>NC_135335.1:48125174-48458913 GCF_023851605.1 Tamandua tetradactyla | reverse complement strand
CCCAACACCCCAAAGAGAGGGATATGAAGATCAAAGGTGATGGGGAGTTGTTCAGAGAAGACAGGGTTCAATGAATGAATATAATTATCTCTTTTAGTCTCCAGTATCTTATAGCAGCTAGAAGTAAAACCTAAATTGTGGAATTTCAACCCATGCCAAACTCTGAAATATGTTCTACAACTACTTGTGGAGCTGTGCTTTGAATTCTTTTTTTTTATTTCTTGCTTTCTTGTATTTATGTTGTTTCCTATAAAAAAGAAAAAATATTCTATTGTATATGACAAAAAACTATATGCCTTCTAGCCTCCTATATTCTGTAGCAGCTAGAGGGAAAAATCTAAGAGGATATATGGAAGCCCATGACAAACTCTGGATCTGCCCCTCCAACCGCTTGTTGAAGAGTGTTTTGAAACTTGATTTTTTTCTTTCTTGCTTTGTATATATTTTATATTATATGATAGAAGGTTTTAAAAAATAACTTTATTTTTTTAAAAATAAGAACTTTTTAATTTTAATTTTTTATTTAAAAAAAAATAAGAACTTTAGCTTTCCCTGAAAAGAGAAAGTTAGCACAAGAGAAGGATTTAATAAATGATTACTGGTTTGAAGGTTTGAACATGTAAAGGAAGCTGAGAAAGAGCCTTCAATGACAGCCAAGAAACAGGGATCTCTGTCTTACAGCCACAAGAAATTGAATTCTGCCAGTAATATAAATGAGCTCGAAGTGGATTCTTCCTAAGTTTCTGTAGGACAAATTAGTCTTGCTGATACCTTGATTTTAGTTTTCAACACCCTAAGCAGAAAATCCAATCACATGTTGCCTGGACTTCTGGCCTGGAGAGCAATGAGCTATTAAATCAGTATTGATTTAAAGCTGTCAGTCTATACAATCATTATACTCAAATAGACATGCAGTGGCTTGGATGTGATTCAGTCATAAGACAAAGATGTGAACAGAAGATGTCAGTCCAAAGGGAACAGAGCTCTTAAAGAAGAACTAAGCTGACTTAGGGATGGCAGACAGGATCAAGGCACAATATGTATGCTAGGGGAATGCCTGAGAGGTTTTTCATTGGCTTCTGCTACCCAGAGTCTTTGAATGGTTTTGATTCCAAAAATTCCTGAAGTTCACTTTCTGTATGTCTCTAGATCTTTTCAATGAATTTATGTTCTGTTTAAATTAGCCAGAGTTGTTTTGTTATTACTTACAATCAAATAACATGAGGAGAATCATGCAATAGGGCCATAAGTACCACAAAACTTTTGTTCTAAAAGGTTTACTACCTAAAAACCCTCTCAATGGAGACTCTGGAACTTTTCTTTCCAAGTTTGAAAAGCCTTTACTCCTCATCAAAATGCCCCCTTCATCCCAATTTGTGACATTAAAGGTAGTGAACAGGGGAAAGGATGGTACTATATTACTAGCACATTGTTGCCTTTCTAACATTGTTGACTTAATTTTTTATTTTCAAGATTATCTGCTCTGAGAACTTGCTATGGTCTCTTTTTGAGAAGGTAGCAGATGAGGTCAATCTTAAATTTATATTATTATACTATACTGAATATCAAATGTTGGATATTGAAAATATAATATAGCATACTGAAAATACATGATTTTATATTACAGCATATCTTCTTTTGCATATTTATATGTTGTATTATGTAGTATATATTCCAGAGAATATACAGAATATGCAGAATAACCTATACTGAAAAGTTCATCATGTGTTCTCCTATGACAAAGACTGTTTAAGTTTTTATTTATTTTGATGGATAGTTCTTTCTCTGTTTTTTGCTATAGGGGAAAAGCCTGTTGCATTAAAGCAAATTCCTTCACTGGCAATGGATTTTATGCTATTTTCAAATTTTAGCAATGATTTTATGCATTTTCAAATTTTCAGCATTCCTTGGTTTGTAAGTCATTTGAAAGCACATTATACTCTTTATCTACTTGAAAAAAAATTGTGCTTAGGTTAGACAGTGTGTTTAGCTCTTTTCCCTTTGACATATATTACAATATAAATATTATATTAATTTGATTGATCAGAATAGGGAGTATAGTACAAGTCATGAAGGTCCTCTGATATGTCACATTACCTAGGTGATGGTTCTTCAAACTAGCACTAATCTAGATGCTTCCATAAAGGTAATTTAAAATGTGATTAAAATCCACAATAAGCTGGAAGTATTGTAGATAATGTGGGTGGGATTCACTTAATCAGTTGGAATGCCATAAAAGAAGAGCTGAGGTTACTCAGGAAAAGCAGAAATTGTGCCTGTGTACAGTGGCCCCAGCCAATGCAACAGAGTTCCAGCCTGCCTTTGCTAATGGTATCCCCTACCTTTTGGACTTGCCTATCCAACCCCTATGATCATCTAAGCCAATTATTTGATACACACACACACACACACACACACACACACACACACACACATATATATATATATATAAATCCTACTTGATACACTCTGCTGGTCTAATCCTGACTGATAAAGTGGTCAAGAGTATAAACTCTCAAACGAAATTGCCTGAAATCAAACCCTGTGCATTCTTCTTAATAGCTTCCTGACCTTGAAAATGTTACTACTTGTGTCCTTGTTTCTTTTCTTATAACAGGAATATGAATATTTTCCTTCTTAGAAACTTGTTGAGGGCATTGAAGAAGCTGAGACATATAAAATGATCAGAAGAAATCCTAGAACATAATACCTAAAATTAGGATATAATAAGTGTTGAATAAATGTTACTTGCTGTTATTGTTACCATTAGTCCAATGAGCTCTGATTACTAGCCATGTATGTCCAAGTTCCTGCCAGTAGCACCATACCACAGCAGGACCAAACTATTTGCAGTTCTCTGTGCACACCAGGATGGCACTCTCCTTCAGTTCCCTTCACCTGGATCACCCTTTGCCCCAATATAGGCTTTCTTAGCTCTTTGATACTTTAGCTCAGTGAATGTCTTCTGAGGCAGGCAGAGTAATGGCCCCGAAAGATGTCCACATCACAGTCACTCCGGGAATATGCTGCCATACAGGGCAAAGGAGACTTGACAAATATGACTACCGATGAGAAGGGAAGATGATCTAGGATTATTTGGTGAACCCAATCTATTCATACAGGTCCTTAAAAGTGGAAAGGGGAGGCAAAAGAGTAGGTTAGCGGGATATAATGGGAAGAGGACTCAACCCAGTGTTGCTACCTTTGAAGTTGGAGGAAGGCACACATGAGCCAATAAATGTGGGCAGCTGCTAGAAACTAGAAAAGTCAGGAAATGTATATTAGCAAATCATCCAGAAAAGAATATAACCCTGCTGAACTTTGATTTTAGTGTGGTGAGATCTGTGTCAGGCTTTTAACTTCAAGAACTGTGAGATAATAAGCTGATATTTTTCAAGCCACTAAGTTTGTGATTTGTTACAGCAACAATAGAAAACCAATATATTTCCTCCAGCTACTTCCCTGACTTGCAGAGAAAATAAAATTCCCTTCTCTTCCATTTCATAAAATCACTGACCTTGTTCTGTCATTGTCCTGTTCATATTGTACTGAAATTATCTGTCCACCTGTCTACAATGCTGTCTATCAACCTTGAGAAAGAGAGTGTCTTGAGGTTCAGCATCCTTTTCAAATTTATATATGCAATGCCTGGCCTAGGAGTTCACCAAACATGAGTACATTGAACTGAACCACCATTCCAGTGACTGCAAATCCTCTATTTTGAAAGCAAAATTAACAAACAGGCAAACAAAATGCACACTGGGGTTGGATTAGAGGATATGTCAGCTTTTATTATCACCCTGCACATTGCCTTGTCCACTTGGAGGCCATCCAGAGGTTTATGCATAAACTCGTCAACTTTAAACTCATTCTTGCCTCAGAACACCTTCTTTCATCCACCAAATTACACTTCCACAATGCCTGGGCTGTGACTGGACCTTCCATCCACACCTCGACTTTCTTTGTTAAAAATGTCTTAAATATTGTCTAAGTTTTCCCTTGCCCATCCTCCCTCAAATTTCCTTTCTGTATAGACCAATCTGTGAAACCAATCAGACATCTGATGAGTAGTCCCAATACTCAGAATTCCTGAGAATGACAAGGATATCAAGCACTTAACCTTTCTGTTAAAGGAGGAAGAACACAGCCAATGATCTCAGGGGGTGAACCAAAATTATATAATTTAGCCACAGATGTAGCAACTTATGGGAGTGTTTCTGGTTCGAATACAAACAAGTTTGTTCCTTAAAAGAAAAAATTCATGACTTTTTTCCCACTCCCATTTTGATATCTCTCTATGATCTCAACTAACAAAAGCATTGCCACTTCTAATGTCACTGTCAGTTCTGGTAGTTGTATGAGAGGAAGAGGCAGGATTTAGCAGTCGAAACTGAGTTGAGCCTCACCTTATAGGGAATATACACTTTTGACTGGGACATCGGGTCATAGCCTTAGATAAGTAGAGAAATTTCCCTATAGCTTGGTGACATGAACATTGCCTTCAGGAAGAACTGAAACAGAACTTTCCAGAAGGTTTCTGTGGTATCCAGTTACTACTTCTGTCCCTCCAGAAAGAGTAAGATCCTAAAGGGGAACAGACTGATAACATGGTGGTTACAGGAGGAGAGGAATGTTGAATAATTTCTTTGTGAATGCTGAGACAGAGGATTTTCTTATATAGAGCAATTGGGCAGACAGAAAAAGAGATGCAAAATGTGGTCACATTAGCATGATGTGTACATGGATGACATGGTCAGGTCAAGTAAATACTGACTGTCCATATTTAATTCCAGTAGCTTCTCTCAGTTTATTCTTCTAAACAATACTAAATCCCATTTCTACATTGATGAATCAGATAAAATTATTTCTCCAAGGTATTTTTACTTGACATTTGTCCCTTGCAAAGAACATGAACCCTTTCAAAACAGCATAAACAAAGGGGGACTTTCTGTTTGTGAGATAGAGACTCCTACAAACACCAGCAACAACAAATAAAGCCTGGTTTTGGAGCAACTAGACACTCACAAGGCATCTCCCTGTTTTGCACAACTTCACCAGTATGGATTTTAATCTCTCCTCTTCTCTATATATATCTTCTCACCCAAAATTCCAACATTACTCCCAGTCCCAACTTTAACTAAAGTTTTCATTCATGTACTGAATCTTATTTTGGACTGACATTGTCTGGTATCTCATAGTTCAAATCATTGAGAAAAAGAATCTGGTTGTGTCAGGCCAACCCCTGGATTGATTCAACCTGATCCATCAATCTTAGCCTTGAACTGAATGTTATCACATGGCTTTGGCTATTCCTTACAGACCATTGAAAAATGAGTACTCTAATAATGGTTTAGATTGTTGAGAAAAATGCTGTCATTATATTGTAGAGAAGAACTGAAAGCTTTTAAAAATGCTGCTCTGGGTAGCTTAAAATTCTTCTGTGGAAACTGCATAAAAGAATATTGAGCAAATCTTCAAGATTGTCTCAGAATTGCAGGTAAAGCCCCAAAGGTGAGATTAACAAAGTGTAATTTCTCTATTGTTATGGAGACATGTGCCAAAAAGTTAAATGATCTGTTCTATAGCACTAAGAGGTAGTCTATCTGGCCCTGAGACCATGACTCCCTCACTCCTCAGCATTTTATGAGAACAAAAGAGAACTGTTTAGGGAAATGCTTATTGAGCTGTGAAATCCATGAGAGTCTGCATTATCAGCCCAGGGAGGAATGCTGGGGTTGTTTCCTTAGGTCAAGAGATGTGACAGATGAAAGGATGCTCATATAGAATAAGGTCACCTGGTGGAAGGAGACAGGAGCAGCCTGTGCCTTGTTCAGGAAACTGCTTGTTCATAACAGTGGATGATGTTCACCTTGCTTTGACTTTAATTGGAAGATAAGAAGAGAATCAGATGTATCAAGTTAGAGAGACAGAACCAGCACTACAAATTTAGCTTGGAAAGAACACATGGCTGGTGGGTTTTCTGTGAGTCAGGTGAATAAATTACAGTTGAACACATGTCATTTTGTCCGTGCTCTAGGCAAGAAGACTGAATGTCATCCTTATAATACAGGCCTAAAGAAAAGTTACAGTTGAGCACAGCCCATCTTGTTTGAATTACAAGGACTAAAGGCAGGTGATGAATGGCCATTTAGAAATATTGAGGAATGATGCAATGGGAGTCCTCTAAGTGGGTCTACTGAAGAAAGTGCAACATAGCATTGCTCACACATTGATATACATACTTCATTTTTGATACAAAGGCTTCAAAATATCTGTAGTCTCTTTTACATAGCCCTCCAATCCCTTTACCCAAATCTATAGGAGCCTAAAAAAAACAAAACAAAAATAGGGCTTGACAAAGAGAGGAAGGAAATGGTCAGGAAGAGGGCCAGCAGAATAAACCTGCTTCCTTCAGCATGGGTCTCTCAGGCCACAGGCTGGGTGTGAGTTAGAATGAGAGGATTGGCGAGACAGAAAGCTAAATCTGGATATGAGAATGATGTTTTAAACTGGCTTAGACAGAAATGTACTTTTTAATGTGTCAAAATCACTTGAAAGCTAAAAGATATGCCCAAGACATTGACATGAAGAGGTAAAGAAGCAAGGTTCAAGAAAATATGTTATAAGACAATGGTGGGGGACAACAATAAACCTATCTCATGTCATTACCCCATCATAATTCAAGCAGTGTGATATACCAGTTACACTGTAAACTAATAAAATATGTTAGAACAATTGGCCCAGAATAAACATTTTGGAAACAAAAACTTAGGGCACATGCTAGATAAATTGGGAAAGGATTTTGTATGCACAATACCTATAAAAAAAAGTCAAAAATATTAAGAAAATAATCCCATTATTTTGGCTAATGGAATTAAAAATCTTTATATATTTAAAAACAGCTATCATTTAAAGTTCAATAGACAGTCACAGATTTCTGTTTTTGGTGTCATCTATCATGTTTTAATTTATATCATGCATTATGTTATTAATTTAATTATCATGTTATTAATCTCAATGTCATTCTTGAACAAAATCATTTATTTTTTCTTTCTAAGTGTCATGGTTCCTAGTCTTCATTCTTCAATTTCATAACTCCTTGTGGATTTTAAAAATAAAATATAAGTGCATTATTCATTTGCTATATAAACATGTAATTTTGACTTGGTTATTTAAATTCACATTACCTGGATATGCTTCTCTGTGAACTGTTTTATGTATAGACAAAGTTTTGTTCACCACCCTTGAGTTATTGTCAAATGCTCCATAACTCTGAATCAGTTCACTCGAAATGTCTCTTTTCTCTCTCAGATTCTACAAGTAGTCCACAGTTACTTATTGTAAGATTGTTTTAAGTTTTTGGGCTCTGTGTGCTGCATTATATTAACACGATTCCTAATTTTTTGCCTCCTAGAATGAACCACTCTTGGTCATCTAGTAAATGTGTGCTTGACTTCTCAGAATTTTAATTTTAATTTTGTATCACCCCAACTTTTCTTAATGAGAGAGAGAGAGATAAAGAGAGAAAAGAGAGGAAGCTAATCCATCCAGATTTATGCTTCAGGGGATCAATGAATACTTGAAATTTAATGCAAATTTTAACATGATTGTGTAATTTTGTGGAAAAATGTATTTTTTTCTTTAAGATTCAAATCAAAAGACAGTCCAAAATTTGCAGTGCAATAGTTTTGCACTTTGTGCCATTTAAGATAGGTTGCAGTATCAAAGTTGTGGCAGGTTTGTAATATGAATTCGTTAAGAAAGCATCAAAAGCATTGATACGTATTGCCAAATTCCTTTCCTATTGATGACTACACTACTAATTTTTTAGACTGTTTGTTGGAAAATATCACCCACTGACCACCAGTTGAAGTTGATATTAAATGAAAAAAAAAAGTTTCACTAGGGAATTCTTCACTGTTTATTAAACTGTTATGAGCTTATTTCCTAATTGGGGTTAATATTTTCCACATTGTGAATAACTTGTAGGCCCTCCTTTTAAATAGTGCATATTGTCTGTCCATTTTTCTTAAAAAGGGTCATCATGTTTGACCTAAAATTTTGAATGTAAATTATAAAGTGCTCTTAAAGGGAGGACTTATGAGCGTTAGTGCAAATAACCTGGAGTTCAAAACAACGACTTGTCTATGACCCCACAAAAATCTCATGATAAGTCTAAATGATGTTGGCTTCATAGAATGAATTAGGTAGCTTTCCCTCCACTTCAATTTTTTGAAGAGTTTGAGCAGGGTTGGTACTAATTCTTTCTGGAATGTTTGGTAGAATTCACATGTGAAGCCGTCTGGTCCTGGACTTTTCTTTTCAGGAAGCTTTTGAATGACTGCTTCAATTTCTTTACTTGTAATTGGTTTGTTGAGGTCAGCTATTTCTTCTTGAGTCAAAGTTGGTTGTTCATGCCTTTCTAGGAACTTGTCCATTTCATCTATGTTGTTGTATTTATTAGCATAAAGTTGTTCATAGTATCCTGTTATTACCTCCTTTATTTCTGTGAGGTCAGTGGTTATGTCTCCTCTTCCATTTCTGATCTTATTTATTTGCATCCTCTCTCTTCTTCTTTTTGTCAATCTTGCTAAGGGCCCATCAATCTTGTTGATTTTCTCATAGAACCAAGTTCTGGTCTTATTGATTTTCTCTACTGTTTCCGTGCTCTCAATTTCATTTATTTCTGCTATAATCTTTGTTATTTCTTTCTTTTTGCTTGCTTTGGGGTTAGTTTGCTGTTCTTTCTCCAGTTCTTCCAAGTGGACAGTTAATTCCCGAATTTTTGCCCTTTCTTCTTTTTTGATATAGGCATTTATGGCAATAAATTTCCCTCTTAGCACTGCCTTTGCTGCGTCCCATAGGTTTTGATATATTGTGTTTTCATTTTCATTCGCCTCGAGATATTTACTAATTTCTCTTGTAATTTCTTCCTTGACCCACTGGTTGTTTAAGAGTGTGTCGTTGAGCCTCCATGTATTTCTGAATTTTCTGGCACTCTGCCTATTATTGATTTACAACTTCATTCCTTTATGATCCGAGAAAGTGTTGTGTATGATTTCAATCTTTTTAAATTTGTTGAGACTTGCTTTGTGACCCAGCATATGGTCTATCTTTGAGAATGATCCATGAGCACTTGAGAAAAAGGTGTATCTTGCTGTTGTGGGGTGTAATGTCCTATAAATGTCTGTTAAGTCTAGCTCATTTATAGTAATATTCAAATTCTCTGTTTCTTTATTGATCCTCTGTCTAGATGTTCTGTCCATTGATGAGAGTGGGGAATTGAAATCTCCAACTATTATGGTAGATGTGTCTATTTCCCTTTTCAGTATTTGCAGTGTATTCCTCACATATTTTGGGGCATTCGGGTTCGGTGCATTAATATTTATGATTGTTATGTCTTCTTGTTGAATTGTTCCTTTTATTAGTAGATAGTATCCTTCTTTGTCTCTTTTAACTGTTTTACATTTGAAGTCTAATTTGTTGGATATTAGTATAGCTACTCCTGCTCTTTCTGGTTGTTATTTGCATGAAATATCTTTTCCCAACCTTCACTTTCAACCTATGTTTATCTTTGGATCTAAGATGTGTTTCCTGTAGACAGCATATAGAAGGATCTTGTTTTTTAATCCATTCTGCCAGTCTATGTCTTTTGATTGGGGAATTCAGTCCATTAACATTTAGTGTTATTACTGTTTGGATAATATTTTCCTCTAACATTTTACCTTTTGTATTATATATATCATATCTAATTTTCCTTCTTTCTACACTCTTCTCCACACCTCTCTCTTCTGTCTTTTTGTATCTGTCTCTAGTGCTCCCTTTAGTATTTCTTGCAGAGCTGGTCTCTTCGTCACAAATTCTCTCAGTGACTTTTTGTCTGAGAATGTTTTAATTTCTCCCTCATTTTTGAAGGACAATTTTTCTGGGTATAGAAGTCTTGGTTGGCAGTGTTCCTCTTTTAGTAATTTAAATATATCATCCCACTGTCTTCTCACCTCCATGGTTTCTGCTGAGAAATCTACACATAATCTTATTGGGTTTCCCTTGTACGTGATGGATTACTTTTCTCTTGCTGCTTTCAAGATCCTCTCTTTCTCTTTGACCTCTGACATCCTAACTAGTAAGTGTCTTGGAGAACGCCTATTTGGATGTATTCTCTTTGGGGTGTGCTGCACTTCTTGGATCTGTAATTTTAGGTCTTTCATAAGAGTTGGGAAATTTTCAGTGATAATTTCTTCCATTAGTTTTTCTCCTCCTTTTCCCTTCTCTTCTCCTTCTGGGACACCCACAACACGTATATTTGTGCGGTTCATATTGTCCTTAAGTTCCCTGATACCCTGTTCAAATTTTTCCATTCTTTTCCCGATAGTTTCTGTTTCTTTTTGGAATTCAGATGTTCCATCCTCCAGTTCACTAATTCTAACTTCTGTCTCTTGAAATTTACCATTGTAAGTTTCCTTTGTTTCTTCATCTCTTCTACTGTATCTTTCATTCCCATAAGTTCTGTGATTTGTTTTTTCAGACTTTCCATTTCTTCTTTTTGTTCATTCCTTGCCTTCTTCATGTCCTCCCTCAATTGATTGATTTGGTTTTTGAAGAGGTTTTCCATTTCTGTTCATATATTCAGAATTAGTTGTTTCAGCTCCTGTATCTCATTTGAACTATTGGTTTGTTCCTTTGACTGGGCCATATCTTCAATTTTCCTGGCATGATTTGTTATTTTTTCTGGCGTCTGGACATTTAATTCCCTTAATTAGTTTATTCTGGAGATTGCTTTCACTTATCTTACCTAGGGTTTTCTTGCTAGATGAGTTTGTTGTCTATCTGTTCATTGACCTTCAGTTCAGCTTTTTTTGGGCCTCTAGCTTAAGTTTTGTTTAACAGAGGGTAAATTTTCAGTTCTTATTTTCTTGTTTCTTGTCCTGCTTGTAAGGTGCCCACCCTTAGGAGGGTATTACAGACTCCAGCCAGGTTTTCCCAGACTACGCTGGCCTCCTTTCGGGGGGAAGGAATCACCTGCATCAGTTTTCCCTGAGTGTGAGACCCAGCAGGTTGAAAGACTTTCCTGTGAAGTCTCTGGGCTCTGTTTTTCTTATCCTGCCCAGTATGTGGCACTTGTCTGTCTGCGGGTTCCACCAGCAAAATATGTTGTGGCTCCTTTAACTTTGGAAGGCTCTCCTTGATGGGGGCATGGTGGAGACAGAGGAAAGGTTGTAGGCTGGTTTTAATGACTTCAAATTGTGAAGCCCTGGGATCTGAATTCCTTGAGAGAGGGATTCCACCTGAGTTGCGTTTCACCCCTCCCAGGGGGAAGGTTCAGATGGGAGACAGCCCTGAAAGCAGCCTGTTTCTGCGTTTGGGGCAGTTGCAGCCTGTGTAATCCCGGTGCTGAGTCCAGAGGCAACCAAGCCTCCATAGAAACAGCCACAGAAGGCTCTGTTTCATCCCCTTTCCTCCCTTCCAACCAGCCCAATAGGCGACTTCTGCCCTGATCAGTTTCACCTGAGCTGGGGGCCTATTTTCAGTAGTCAGAATTTGTTCATTAATGCCACTATTGGTGTTCGGTCGGACTCAGTCCCTGCTACTGTTGGAGACTCCCTCCTTTCCCTCCGGGAAGCTGCCCGTGGTGGAGGAGTGCTGGCCGCCGGCCACCGTGGCTTGGGTGACTCACTGCTCTGAGACTTGCAGCCAGTCTGGAGACTCACAGCCGATCCAGAGACTCGCAGCCAGTCCGGGAAGCCACCTGTGGGGGAGGGGCGTTGGCTGCCGGCTGCCGGCTGCCGCGGCTTGGGGAACTCACTGTTCTGAAACTCGCAGCCAGTCTGGAGACTCGCAGCCAGTCCGGGAAGCTGCCTGTGAGGGAGGGGTGCCAGCTGCCAGCCACCGTGTCTTGGGGAAGTGCGCACAGCTTGGGGAACTCACTGCCATGGAGACTCGCAGCCAGTCCAGCTGGTCCAGACTGAGGCACGCTGCATGTCCGGTCTCTGTCCTGGCTCCGGGAGCTGCTCTGTATTGTTTCTGGTTATTTAGTAGTTGCTCTGGAGGATGAACTAAAACGCATGCACCTTACCAAGCCGCCATCTTGGCCCCCTCCAAAAATTAGTATAATTTTTAAAAAGTGCTAATATAAATTCTAATGAATGCTCCACACCAAGGCAAGGTGTTGGTGTTTGGAAGGCATAAGGTAATTCTGAATTTTAGACATGGTTTGCCAACCTACTCCTTCTCTAATAAAAATAAATAAGAAAGAACAGCAAATAAAGTGAGAATGCATGATCATCATCAATATTTATGGAGAAAAATTTGAGTATTTATAGATTATAAAAAGAGCATCTAGTATTTCAATTTGAGATATTCCAATACTCTTTTTGTACAGTCATTTTCAGAGGTCAAGGGGAAGAAGTGATTAGAATAGTTTGAAGACAGAAGACTAGGATATCAGAGAAAGTGAGGAAAATAAAGTTATCAAGAATGCATCAGGTTCATTCCCTTGGTTCCAAATAAGATTATATTTTGGGGGAGGTCATTGGTGATGCTAACAATATTCATTTATAAAGAAATCATTGCATGTCTAAGTCAAATGGTTTGGTGGGTGATAAAAATTAGTCACTGCACTTTCAGTTTGATAATGAAGAGCAGATCAGGAAATCAGAAACTTCAGAGAAATTTAGTTCAGAGGTATTTGGAACAAAGCTCAGATGATGAGGAGATGAATTATAAAGAGACAAAAATATTTCTTTTATTCTTAACTAAGCAAGCACCAGAGTAAAGTTAATTCACAGACTCTTGACCATGGCACTTCTGCTCTTTTTCAGGAAGTGTTGTGATTTAAGGGTGTATGGCTGAAGAGTCATATATTTAACCTTCCTCCATGAGAGGCAGTTAGAATGCATGGGATTGTTGTGATTTAATGGCAGTTTTAGTTAACTTGCTTCTCCCTTTATATATATGTATAGATAGATAGATACAGATATAGATATTGATATATATTATATGCTTTCTGATTTTACTCTTCCTTATTTTTAATCAGGTTTTCAAATGGAAACTGTCACTGTGACATAAGATACTATTGAGAGAATATCAATATGATTCAACTAGTTCCTTGCCCAGCAAAGCGTGGTCACTCTCTGCACAGAGGTGTAATATGTATCCATTACACAGACACTAGAGAAGACTTTCCCATCCATATGTATGTGCATGATACTTGGAATTCAATAATTCCATATATCATGGCCATGTAGAATGCAAAATGTAATTGAAAATGATAGCAGGTTCATAGAAAATGAATATTGGCTTACTGTTAGAGAATTCCATTGAAGGATGTTTGTCATTTCATATCTATTGTTCCCTGAATTATTTCAGACTGTCTCTGTATGTGTCAATAGTCCAGGCACTCAGTCAGCATTTTGTTGTTGCTATTGTTAACATATGCCCCTCTCTTTGCTGCCTTATTCAATTTCTGCCACATGCATAACCAAAGAATCCCTTTGGAAAAATGAAAGATGGCAATTCCACACTGGTGTTCATGATACAAGAGCTATACTGACATCCTTAAGGAGTTTAACAATAATTATTGTACATTAATTACCACAGTAACTGCATGTCTGACACTTTATTGAAATGTAATACACCAATTTTACATGGCAAAATTATTTTCCAGTAAAAGATTTTAAAAGAATGATGGTAAAATTATATTGCTATTTAGAATAACCAAAATATATTTTAAGGAATATCCTGGAGGACTCAAATGATTTGGTGTGTACATTATCTTGTGGATCTGGACACCAGCAGTTGAATAAAAATTTTAAAACTGACTTGCTTGATAATTATGACAAGATGAGTTTTCCAAATCTTGTGGAAGGCAAATAAAATATATTGACATTACCAATGTCTATGGAACTGATTAACGAGGTATAATAGATATGGTACTCCTTAATTGGTGGGAGAAAACTATCCTCTCTCTTATGTTTGTACATAATTATAGGTAGGATTTCTCAGTAATAGAAACATTCTAGGAACCCAAGTACATATTTTCTTTTTAAAGAAGTTATATCATTTTGTTTAAAGTGAAGCCTACTTACCAGTAACTATCCTTGCTTTACTCTGTGTACAAATTGTCAGAAATGCAGAAGTTAGATTTTCTTACATGAATTTACATCTTTTTCCATGGGTTGCCTTATGCTTACTGGGTGTCACACATTAGGAGAATTTCACACTCAGCACTCTGGAAATGTTCATCACTTGGAGGCTGAGTCCGCACAACTGGGTAAGCAGGGAGCCCTCCTCTGATAGGGCCATGTCAGCATGCTATGCTCACTCAGAACAGGTAGAGCTGCATGTTCAGAAATGAATGATTGTTCAGCCTTCTCTCTTTTTGTGAAAGACAGTTCCTTCACCCATGGCATCCAAATGTCAGCCTCAATGAGGTTCTATCTAGAGATCCATTTTTTCCCTGAATTCTATCAAAATGAGTATAGGATGAATTTGAAGGCCAACTCAAGTCTGAAAAAATTGAACTGAATGACTAAATGGGTAGTTATTTACCCATGTTTTAAAGTAAGGCTGTGATGTAAATAAAAATATTTATCATCTACAACTACTTGATATAGCTTACTCATTGTTCTCATATTTAAATATATTTATATAATTTTCCAATTTTAATAGAGCAATCATTGTTTAGTAAGCATTAACCAAATAAAAGAATATAATACCCATACAGTGATTATTTTGTGCTTTTGGAAACTGTGAACATTGGATTCTCAAATTATTTTAAAAATTAACTCCTTGAATTGCCCCGTCTTTTTCCCATTTCCTTCGAAGTATTTATGTCTCTCCAATGCTTGATGTTTATAGAGAGTTTGAAGCTGGAAACTGTACCATCAGAGGTACAGTGGTCCAGACTCCTAATTCATTCTGAATCTTTAAAGAAGTCATGGTGAAAATCACCTCTACATAATAGCACTACAGTTGGTTTTTTTCCCTCTTTAATTTTTCTCCCTTATTCCTTCTTCTATCCATCATACATCCACAATAAAAACAAGGTGATGAGTTGAGTCCTGCTCAGGTTAAAGAGGAAAACCAGGATGTCCTGGTACTGAAGAAACTCCAGTGCTGTGGGCCAAACCACACACCTGGGCATTTGGAAAGTGAATATAGGTGAGAGTTTTCTCCCTCCAGCCCATGGAGGCAAGTGCTCTGTTTTACTTCCCTCCAGCCTTCCCTTCTCTTATTCACTCTCACTTGTCTCTCTGCCTCTTCTTCCCTCCCTCCCTCCCTTTTCTCTCTGCTTCTCCAGGGAGCAATATTCAAACTGACTGCTGAGCTCTTAGCAGCTAGATGGACTTGGTTCCCAGTGAAAGGAAGGAAATGGCAAGACCTTTCAGTATTTAGGGAATAATTTTGTTATTAATGGTTCACAGAGGGCAGCTCCTACATGTGGTCTTTGACCCTCATTTAGAAAGGGAGGATTCTGCATCACTCTTGGACTAAGGCTTTCCCTCACTTACCTTCCATGTGCCTTATTTCATATACATTGATGAGGAGGAGGAATGATGAGTGGAGCAGGTGATCACAGACTTCTACCAAGGAAGACTCAGCAGACTCTCTGCTTTCTGAGAGACACAATGCTGCTTGGACCCCAGAGATGATTTTGTAGCATCTTTTGAATGACTTCTACTTGGAGAAGTGTGAGCCAAAGAACAGGTAATGCATGGGTGTCTCTTGCTTCCAGACTCACAGCTGTGGTGCTTCCTGTCATTACATTAGAGGCAGTGTTCCCACTCTGAGCTGAAACCTGGATATGTGGAAACAACATATGCTTTGTTGACAATGTATGCCTCCAACTTTGCCTTATGTGGTTTGTTTTAATCCAGTAAACAGATACATAAATCCCAAGCAGCTTCCAGGGAAGTAGCTGTACAAAGAAAATAATATAAAGGCAGTTCATGTTTTTTTGGCAAATTTTACCCAACATCACCTAAAGGCAGTTGACACGAGACCAACATTCAATATTTCAATTTTCAGTGGTAAGAAATACAGTGGGTGGAATGTTAGGAGGCATTCACCTGGCATGCAGGAAGTACTGAGCTGCAGGAGTTGCCTCCCTGCTGAAAGGTGAAGAAATAATTAAACTATTCAGCACCTACAGGCTTAGCAACAACTTTTGCCTTTTTTCCAAGTGGCTTAAAATCTACCATCTCACAGCAAGTCCTGGTATGCAGAATATGATATACATACTTATTCACATCAGAAATTATAATTCTCTACAACTTTTTCAATCTTCTTGTCCTTTTCTTTTTGATAGGTTTGCAAAATACCTGTTTAGCTTTTTCATCTATCCACTGTCTGAAACAGTTCATTCTGTTGACAAAATGACTTATCCATACAGCCTTTTTTGCAGCCTGCATGCTCTCTTAATCAGAATTTTTAATTCATTCCAACATGGACAAATTTTTCAGTGAATAGGCCTCTAGCTATGTCTGAATCCTGCAGCTTGTCCCCTGGCTTAAATGCACTTTTTGGTTACATCCATAGTAACTCTGATTCCCACAGTTTGCAGTATATTGACTAAATGAATGAAAGACAGTCACTGGTTGTATAGGGCCAGGGTAAGCTTTAAGGTTTTGGACTAGGCAGGTGGGTAGTGAAGTGACTGCTTAGGCAGGAGCAAGCATTTCCTTGACACTCAGTAGATTTTTTAAATGAATGTAATTGATTCTGGGTCTGTGTTGCTTTATAAAGGGCATTAAGATGAATAAGGATGTGGGAAATGAATAAATGGATTAAAAAACAGGGAGTGAAATTAGTCAATCAGATATCCATCACTAATATTATCATGTGGATCTGAAAATACAAATAAATACCTCATTATGCAAATGTTGAGAAAAAATGTCACTAGTTGTCATTGATATGCAATATAAAACAAAGAACTAAAAGGACACTCATTATTGTGACACTTGTTGCTCTACCTTTAGATGTCTACAGATTATTATTTTGTGCACCTTGGCACTCTTCCCATGTTCTCTTTCATCAGGTGTAATCATCCCGGATCTAGGCATCATTTTCCATTTACTGTTTGCCAGACTGCTTTACACAGGGAGCTTGGACTAGATCACAAGCACGATGTCTGTCATGGAAAGGACACCTTTAAATGTTGATAGAGGTTTGGGGGGAGTGAAGGCTTTCTCTACTTTCTTTAATAACATAATTCTATTCTATAAGACTTTCTGTCTTGTTTACATTAATAAGCATAGAAATTATTAAAGGCAACACTAGGCCCAAGCTGATTTCATCTTTCCTTTCTTTCTAATTCTCCCTAGTTTGTTCTCTGTACCTTTAAAAGAAATTTGTCCAGGTACTCATTAACCCACTCCAGATATTTAATACTGGGAATAAGAAATCACTCACAGTACTGTCAATAGTAACCAGAACTGCCTACTATTGAGGGCAGTATACATGGTGCCTAGTCACTTTCACTCTCTCTTGCTTCTCAATTATTACAACCCTGGGAAAATTGTGTGCCTTCATCCACATGCCTTCAGAGCAAGGAGAAACAGGGCTCAGTTAATTGACCTTCACTGCACCCCCAAATCATGGCAGGAGGAGGCCAATTGGGGTAAGCCTCACCTGATTCATACTCATTTCCTTAAAGTTTGAGGAGGATATATGTGAAACCATATTTTTGGAGATATTTAAGGGAAAAATAATACCACCTTTTCCTGCAATCAAAGGGGAATTTTCTTGTGGAAAAAGTCAATTCTGGATAGTGACTAACTGGAAATGTCGAGGTGGAAATCAAATGTAGTTTCTCAAAATTTCAAATACAGCAAAATGAAAAAAGCCAATATGTATTTATTTTGATAAAATTAAAAGGAATATAATGAATTTCAGGTGGAAACTGAGGAAAAATGTTTATTTCTTTGTTTTACTTTGAATACTAAGTAAATGTGATAGTTAAAATCTTTGAAATCTTCGAGGCCACGTCATAGATGGAGGTGAATTCTAGTTCTTTATCTTCATCAGGATGGCAGCCTTCATTATAAAATGGCATCAAAATATGAATATGAAATATAAAAAATGTATATACAAAATATAAAATTATGCAAGGGCATAATAGACTTTCAGAAATCACATGGAAGGCAGATTAGGGGAAATGACAAGGGGCTGCAGTAAGAGTATACTGCAAAGTTGATATGCTTTTGTGTGCCACTTTTAGGGAGATAGAGTAATATTAGGCTAAGGGCAGTCCAATGGTGGCTCTCCATGAGGGCCCTGATGGGAGTGTACAGAAAGGCAAGGTGGAAGGAAAAAATGAACTTAGAGTCTGGAAGTATCCTGCTTTGGATGTTCACACACCTACACTCCAACAGAGGCAGGGAAAAATAACTGAGTAAGAAATGCAAGTAATTTTCCATGTTTTTTCCAAAAGTTACTTTGTTGTAAAACAGTAGATGCAGCACCCTAGGCTCCCATAGGACAATTTGAAATTATTAATAATTGATGGTGATATGTAAATGGCAGACAGTTTACTTAATTGAAAGAAATAGAAAGGAAATGCCAGGGTATACGAAGGTCTATTGTGATTTTTTAATGCATTTTTGCTACTACCTAAGTCAAGAATAGAATAGTAAATGGCCAAGCAATTTGTACTGTATTCTATCTCCAAATTAAGCAAGTTTCAGAAGTGAAAATCATTTTAAAGATGCTTAAGAGCAATCTTAGTAATTTTCTTGAACAGTTTGACCATGCAACACCTACCAATTTTGCAATCCTCTATGTGTATAATTTTCCTCTCTTATGGTACTTGACACAAGGAGTCATCAAGTGAATATTTATAGAATGAATAAATGATGTTTTTAGCACTTAAATAGAAGATGAATGAAAAAGTGTTGCTAGGGAGCAAACAAAAAAAGGCAAAACTTAGCAACAATGACAAAAATCTCCAGCACTTGGGTCTTCCTTTGTAGTGAGCTTTGAAATCTTCAATAATCTATTCTAATCTTCCTTTGGTTTACTAAATTAGTAATGACACATCCCAAGAGCAAATAACCATACAATATATCCAGAGTATAAATGGCTCATAGAGTATAAAAAAATGGGCATGACAAACTTGGGTATTCAACACCACCATCAATTTTAGAACATTTTCATTACTACAAATAAAAGAAAGAAAAGTTAAAAAGAAAACCCAGAATATCCCCTAACCCTTATCCTCACTATTATTGGCACTATTATTGACCCCATTACTAATGCAGTACATTTGTTAGTGTTAACGACAAGATTAAGACATCATTATTAACAGTAACCCATAATTTCCTATAGACATATTGCCCTCCATATACCACTCTTTAATTATCTCCTAGTAATGGTGTCATACATTTGTTCCACTCCATGAAAGAAATTTTTTATATATGTACTGTTAATCAGTCATTGACCAGCCCAAGAGTCACTTTGTCATATTTTCCCATGTTCTAATATCTGGCTTTCTTTCTGGTGACATACCTAACCGTAAACTTTACTTTTCAACCACATTCACACACAATTCAGCACTGTTAATTATATTCAAAATAACATGCTCTATCCATTTTGAAATATTTAGTTTCAACCTAGTTAAACATTTTGCATGTATTGAGCAACAATTCCCACTTCTTTAGCTTCATTCTATCTCCTGGAACTTATATTCTACACTTTAAATCTATGAGTGTGTGTGTGTGTGTGTGTGTGTATATATATAATTCATGCATATTGGTGCGATCATCTAATTTTTGTCCTTTTGTGTCTGGCATATTTCATTCAACATAATATTCTTAAGGTTCATCCATGTTGTCACATGGTTCAAGACTCCATTTCTTCTAACTGATGAGTAGCATTACATCATATCCACTCACAAGCTGATGGACACTTTGGGTCTTGTTTGAATGTCTTGGCCATTGTGAAAAATGCTGGAATGAACATCAGTGTGCAAGCATCTTTTTGCAGCCCTGCTTTCAGATCTTCTGGGTATACACTGAGTAGCAGGATTGCTGGCTTTTAAGGCAACTCTATCCTTAGCTTTCTGAGGAAAAGCCAGGCTGAATTACACAGTGGATGTACCATTTTGCATTCCCAATAACAGAGAATAACAGAGGATTCTCCACATCCTCTTCAATACTTGTGGTTTTCTGGTTGTGCAAAAGTGGTCAGTCTAGTCTATGACAAATGATGTGTCACTGTGGTTTTAATTTGCATTTCCTTAATAATTAGTGAAGCTGAGCATCTTTTCATGGCTTTTTAACCATTTCTATAACCGCTTTGGAAAAACATCTATTCATATATTTTGCTCAGTTTTTAATTTAACTTTTATTTAGATTTCCTTTGGTTTCTTTTAGCAATCTTCTGTAGTTATCTATGTACAATTCTTTACATACTTACTTGGTTAAATTTACTCCTAGATACTTAATTATTTTACTTGCAACTGTAAATTGATTTTTCCATGATTACCCCCTTTAACAGCTTATTACTAGTGATTTTTGCTTGTTGATTTTGTATCCTGCCCCTTTGCTGAACTCATTATTAGCTCAAATGTCTTTGTCATATTTTTTTTCTGAATTGTTTAAATACAAGTTCATACCATCCACAGATATGAAAGTTTTACTTCTCCCTGTCCAACTTGAATGTCTATTATTTCTTTATCTTGCCTATTCCTCTAGCTAAACCTTCTAGGAGAATGTTGAATAACAGTGTGACAGTGGGTATCCTTCCCTTGTTCACAAACTAAGGACAAAAGATTTCAATCTCTAACCATTGTGCACAATGTTAGATGTGGTTTTCTTATGTGCCATTTATCACATTGGCGAACTTTTCTTCAATTTCTCCCTTTCAAAGTGATGTAAACAGGAAAGGATGATGATTTTGTCAAATATCTTTTCTGCTTCAGTTGAGATGACATAGTTTTCCTCTTTCGAGTTGTTGATGTGGCGTATTAAATTAGTTGATTTTCTTGTATTGAACCACCCTCGCATACTTTGAATAAACCCCAGTTGGTCATCGTGTATAATTATTTTAGTGTGCTGATGGATTTGATTTGCAGGTATTTTCTTAAGTATTTTTGAGTCTATATTCACTAGGGAGACTGGTCCGTAGTTTACTTTTCTTGTACTATCTTTAGCAGGCATTGGTATTAATGTAATGCTGGCTTCATGGTATGAGTTTTATGTGTTCCCTCTTCCTCAGTTCTTTGGAAGAGTTTGAGCAGGACTGGTAATACTTTTCCTTAAATTTCTTTTCAAAATTTGTCTTTGGAGCCATCTGGTCCTGGGCTTTTCTCTGTTGGAAATTGTTTTTTGTGACTGATTAAATGTCCTCATTTGTGATTGCTTTGTTGAGATCTTTTTCCTCCCAAGTCTGTAGTCTGTTCATGTGTGTCTAGGGAATTGTCCATTTCATCTAACTTGTCTAGATTTTTGCATGCAGTTGCTCATAATATCCTCTTATGATCTTTTTAGTTTCTTCAGGTTCATGGTAATATTCCCCCTACTTTCTGATTTTATTTGCATCTTGTCTCTTTCTCTGTCATTCTACCTGTTTCTCTATTTTATCCCTCATCTCAAAAGAACAGACTTTTAGTTTCCTTGTTCTCCATTTTATTTATTTCTGTCCTAATCTTTGTTCCATCTTTCCTTCTGCTTGCTGTGGGATTAAAGTTCTGCTCTGTCTTTTGTTTCTCCAGTTATATATATTAGGTTTTGATTTTAGCTCTTCTTTCTTTTAAATATAGGCATTTAAAGCTATAAATATCCCTCTTGGCACTCTTTTCACTTCATCACATATGTTTTATTATGTCATATTCTCATTTTCATCTGCCTTAAGATATTTGCTGATTTCTCTTATAGTTTTTTCTTTGACACATTGGTTAAGAGCACGTTTTTTACCTCTATACATTTTTGTAATTTGTGTTTCCAGTTGTTATTGATGCCATTATGATCAGGGAAAGTGTATAATGACAATCCCTTAAAATTTACAAAGACCTGTTTATTTTGCCCCAGTATGTGGTCTGTCCTGGAGAATGTTCCATGAAAACTTAAGAAGAATGCATATCCTCCTGTTCTGCAGTGCAATATTTTGTATTTCTAGTTCAATTATCATCATCATTTAGTTCCCTTGTTCCTATTGATCCTCCGATCAGGAGTTCTGTCTCTTAAAGAGAGTGGTGTGTTCAAACCTCCCACCATTATTGTAGAGAAGTCTGTTAGTTCCTTCAGCTTTTTTATTTCATTTGTATTCAGTTTATTTCCGTAGAACCAGCTTCATCCTACATGAAACAGAAGAAAAGATGGAGAAAGAAAGGAGATTGGAGCATAGCACAGGGGAAAAGCAACAGTGTGGTCTTTCCAGCTGCCATGGTGAGGACAAGCAGCTACCTGGCATTTGGGGTCTATGGTCAACTCCTCTTGTCCCTCAGATGGTTCCTCATAGCAATTGAGAGCTGAAGAATCTTGGATAAATTCAAGGCAAGGGTTTTGATGGCCATGGGAGTGTGGATACTCTCTGCAGGTAGACCCCATGTAAACCCCATTGCAGTATGTGCACACCTCCATTCTCTTCTACACATAATCTTTCTGCCTATCCTTCTGACAAGCTCAGTAGCCTGGATTTATTTTCCTGGTCCAACTTACTGCTGTCTGTTTCTTGCACCTGTCCCTCTCCCACATTGTATTTTCAAGTTCTGTGAAGTTGGGGAACATCATCCTCTATGGAACAAATAGTGAAAACAACTTGTCCTCTTGACATGTTTTCTTTATCTGGTAGCTAATTCTGCTGCCTACCATGTGTGGTGGGAGGAACTCCACTTGTTACTTTCTTTTTTAATGAATTATATCGAGATATATTATACATTCACATACCATATAATCATCCAAAGTTTATAATCAGTGGTTCACATTACCACCATATAGATGTGCATTTATCAGTTGATTTTTGAATATTTTCATTATTCGAATAAGAATAAAAATGAAAGTAAAAAAGGTCACTCAAGATATCCCATATCCCACATTACTTTTTGTCTTCATTTTCTTATTCACACTGGGTAAAGAGTGTGTTTGTCACAAGCTTTTACTATCATGCAGCCACACCTTAAAAGCTATATAATTTTATAATTATCTTCAAGAATCAAGGTTAGTGAGTTATAGTAGTCCCTTCAGTTTTGCCAGTGTGTATCACATGAACTTTCAGGCAACTTGAGTAGGTGCTGTCATGCCCCATTATTCCATTACTGTGGATTTCAATCATCAGCATGTGAAATTCATCTATGGCTGATTATATATGTTGTCATCTAAGTGGAGTGTCTTCTGCAATGAATGACATTTAATTAATTAGCTGGAGGCTTGAAGGAGAGAAATCAGAAGAAAGCTCAGCAGCTCGATATACCTCATCTTAGCACTAGGAGTTCAGACTCAGATGTTTGGAGATGAAGAAATGAATCACCCTGGGGAAAGCCATTTGCATCTGGAAACTGGAAGGGAATCCCAGCAGACATCTACCATGTGCCTTCCCATGTGACAGAGAAATCTAGGGGAAAAGCAGTTGCCTTTCCTCTGAACAACTACACACTTATAACTAAATAAACCCCCTTATTGAAAGCCAATCCATCTCTGGTGTGTTGTGTTCTGGCAGCTTTAGCAAAAGAAACCAGCAGATAATATTATTTCTTCTTGTTGAATAGCACTTTGTAGTAATGTGTAATGTCATTCTTTGTTTCTTACATTTTTGCATTTAAAGCCTGTTTTGTCTGATATTAGTAAGCTACCCTAGATTTTACTTTGTTTTGTTTTGTTTTTTGGTTACTGCTCACATGGAATATCTTTTTCAATCCTTGCATTTTCAACTTATTTGTACCCTTGTGTCTAAAATCAGTCTCTTGTAAACAGCCTCTAGTTAGATCATACATTAGATATCCATGCTGCCAATCTTCATCTTTTATTTGTGGAGTTTAATTCATTAGCACTCAATGTAATTACTGTACAATGTCATCCATACTTCAACCGTTTAATCTTTTGACTTTTATTTGTCAGATCTATTATATCCATCTCCTTTTATCCTTTCAGTTACCCTTAATGATAGTCATTACTTCTATACGCTCATCCAAGCTTCTTTCTCTTTTTTTCTTTTGCCTAGAATTCCTTTCAGTATTTCCTGCAGGGCAGTTGTCATATTAACGAACTCTCTCTGTTTTTGTTTATCAGTGAATATTTAAAACTCTCCCTCACTTTTGAAGGACAGCATTACTGTAGAAAGAAATGTAGGCTGGCAATTTTTATCTGTCTGAATCTTAAATACAGCATACCACTACCTTCTTGCCTCCATGTTGTCTTGCCTCCTTTGAGTCTTGTGTGGCTTCCCTTGGATGTAGTGAATCATTTCTGCTGCTTTCAAGATTCTCTCCTTCTTTCAGCATTTGATGGTCTGATTAATATGGGCCTTGGACTGAGTCTCCTCAGATTTATTTTATTTGGAGTAGATTGGGCTTCTTAGATATGCATATTTATTTTTCTTTTTAAAGGTTAGGAAATTTTGAGCCATTGTGTCCTTAAGTATTCTTCCTGGCCCTTTACACTGCTCTTTTCTTTCTGGTACACATATAGTATATATATTGGGGGAGTTTGTGTTGTCAATCATTTCCATGATGCCCAGATCAAATTTTTCCTGTTTTTGTCTATTAATTTTTTTGCATGTTTGAGTTCCATTCCTCTATTATCTTGTTCACTAATCCTTTCTTCTGCCTTTTTCAAATCTGCTATTTGTGTCTCATATATTTTTAATTGTATCTACAGTATCTTTCAATTATGTAAAATCTGTTACTTTTCTATATAATCTTTCAAATTCTTTATGTTCAGTGAGTATCTACTTAGTATCCTTTATTTATTTAACCCTCTCAAAATTATTTAGGAGATGGTTTGACCATCTTTGATTAGTTTTACCAAATTCTGCATTTCCTCCGATTTTATAATTTGATCATTTTATTGACCAGGTCATCTTGTTTCTTAATGTGTTGTGTAATTTTTGCTGAATTCTAGGCATTTGACTATCTTCATAAAACTATTTTGAAAATTAGTTTTCCTCTTGTCTAAGATTTTGTTGTTGATTACATTTATATTGGAGGTTTCCTCTGGCACTTGGGACATAAGTATTTCACATCTAACCAAGGCAACCATCCTACAAAAGGAGTACAGACCTGTCCCAATGGGTACCCAGAAATATTATCATGAAAGTAGCTTCTCAGACTGCATTTTCCTGCCTTCCCAACATACGGAAAAATTTGGTGACCTGTTCTCCACTGTCCTACAAAGGTATGTTATTTTTTAATTCCTCTGATCTCTCTGTTTCTACAGTGATTGAGAATAAAGGCCCCATAGTGTGGTAGAAACATTTCTAGAAAAGACCATGGCTGTGATTTCCCACTGTCCTATTTCACCTGCCAACTGGTGGATTAAATCTGCTCTGTACCCTCCTCCTTTCCCAAGGGGAGGACTGCTATGCCTTCTGGGGAAGACTCAGGTGTGTTTGGGGCTTTTGGCCAAAGGAGGATGCACATCTGGGGATGCCATGAACCTCAGTCACTCACTGCAGTTTCTTTTTGGAAATAGTGTCCAAGCACTCTGTGCATGTGTGTAGAAAGGTTCAAAACTGAGACCCAGAAGGTCACTCCATCCATGCAACAGTTGGAACATAGCTGTGCCATGTCCCCCAGATTCCCAAAGGTAGGGTCCTGTGTCCATCCTAGATGACTCTTTCTAATGAGATGTGCCCAGATCTACCACCCTCATGGGTGGGGGATGGATATCAGGGACCCTGGCATAGATAAGGCCTTTGCCACATTCTCTCAGTTTGTGGAACCAATTGAGATGTGGAGTCCAAAGCTTCTGTGTGAACAGTCCCCAGGCTCCAGGACTGAGAAGGTTAACTTCACTTGCCAACATTTTGCCCAGCCTCAGGAGTGAGGAATGCACTCCTCTGCACACCTCAAGAGTGGAATGGGTAACAGGGACCACAATGTGGATTAGTCTCTCACTGCAATCTCTCAGTTTGTAAGATTAATTGAGCTGTGAGCTTCCAAGCTCTTGCATAAAATAGTTCTAGACTGCAGCATAAAGAGGTTTAATTTATTTTGCCCTCAATTTGGGTAGGACACAGAATGCCATGCAATTAGGTAAGAAACAAGCCATCCCACATGTGTCAGGCTCGGGGAGCAGAGGCAGCATCAGGTACTGAGGCTGGGACCATGCACCACAATTTCCCCATTCTAGTTTCTCTGTTTTGTTTTGCTTTTTTTTTTGTCCTGCTCAACAGGACATATATGCCAGCTGCTACTTTGAATAGTTACTTCCTGTTCTCTAGGTTCTTTTGGTGGAGACATGAATTCTACCTATTCACAATCCACCATCTTCCCAGAAATCTCTGTGCCCATTTTTAAATTTAAGATGTGGGTGATTTTAATGTGGAGTTCTAGGGTTTCTTTATATAAAACTTTTATCAGGTATGCATTTTCCAAATTTATCTCTCATTGAGCCACCATCCTTTTACATCTTTAGTAAAGTCCTTAAAACACAGAAGTACTCAATTTTGAGGTGGTGCCACTTATCTCCTTTTCTTTCTTTCATTGCCTGTGCTTTTTGTGTAAGGTTTATGAATACATTTGATAATTGCCTTTCCCATTTCTGCAAAGTAGAGTGTGGCAATTTTGATTGTATTGCATTGAATATGTAGATCAATTTGGGAAGAATTGTCATTGTAATGACATTTAGGTTCCCAATCCATGAACATGGAATTCCATTCTATTTATTGATGTCTTTTATAACTTTTAACACATTTTGTAATTTTAGGTATACAGGTCTTTCCATCCTTGATTAAATTTCTTCTTAGATATTTGACTGTTTTATTGCTATTGCAAGTTGAATACTTTTTCTTGATTGCATCTGATAGCTCACTACTAGAGTATAGAAAAACCACTAATTTTTTGCACATTGATCTTGTATTTATTCAATTTTTGGAACTCATTTGTTAGCTATTTTAGCTTTGTATTAGTTTGCAAGAGGACTTTCTATATATAGGATCATATCCTCTGCACGTGAGGAAAGTTTAATTTCTTCTTTTCCAATTTGTATGCCTTTTATTTCGTTTCTTTCTAATTGCTCTAGCTAGAACATCCAGCACAATGTTGAATAGCATTGGTAACAGTGGACATCCTTGTGTTTTTCCTGATCTTGGAGGAAAAGATTTCAGGCTCTCACTGTTGAGTATAATGTTAGCTGTGGGATTTTCTAATGTGTGTTTTATCATATTGAGGCTATATCCTTAAGTTCCTACTTTTTGGTGTGTTTTTCATCAAGAAGGATGCTGAATTTTGTAAAATGCCTTTTTAGCATATGATATGATCATGTAGTTTTTCTCTTCTCATCTGTTGATTTAGTATATTAAATTAATTTTATTGCATTGAAAAACCCTTGCATATGTCAG
This sequence comes from Tamandua tetradactyla, assembly GCF_023851605.1. Classification (NCBI taxonomy): domain Eukaryota; kingdom Metazoa; phylum Chordata; class Mammalia; order Pilosa; family Myrmecophagidae; genus Tamandua; species Tamandua tetradactyla. The sequence goes on along the minus strand of NC_135335.1, from coordinate 48,431,421 downwards.
ATAAAACCTCCTTGGTCAAGGTGTATCATTCTTTTAGTGTGCTGTTGGATTTTATTTGTAAGTATTTTGTTAATTATTTTTGAATCTGTATTCATTAGGGAGACTGGTCTGTAGCTTTCTTTTCTAGTAGTGTCTCTTTTGATGTTTTTGTTATTAGTGTGGTGTCAGCTTCATAGAATTCTTCTTCAGTTTTAAAAAGAGTTTGAGCAAGATTGGTATTTATTCTTGAAATACTTGGTAAAATTCACCTGGAAAGTCATCAGTCCTGGGTTTCTTTCTTGAAGATTTTTTTTTATGACTGACTCAATCTTTTTACTTGTGATTGGTTTGTTGAGGTCTTCTATTTTTTCTTGAGTCAGTGTAGTTTATTTCTGGGAAATTGTCCATTTCATCTAAGTTGTCTCATTTGGTGGTATACAGTTGTCTGTGGTAATGACGCCTGTCTCCTTTCTGATTTTATTTGCATCATCTCTCTTTTTGTCTTTGCCAGTCAATCTAAGGATATGCTGGTTTAATTCATGTTCTCAAAGAAATTCCTTTTGGTTCTATTGATTCTCTATATTGTTTTTTCTCTCCATTTCATTTATTTCTGTTCTAATCTTTGTTATTCATTTCCTTCTGCTAGCTTTAGGATTGGTTTGCTCTTCTTTCTCTAGTTGTTCAGTTAGGTCTTTGGTTTTACTTCTTTCTTCTGTTTCAATATAGGCGTTTAGGGCTATAAATCTCCTTCTCTGCCCTGCCTTTGTTGCATTTCATAACTTTTGTCATGTCATGTTCTTCTTTTTCTTTGTCCTGAGATATTTTTATTGAAGATTTCACCTTCATTGTCTTCTTTAACTCAGTGATTGTTTAAGAGTATGCTGCTTAACTTCCATATATTTATGATATTTCAAGTTCTCTGGTTATAATTGATCTCCAGCTTCACTACTTTATTATCAGGGAGAGTGTTTTTCATAATTTCAATCATTTTTAAATCTAATAAACATCTTTTATTCCCCATCATGTGAGTCTATCTTGGAAAATAAATGATGAGAAGAAGAGATATCCTTCTGTTTTGGAGTGCCATGCTCTATATATGTCTGTTAGATCTGGTTTATTTAGTATATTAATTAGGTTCTTTGTTTCATTATTAATTCTTTCCTTAGAAATTCTATCTAATGATGAGAGTGGTCTGTTGATGTCTCTTACTAGTTTGCCAGTGTTTGCTCATGTATTTTGGAGCACCATGATTAGATGCATATATATTTATTTAATCATTATTGTGAAAAATAGCATATTCAAAAAAGCAAGAATTTATTTCCATGAATGACAAGCACTTTATTTCTTTTATTGTTTTGTTTGCTGTCCCAAACCTATGCTCTCAATTGCTTATAAGAAATGGTAAGAAAAATGAAACAATGTCTTATTGCTGATTGTTTTCTTTACTTCTAAAATATAACTTTACTGAGTTACAATGACATGGAATCAATTGCATATACTTAAGATTTTTACCTATGTATACATTTGTGAACCATAATCACTAGTATCATATTTTTGGTGTTGAAACATAATTTGCTAGTGTACTATTTAGGAGTTAATAAATTTAAAAATCAAGCAAATGTTTTGTTTTTAGAATTGTGATCAGCTCATATTTTCTTTTTTGTGTGTGTGTTTTCATATGTTTTGGTATCAATAAACCAGTGAATTAAGACTATGATTCTGACATAAAAAATGCCACCTTCTAATGATTTAATGTAACATTGGCTCTAAAGTCCAAAAGCTAGTTTCAAAATCCCTTCCAGTTCGTGATCATGGCAACTTCAGAAAACAAGTTAACATGTCTAAGCCTCAGTTTATTCATCCATACATTAAAAGTAATAGAACACATGAACTCATAAGATGTTCTTGTTCGCTAGCTGCCAGAATGCAGTAGACCAGAAATGGAATGGCTTTTGAAAGGGAGAATTTAATAAGTTCCTAGTCTATAGTTCCAAGGCCAAGAAAATGTCTTAATAAAAGCAGGTCTATAAAAATGTCCAAATTAAGGCACCATTAAATGATTACCTTCATTATAGAAAGGCTGATGAAGTTCAGGCTTTCTCTCTAACCTGAAAAGGCACATGGTGAGCATGGTGATGTCTTCTAGCTTCATCTCCAGGCTTTTTGTTTCATGAAGTTCTCCCAGGGGTGCTCTTCTTGATCTCCATAAATTGCTGGCTCATGGACTCTATGGCTCTATCATTGCTCTCAAAAGGACTCTCTCCAAAAGTTTCCTCTTTTAAAGGATTCCAGTCAAGTCCCACCTGGAATGGGTGGAGTCACATCTCCCTCTAATCAAAAGTTAATTCCCACAATCTGATGAGTCACATCTCCATAAGAACTATCAAAAAGCTCCCAGCTAACAATATTGAGTGAAGATTAAAAAATATGGCTTTTCTGGGGTCCAGCACAAATTCAGATTGACAGATGGGGTGATGTGAAATTGAAATGATTACAATATTTATAAGGTTCTAGGAAAACAGTGAGACCTAATTAAAATTTGTTAATGGTATTAGTGCTATTATCTTCTCCATTTCTATTACATGCTGTGCCAGCTTCAATCTGTTGTATAGTTTAGAAAGACCATGTTCTTTGATCCTCATTCAATATTGGTGGGTGGGATCTTTTTTATTGCTTCTTTGGGGATGTGTCCAACCCACATATCTCCATGGAGATGTGTGTCCATCCGTTCAAGGTGGGGATGCTTATTGGAGTCTTCTAAGAGAGAACAATTTTTAAAAGTGCAGACAGAGGCCACGCAGCCAGAAGTCTTTGGAGATGTGAAAGGAAAATCCCCTGGGGAAGTCCTTTGAAATGAGACTCCAGAGGCCCAGAAGATACCAGCTACATGCTTTCCCAGCAGACAGATGTGTTCCAGATCCACTGACCTTTCTTGAACCAAGGTATCTTTCTCTGGATTTTTTAGGTTGGATATTTTATAGCCTTCAAACTATAAACTTGAAACTTAGTAATTTTCCTTTTTAAAAGCACTTCTGTTTCTAGTATACTGCATTCTGACAGCTTTAACATACTAAAGTACATACTTTATGTATTAGTTAGGGTTCTCTAGAAAAAGAGAACCAACAGGGAACACTTGCAAATATAAAATTTATGAAAGTGTCTCACGTGACCATAGGAACGCAGAGTCCAAAATCCACAGGGCAAGCTGCGAAGCCGATGACTCAAATGGATGGCCTGGATGAACTCCACAGGAGAGGCTCACCAGCCAAAGCAGGAATGCAACCTGTCTCCTCTGAGTCCTCCTTAAAAGGCTTCCCATGATTGGATTTAGCATCACTAATTGCAGAAGACACTCCCCTTTGGCTGATTGCAAATGGAATCAGCTGTGGATGTAGCTGACGTGATCATGACCTAATCCTATGAAATGTCCTCATTGCAACAGACAGGCCAGCGCTTGCCCAATCAGATGAACAGGTACCACAACTTGGCCAAGTTGACACCTGTCCCTAACCATGACACTTTACCTTAATATTAATCTTCAAAGAAAATTGTTAGAATGGAACTAAGAAAATTGTCTTACGTTTGGTCTATAGCTCTGTTATTCTAATTTTTTTAACATCAAATTTATTCCTTCCTGACTCCATAATTATTTTAAATTCTGCTACCATGTTTCACACCTCCACAAAGCCATTTATTCTCATTTGTATTATTTTTTGTTCTATAACAGAGTGGTAGTATTTTTCTGACCATTACAGAGAACATGGAGAAAGCATTTTCATAAATATTCTTTCCTGACATAGATTTATTTCATTGGGCAATGATTTCTTCAGGCACAGGGCTCCTTCTGTTGAACTATAGAAATTGTCTGCTCTCAGGAAAATATTTTTGTTTATTAATACATTTCCCTGTAAAAGAGTAGAGATACAGTGTTCATGCTGACTAAATATTTCAAATAAGAATTAATTCTATTTTGACAGAGATTGATAAGGAGCCTTACATATATACTTTCCTCTATAGAGCAAAAAGGGCAGGGTCATGAATAGATTACTTTTTTGAAGATCAAGCATCTCAAAGGGAAAAAAAGTTGAGCAGGAGGTGGGAGTTTAGCTTTATATGGTTTAAAGTTCTAACTACTTATAGAAACTCCCCTTTAAGGAGTGGACCCTTTTAAATTTTGCTAAAGTGTCTGGTCAATACAGAAATACACCAGAGAAACACAACCTTGGACTTCCATAAGTTTCTGGTGGAGTCCTCATGTTGCTGTATCACAGAAGTGAAAGAAAAAAAAGAATGTTCTTTCTGATGTGTGCCAAAGCCATCTAAAGATTTGAATCAGGCCAAGATCCTCAGTTTCTTCAAGAGTTCCCAATGGCTGACTCTTGGTATTCTACTTGGGTTCTGGGTGTGCCAACTATTGCCAGTTTTCTTAACCTTGTTTATTTGTCTAGCAAATGTGACCTCACTTCCCATTAAATTATTGATTTTTGCTCTTAGTTCCAGGGTTGAGATGATATTCCTCATGTCTGTTTTATTACGAAGGCAATTTTAAGGAGACACTGTGAGGAACTTTCCTAGAAGCCCATGATTATGTATCCACCTGACATGAAGTCAGTATAGTTTACCAGCTGTATGAACTTGGACAAATTTATCTCTCTATACCTTAGTTTTCTCATGTATAAAATAGGGATAATAATACTCATCACTAGGACTATTGTGAGGCTTATGTGTGATATGACTGTGCCTTGCTCGTGGTTAGACTTCAATAAATGTTAGCTATTATTTTTATTTTTATTACTTTGTAGGACTTAATGTATTTTAGCTTAGCTCTGCAAATCGTGCAGTGCACTTACACGGACATCCTTACTGACTACCCTATACTATACTGCCATATTTATGTACAAGGGAAGATTTATAGTCAGTCTTAAACAATGTGGGTGGGATCAGTGAAGAGGGCATCGTGGTATAAAGTTGGGGGTGGGAGAATATATGCCAAGGTACAAACAACAAAGTAGTACATGTTTGTACAGAATTTAAAAACAGTAACACACGCTAACCTGCAGTCTACTTTTTGTTTTATCTTGTTATGTCATTGGGCAAAAAAGCAAGGAAATCCATTTCTTTGTCCAAAGAGCTTCAAGTTTATGTTTGCATCAAAACAAACTACTATTGACTAAGAGACAGAAAAATGGAATGCAGAAATTTAAGGGTACTTGTATCCCTTCAAATTTAGTAGCAGAAACAAGGCTATGCTCTTAATACTCCTGAAAATACTAAGCTGCCTTAAGCAAAAGGAAGCTATTGTGTCTGGGAACCTAATATAAGGACTTTGAAGAACTACTCAAGTCATTTCTTCTTCTCAGTTATGGTCAGCATACTTAATGTGATGTTGCCAAAATTAGGGGCCTGCTCTTCACCAAACTATACTCAGGGCTGTCCAGAGTTGGTGATTTCAGCTTGACCCTTGGAATCCACTGTGACCACCACCAGTAAGGCCTGCTTCATCCACTCTAATTTTTCAAATTGTGGTTCAATCTGCATTGAAGATTGGTCCATGAGTCGTACCTCCAGGTAGAAAACACCAGCAGGTTTTTCAGTTCCTCTGGAAAGCCAAATTATTATGATTATCTAGATGTGATTCACTGAACCCCCAAGCTTTGTGTTATGATCTTTTTGGTTCCAAGGACTTGACCTATTACTTGAAACAAATGTCCAAAGGGACAATAAAATAGAGCTCATTTTCTTACTCCCACAATTGTTAGAAATTTTTACAAGTTCCTTACTATTTGGAGAGTGCCTTTTTGGTACAGTTTTGTTTTGTTAATTTGAAATCTGGTTGTTGATGATTACTCTTGTGGAATGGAAAAATACATGCTACTGCATCATATCCTTAATCTTTTCATCTTCATCCTCACTCATTGTATTGCTTACAACCCAAAATTCCTGAACTTTACTCATTTCCTCTTGATTTGGGCCATGAATTTCTTGTACATATAACATTTTTTTCTAAAAGGTTCATCAGCCTTACTTTTTAAATTATGTGCCCTGTGCCTTCAGTCATATCCTTAAGTTTCTCTTGATTTTATTTTAAGTTTACAGGGCTTAAATATTTCTCTGTGTCCTGATTTACATTCTTTGTTGGTGGCATTGTGTAATTCTTCCATCTTATCTCTACAAAGAATCTGGGAAGGCCCAGGGTGCAAGCCCACCTGGGAATCTCCTGCGACTGTAATGCTTGTTGCTGGCACCTCCACTTAGTTGTCAGGCCAGAGGTCAGTCTGCCATCATGCGGGTAATTTAATCACAGCTGTCAAAGTGTACTTGCAAGGGATATTAAGGATCACTGAGCCCACAAGACAGAAGTATGGGAAATCCATGCACAGCTGCCAGGCCAAATGAAAAAGGCAAGCATGGGATAGGAGGGTCCCTTGAAGAAGACTTCATAGGAGCCAGAGCCTGGGTCAGGCCCAAGACATTGATGGCCAAAGCCAAGGAACCTGACATTGTGATCATGAACTTTATGCCTCTGCTCATCCTGTGACTGGAGCTGGGGTTTGCTCATAGTGTGCCCCCTTGCACCCTTGAGTTGCTGACCAGTAGCAGAGTCAAAGAGAGGCTGAAAACTAAGCTGCTGCTTGCTCAAACCTGCACTTTCCATTTTTCCCATTTTTCATTAGAAAATGTTTTGGGTTAATAGAAAAATCATTCCGAAAGCATAGACTTCCCATAAACCCCTCTCAAATGCAGTTTTCCTTATTATTATCAACATGCTTTAGTGTGGTACCTTTGTTATAACATGAAAAGTATTATTATAGTTGCACAATTATAATCCTTTGATTATACTATGGTTTACTCTTTGTGATGTAAGTTCTATGTTTACTTTAAATTTTTATTTGATAGCAATATCTTATTGTGATTATCACTTTAATGTCTCTAAAGGCTAATGAAATTGAGCACCTTCACATGTGCTTGCTGCTCATTTTATTTCTTTTTTTTTTTGAATAATGTCTATTCTGGCCCATTTACCATTTTTTAAATGAGTATGTTTATCATTTTGCTGTTGGGTTGAAAGTGTCCTTTTTATATTCTGAATACCAGATGTTTAAAAGAGATGTGTACTCCCATTTGGTATATTGTCTTTACACTTTCTTGTTGATGTACTTGGATGTAAAAAATGTGTAAACTTTTATAAAGTCCAGTTTTATTTTAAGAAGTTTCCTTTTTATGTTTGTGTCATATCTTATAATCTGTTTCCAAATTCAAAGTCATAAATATTTAATCCCTAGTTTTTTTCTAAGAGTTTTATAAGTTTAGCTCTTACATTGAAGTCTTTGGTCTTCGATTTTGAGTTAAGTTTTGAACACAATATGAGATAGGGATAAAATTACATTATTTTGCCTGAGAATATCCATTGATATCAGCACCATTTACTAAAGAGATAGTTTTCCCCACTGAATGAACATGTCACCTTGTAAAAATCAGTTGAACATATATGTATGGATTTAGTTCTTGGAGTTTTTTTTATATTCTATGTCTATCATGGTGACAATGTCATCTTGATTTGATTAGTTCTGCTTTGTAAAATGTTTTGAAATAGGAAAATATGGGTTCTCCAACTTTGTTGTTCTGTTTCAAGATTTTATTGGATTTTTGGTGTCCCTTGCAATTCCATATAAATTCTGGGTACGTTTAGCTATTTCTTTAAAAAGGGTCATTGAGAATTAAATGGGGATTCATTAAATTGTCTCTTAACCTTATGAAGTCTTCAAAGCCATGAGTACAAAATGTTTTTCTAGTTATATCAATCTTCATGAACTATGAAATTTGTAACTTTCCATAAACATATATTGCAACTTCTTGTCTAAACTTATTCCTAAGTATATAATTACTTTTTTGCTATTTAAATTGCAGTTGCTTTAATAGTTTATTTTTTGGATTGTTCATTGCTAGTTTATAGAAATACAATTGAATTTTGTTCAGTGGTCTTGTATCCTTTAACTTTGATTAATTGTTCCCTCCGATGTTTTTATATCTGTGGACTTTGGGGGATAATCAATATATAAGATCATGACATCTATTAATTGTGATAATTTTACTTCTTTTTCAATTTTTAAAATCCTGTAGAAATTTGAAATTGGATGGTTCTAAACACATACGATATCATTAGTTGTTTTCTTTAAATCACCATCCTAAAACCAATTCACAAATTTTGGTTAGTACCACCTTACCCAAATTTGTAGGTGGTGGGAGATTTTTTGACAATATCATTAAAAGTTGGGTCTTTCAAGATAAACTTATGAACCATGTAATAACATGGATGGACCTAGAGAATATTATGCTGAGTGAATCCAGCCAAAAACTAAAGGACAAATACTGTATGGTCCCACTGATGTGAACGGACATTCGAGAATAAACTTGAAATATGTCATTGGTAACAGAGTTCAGCAGGAGTTAGAAACAGGGTAAGACAATGGGTAATTGAAGCTGAAGGGATACAGACTGTGCAACAGGACTAGATACAAAAACTCAAAAATGGACAGCACAATAATACCTAATTGTAAAGTAATCATGTTAAAACACTGAATGAAGCTGCATCTGAGCTATAGGTTTTTGTTTTGTTTTGTTTTGTTTTGTTTTGATTTTACTATTATTACTTTTATTTTTTTCTCTATATTAACATTCTATATCTTTTTTGGTTATGTTGCTAGTTCTTCTAAACCAATGCAAATGTACTAAGAAATGATGATCATGCATCTATGTGATGATGTTAAGAATTGATGATTGCATGTGTAGAATGGTATGATCTCTAAATGTTGGGTTAATTTCTTTTTTTCCTTTAATTAAAAAAAAAAGAGAGAGAAGGGATAATTGGAGATGAAGGGATACAGACTGTACAACCGGACTGGATATAAAAACTCAGAAATGGACAGCACAATACTACCCAATTGTAATGCAATTATGTTAAAACACTGAATGAAGCTGCATGTGAGGTATAGGTTTTTTGTTTTTGTTTTTTTTGTTTTTTTTTCTTTCTATTATTGTTTTAATTCTTATTCTGTTGTCTTTTTATTTCTTTTTCTAAATCGATGCAAATGTACTAAGAAATGATGAATATGCAACTATGTGATGTTATTGAGAATTACTGATTGTACATGTAGATTGGAATGATTTCTAATTGTTTTGTTAATTCTTTTTTTAATTAATAAAAAAAATGACAAAAAAAAAAAAGTTGGGTCTTGAAAAAGATGTTTCAGTAAACAGTAGTTAATTTTTAAATATTGAAGATTGTTTTGTGGTCATAAGAACTTGTCAACCATAGTAGTTCCTTAAAATGGAAGTGAGTTTAGCTAATTGGTAAAACGTTAAAACATGCTTGAATTTGCTAACATTAAAACCAGGAAAGTACAAATTATAATGCAATCTGTCTTTTATAAATCTATTTAAGTAAATTATTCTGAAATTCAATATGTATACCTTTCACTATTTCAATATTTTCACCTCTTTTAGTGTTGTAGGAAAAGAACCACTTTAAATTATTAAATGTATATTTATAGAAGTGCATATTTTCACATTAGCCTCATGATGCAAAATCTCTCAAATACTCATGATATCTCCATTTCACATTCCAAGAAGCTCACAATATTTTGGACATTAATTTTGCAATTGTGTAGGGGTCTCATTTCCCTCAAGTCTACATTGGTATTTCTACCAGAAACAACCCTGAATGTGTAATGAATATTATAGAATGATATGATTTCTAGCCATCTGAACCAAAAATAAATGTATAATTTGGTCAAATATTGTATGAGAAAGTTAAGAACTAAATACATGCAAAACTTTCAAAAGATGAAAGTTTCTCTGTTTGCTTTTTTTAAAACTCTCAGGTGGCAAAACTCCCCCCTCAGCATCAGGTTCACAAACAGGAAGCTTTTTGCTCACTTTCTTCAGGAAGGAAAAAGTTTAATAACTCACACTTTCTTACCCCACTGAGTTGTCCAAAGCCACAGGTATGACACCTTAGCTTTGGAACCTGAGGAAGGAAACACTTATACTCACCAATAAGAAAAAGCCAACTTCAGTGGAGGTGAACACCTAGGTTTTTAATTCTGTTTTTAAGGGACCAGTTGATTAGAAAAGGCCATTTCAGATTGTCCACCTCAAACAATCAGGCACAGTGCCGTATGTTTGAGATGACTAAATAGTGGTGGTCATAATTCTTCAATCAGCTCTCCTCAGAGTCACTGAAATTCAGGTTTCATATACATACTATAATTTTTGGAAATTTAAACAGAAATGGACCCAACTACGTCATGCTTTAAATTGAAAGGTTGGTGATAACGAAAAATATATACAAGCTCAATATACAGAAGCCAGTTGTTTTCCCATATGCTAACAATGAAAAATTATAATTTGAGTTAAAGATAAATGATATTTAAAATAATGACACAAATACAAAATATGTAGACACAGATATACATGTAAGAAAATATGCATTTCTTTTGAAAGGAAAAGAATGATAAATGATGAGATACTCCTTGTTCATGATGGGAAGACTTTAAATTGTTACAATTTCATTTCTTGTCAACTTGGTCTTTAGATAGAATTCAAACCCAATATAAATCTCAGTTAGAAATTTTGTAGATAAGAAAAATTTATTTCAAAATCTAGAAGAGCCTAAATAACACTGAAGAAGAAAGAAAGTTGAATAACTCACACTTGCTGACTCAAAGAATTTATGATACTACAATAATCAAGACATCACAATATTGGTGAGAGTAAAGACACATAATAAATGGAACAGAAAATAGAAACCAAAAATCAACCTGTGAAAATATAGTCAACTGGTCTGTCAAAAGCAAGGTAATGGAAGAAGGATAGTCTTCAAGAAATACTGATGAAACTATAGGACAACCACAAAGAAAAAGATGAACAAAGACACAAATTTAACTGCTTACAAAAACACTATATTCAAAATAGCTTTATAGATTTAAAAGTAAATTGCAAAACTATAAATATCCTTGAATAAAATATAAGAAAACATATGTGATGGGTTTAGTAGCTAGCACTCTTATAAAAGTAAATGTTATTCATGAAAGAAATTGATAATGTGGACTTTATTAGCATTAAAATGTTATTCCCTGTGAAAGATATTAATAAAAGGAAAATACAAACCATGTATTGGATAAATATTTGCAAAATACATATCTGAAGAAAAGCCTTGTATCCAAATATGGAAAATTATAGTCATAAAAGTCTATGAGAAGAAATCAACTTAGTTAAAAAGTAGTAATGGGGGCGGGCCATGGTGGCTCAGCAGGCAAGAATACTTGCCTGCCATGCCAGAGGACCTGGGTTCAATTCCTGGTGCCTGTCCATGTAAAAAAAAAGTAATAATGGTAGTTGTTGACATAACTGAATTGCACACTTAAAATTGTTAAAATGGTTTTATGATTATATATTACCATAATAAATTTTTTAAATGTCTAAAATTTGAACAGGAACACCTCAGCAAAGAAAATATACAGGAAGACAATAGATATCCAAAAAAAAGACGATCAATATCACTTTTCATTATGGAAAAGCAAACTGAACCAACAATAACATAGCACTACACACCTATTCAAATGGCTAAATTTCAAGAAAAGAAAGTACACTAATTGCTGCTGAGGATGCAGAACTACAGGAACTTTCTTTCAATGCTGGTAGGAGTACATTATGAAGCTGCTACTTTGGTAGAAAATTTGACATTTCATTCAAAGCTAAATATAGTCTCACCATACATCCATTAACCACATTCCTAGATAGCTACCCAACTGGTTTGTAAACTTGTTCACAAAAAACAGCCCCCAAGTGTTTACAGAAGATTTACTTACAATGTTCAAAATCTTGAAGGAATCACTATGTCATTTGATAGGTGAAAAGAAAACCAAACACTGACACAAAAATACATTGGGATACTCTTTTGTGACAAAAGAATAGCTAGCTAGCCATGAAAATATATGAAGGAATCTTAAAGGCATAATGCCAAGAGAAAGAAGCCAGTTTGAAAGGGCTCAACACTGAATGGTTCCAACAATATGGCATTGTAGCAAGGCAAGAGGCTACTAGAACACAGCTCAACATTTTCAGGCAGTGCCCTCCAGCCACCTTAACTAAAAAGGTGATTTAAGACAGTGAATTTAATCAATGCATTTTGTGTTCTTACTCCTCCATCAATTGGCCATTCCTTGTCTCTCTTCAGCTTCTCAGTTGACCTTATTCCTTGAGACACAACAATGCTGAAATTAGGTTAATTAATAACCTTACAATGACCTCTAAGTATCAAGTGAAAGGAAGAGTCATCATTTCTCACTTTAAATCAAACTCTATAAATGAATAAACAATGAGGAATGCATATCTAAAGCAAAGATAGACTTAACTCTAGTCTTCTTGTAGCAGAGTTAGCCAAGTTGTGAATGCAAAGGAAAACTTCTTGAAAGAAATTAAAAGTGCAACTCCAGTGAGCACATAAATGGTAAAACCAAGAGAAACAGCCTCCTGTCTGATATGAGAATGTTTTACTGGATAGGAGATAAAACCAGTCACAACATTCCCCTTAAGCCAAAGACTAATCCAGAGAAAAGCCCTAACTCTTTTCAATTGTATGAAGTTTGAAAGAAGCGATGAGGCTGCAGAAGAAAAATTTGAAACTAATGGAGGTTGGTTCATGAAGTTTAAGGAAATAAGCTGCTCCGTAACATAAAAGTGCAAGCTGAATCCATGAGTGTTGTGTTTGAAGCAGCACCAAATTATCTAGAAGACCTAGCCATGTTAATGAAGGTGACTACACTGAACAACAGATTTAAATGTATTAAAAAATATCCTTCTACTGAAAAAAGATACCATGTAGTCCTTTCATAACTGGAGAGGAAATTCCAATGCCTGGCTTCAAAGACAGGTTGACTCTCTTGCTGAGGGTAATGGATCTTGTGATTTTAAGTTGAAACCCATGGTCATTTACTATTCTGAAATCCTTAAGGAGCTTATTAATTATTCTAAATCTCATCCCATGTACTATGAATGGAACAGCAAAGCCTGGATGACAGAACATCTGTTTACAACATCAATTACTGAGTATTCTAAGCCCATTGTTGAGAACTACTCTTCAGTAAAAATGATTCCATTCAAAATATCATAGCTCAGTGACAGTGAGTGATTCTGGTCACCCAAGAGTGCTGATAGTTGTGCAATGAGATGAATACTGGTTTCAAATCTCCTAACAAAACATCCACTCTGCAGCTAATGGATCAGGTAGTAAACAACATTCAAGTCTATTTAAGTAATGCATTTTGTAAGGCTACCCTGGTTGTTTCAGTTTCCTAGACTACTTAAGCAAATACCATGAAATGAGTTAGGTTCCACAATAGGAATTTATTCACTTATGGTATGAGGCTGAGACAATGTCCAAATCAAGGCATGATCAAGATGATGCTTTCTCCTGGAAGACTGTGGCATTTTGGGGCTGGCTGCAGTGATCCTTGCTTCTTCTGTCACATGACAAGCATGTGGTGGAACCTCCTGTTCTCTTCCTTCTCTTTCAGGTTCCATTTCAATTTCTTGAAATGAATTTCTTCTTTCCTTTGGTCTGCTCTCTCTTGATCATAATTTCCCCTATAAGGGGGTCCTGTAATAGAAACAATACCTATTAAGAATTATGTATGTTACATCTTAGAAGAATTACCCTCATTCAACGATCATATCTACAGGAATGGGCTAAATTTAAAATATGTTATTTTGGGGAATGTACAGTTCTAAACTACCACAGCTGCCACAGATAGTGATTCCTCTGCAGCTACTTGGCAAAATAATTTGAAATTCCTCTGGAAGTTTCTCACCATTCTAGATACCATTAAAACATTCATTGTACTTTGGGGCAAAATGAAAGAATAGTTAGGTGTGGAGTTTAGTTAGTCCTTCTGGGGAGGTAGTAAGTTTGCCAGGAACTGTTAGGAATAACTGTTTGGGGGGACATCAGTTATTGGACACATGTTGTACCTCAGTCTGGAATAAATGGAAAGGATATCTCACACAGAACTGTAAGTATCCCAAGCTGTGGAGGCTGATGCTACTCCTCATTGGCAGGCAGGCTCATCTCAGAGTTGGTTCTCCATGGGAAAAGAATCCCTCTCTTCTAGAGGAAAAGAAGGCAGTTCAACCAAGCTCCAACTGTGGGATTAATTAATAAGCTAAGACTGCTGAATACAAGATCTGAGAACAGATAAGTTGGAGCAAGCACAAAAGAAATCCAGAGATTTTGCACTGGCAGACAGGGGGTGAAGCTGATGGGAAAGAAAACACAGGATTTTTGTGTTGGATGGGTTCAAAATACTGGAAAACTGTACATAGAGCAGGGAACCAACTCCAGCTCTTGATTGGCAAACACAAGGAACTAGGATACAGCTCTCTTCATTAAAAAAAAATTCCCTATACCCCATTAGATAAAAAAATGGGCTTTCTGAGGCTTCAGCACTGCCACAGGCAAGGTCAGACATGTTGTATATCTGAGAGACAATGTAACTAACTAGTCAGGGGAAGGAGATAATTCCCTAAAAGTGATGTCTTTAAGTAGTCTCTCCTGGAAGCAAGGGAAGGGAGCTCAGCCAAGATCCAATTGTGGTTTTAATTAAGATATATGGTACTGCTGAATACAAACTCCAAGCGCAGAAAAACTGATAACCAACAGGAAAGGAATCCTGAGATATTTCCCAGCAGAGAAGAGGCAAGGCTGTTAAAGAAATAAAATTGAGACTTAGATTTTGCTGAGTTCAGAGTACTAGAAAAGGGCTATATTCCAAGAAAAAGGGGTTAATAGAGCCTGCTACCACCTCCAGCTCTTAACAGGCAAGCATGGGAGCTGGGAACTGGCTCCGAAGAAGGATTTTTCTTATTTATTTGGATTTTCCTCATTAAAAAAATATTTTTATTTATGAAACTTATCATACATTCTTTTTTTTCTTGCCCACATTTAATTTTTATTCTGATTTTTTTAATGCTGCACAAAACAATATTTATTTCATTTATTTCTTTATTTCTGTTTGCTGCTGTCATTTTATTTACTGAAAGTGAGAGGGAACTTTTGTGGCCTTTTTTTTTTTTTCTTTTCTTGTAGGCCGCCTTAAGCTTTCTAAATTTGGAACATTTAAAGCAAGCTGAAGGGAAAAGGGGGGTTCGCGAAATCACTCAGGGAAAAGGAAAGGTTGCTTTGTTAATCATTCCCTATGGTGGGTGATTAACTGCGTGTACAATTACGTTTCACTTTTAATTAATTGTGCTTAAGGCATTAATTAAATTTAGGGGTTCCCTTCTTAGAGCAGCTCGTACTGACGAAGGTGCATGCGCTGAATGATGTCGCGGCAATCGTTGAACACGCGGCGAATGTTCTCAGTGTCCACAGCGCAAGTGAAGTGGGGGTAGCAGTAGTGGCGTCCATCCCCACTGGCAGTGCTGATTCTCAGGAATTCGTCGCGGATAAAGTATTTGGCCCGGGTCACGGGTGGGTCCTCTCCGGGCTCGGGAGTAGCATCCTCAGGAGTAGTGTAGCGAGCAAATTCTGGAAAGTAGTCCTCAATCTTCGATTTTCCAGCAAGGACTTTCTCAGCGAGCAGATCTTGCTTGTTGAGGAACAGGATCACAGAGGTGGTGCGCAGCCATCTGTTGTTCCAGATGCTCTTGAAGAGGTTCAGGGCCTCCTGCAGGCGGTTGGTCTGGTTGTCCTTCCGAATGACCATGTTGTAGCTGCTGCTGGCTACCACGAAAATGATGGCAGTCACATCATTGAAGCATTGGATCCACTTGCGGCGTTCATCACGCTGGCCGCCCACGTCGAACATGTGGAAGTTGACTTTGTCCACCTAGAATTTGGTCTCAAAGATTCCAGAAGTCAGGACGCGGCAGCGCAGCAAGTCCTGGTCACTCGGCACGTAGTCAGCCTGCTTGATGACATCAATCTTGTCAGAAAGTACTGGGCGCAGTCGATCAGCTGGTACTCGTTGGAGCGCTGGTAGCAGGCCCGCAGGCC
This sequence comes from Tamandua tetradactyla, assembly GCF_023851605.1. Lineage (NCBI taxonomy): Eukaryota > Metazoa > Chordata > Mammalia > Pilosa > Myrmecophagidae > Tamandua > Tamandua tetradactyla. The sequence continues at coordinate 48,415,388 of NC_135335.1, read as the reverse complement.
CGCACGCCCTCGTCCTCCCACAGAGCCTTTGCGTGCTCATAGAACTCGGGAGGGAAATCAAAGTCAGGCACGTTCATCACGCTCAGGATGTAGTCCACTCTGAACTGGTTCTCAGGGTTGGCCAGCTCCACAGGGGGCACCAGGTTGCTCATGGCGGCCACGATGGTTTCAATGGCCTCTTTCAGGTTGTTTTTGATGTCCTGCACTTTCGTTGCCTTCTCACTACCATCGCTGTTGCTCCTTGCAGCCTGCGGGTCCTCTTCGCCGCCGTCTCCATTAAACCCATTTACATGCAGGATCCTCATTTGCTTCACAATGGTGCTTTTACCAGATTCTCCAGCACCCTGCAGCAGCAGGCGGTGCGTGGCCCGGTAGACCTGCTTGTCCTTCTGCAGCTGTTTCTCGATTTTCTTGTTGGCCTCGCGCTGCGCCTTCTCCTCGTTGCGCTGGTCCTCGGTCTTACTGTTCCCGAGGCAGCCCCTGGCGACGGCGGCGGCGGCGGCGGGCCGGGGCGGGCGGCCTCCCGCGGGCCGGAGCAGCGCCGGGCGGGCGGGCCGGGCGGGCCGGGCGGGCTCGGCTGCTCGCGAGGAGCGCGCCGGGCGGACTGCGGGCCGCGGGCGGGCGCGAGGGGGTGTGTGGCGTCTGTCGGAGCCGAGGGGCGCGCGCAGCTCCCCGCCCCCCGAGCCGAGGCTGAGGGGGCTGATGGCGGCCGCCGCCGGGCCGAGGCGGACGAGAGCAGGAGCCGCGGGAGCAGCTGCCGCCGCCGCCGCCGCCGCTCTTATTGCCCCGGCCCGGGCCCCGCCGCCGCCCCGACCCAAAATGCCGCGGCGGGCGGGGGGAGGTGGGGGGAGGAGGAGGCGGCGGCGGCGAGGGGGGTGGGAGGAGGAGGAGGAGGAGGGATGAGCAGCAGCGGCCGCCGCGGGGAGGGCGGGAGCCGGCGGAGGGAGGCGCCCCCCCGGCGGACCGGGAAGGGGGTTCCCACCGCCTGCACCCGGCCCGGCCCGGGGAGCCGTCCCCCCACCCCCCCAGGGCTCGGGCCCCAGCAAGGCCGGGCCGCGGGGGGAGAGGGGGCGTCTCCGCGCCTGTGACGACCCCTCGCATGACCTATCATACATTCTTCACATACAAATATTCCATACATGGTGTACATCACACCATGTACATGATATATCACAATATCATAACATAGTTGTGTGTTCATCATCATGATCATTTTTTGAATATTTGTATCACCCCAGAAAAAGAAATGAAAAAAAGGAAAAAATAAAAAAAACTCATACATAACATATCCTTTACCCCTCCCTTTCATTGACCACTAGTATTTCCATCTACCCAATTTGTTTGAACACTTGCCCCCCTATTATTTATTTATTTAATTTTTTTATCCACATTTTCAATTGTCTGTCCATATCCTAGATAGAAAGAGTATCAGAGGCAAAATTTGCACAATCACACAGTAACATTGTAAAAGTTATATCATTATACAATCACCTTGAATAAAAATGTCTACTGGAGCACAGCTCTACAGTTTCTGGCATTTCCCTCCAGCCACTCAAATATACCATAAACTAGAAAGGGATATCTATATAATGCATAAGAATATCTTCTAGCATAACCTCTTGATTGTGTTTGAAATTGTTGCAGGCAGCCCCTGTTTGTTAAAGCCACTTCATGTTGCAGCAGGCAGGCCCCTGTTTATTTGGACCATTCCCTGTTGAAAAATCTCCCAGGCCCCAGGGATGGTCAATAGGCAGGATGAGAGATGTCCCTGTGAAGCTCCCCCTCAACTGCTCATCCACTTCTGTAAACCCAACTTCAGGCCCTTTCCTATTTAAACCAGCAAATCATTTATCTTGTCTTTAATGTGTCATCCTGTCTATAAAAACTAATGTTAACCTTTTGTTCAGGGCTCAGACTTTCAGAGGCTACTTGACTGAGCCCTATGGACATGGATGAATAAAACCTACTTCCTGAAACTTCAGAACCTTGGCCCTGGTTTATTTTGTTTCCATGCAATGTTCTGGGAGGCTTGCAGCCCTGTCAGTGTTTTGCATAACAAAATCTCTCAGACATTGACAGTATTTTTTCTAATTTCTGTCTTCAATCTTTTGGTCAAGGTTTTCTCAGTCCCTTGAGGCCAGGTCCCATCTCATTTCAGGATTTTTATCCCACATTGTTAGGGAGATTTACACCCCTGGTATTCAGGTCCCATGTAGCAGAGGGAGGGCAGTGATTTCACTTGCCATGTTGGCTTAGAGGGAGAGACCACATTTGAGCAATAATAGAGGTTCTCTGGGGGTGACTTTTAGGGATAATTTTTTTGGCATGGTGTGCTGGTTTGAAAGGATGTATGTCCCTTAGAAGTGCCATGTTTTAATCTAAATCCTATTTCATAAATGCAGAATAATCCCTATTCAATACTGTATGTTTGAAACTGTAATTAGATCATCTCCCTGGAGATGTGATTTAATCAAGGGTGGTTGTTAAACTGGATTAGGTGACAACATATCTCCACACATTTGGGTGGATCTTGATAAGTTTCTGGAGTCCTATAAAACAGGAAACATAATTCAGAGAGAGCAGAGAATGCTGCAGCACCACTAAGCAAAGAGTCCATTAGCCAGTGACCTTTGGAGATGAGAAGGAAAATGCCTCCTGGGGAGCTTCATGAAACTGGAAGTCAGGAGAGAAAGCTAACAGATATCACCATGTTTGCCAGGTGACCTTCCACTTGAGAGAGAAACCCAGAACTTCATTGGCCTTCTTGAACCAAGGTGTCTTTCCCTGGATACCTCTGACTGGACATTTCTACAGACTTGTTTTAATTGGAACATTTTCTCGGCCTTAGACTGTAAACTAGCAACCTATTAAATTCCCTTTTTAAAAGTCATTCCATTTCTGGCATATTGCATTCCAACAGCTAGCAAACTAGAACACATGGGCAAGCCCTGGAAATTGAGTCCAGGTCTCTGGCATGGCAGGCAAGAACTTTGCCTGCTGAGCCACCATGGCCCACCCTCTTAGGGATAATTTTAAGCTGACAGCCTATCCTTAGTAGGAATACATTTCATAGGGATGTACTCAAGATCGAGGGCTGGGCCTATTGATTTGATTTTCTCCAATGCTTGTGACAATATCAGAAATTCTCCAAATGGGAAAGTTGAATATTTTCCCTTTTATTGCCATTGCAAATACTTCTTTTTTTCACTGTCTGGGATTTATTGGGGCATCACACTAATCTGAACAAACCAACAAAATCTCATGTCTTATTCAAGATTCAATGTGCTAAGGGTGTTAACTAGACTGACCATACAAGTGAAATTAGGTATTGGACTACCCAAAATAAAAATTTTGCACCAAAAGAACATCTCCCTTTACTCTCACACAGAAGTTGAAGTTTTAAGATATGGATGATGTCATCTTTTACCCAGTCTTCTGATCTAGCTTAGTTCTATCCAGATCAGCTTCATTCTTATCTCTACTCAATGTTTGATCACTTTTTCAACCGTAAACAGTTCCTGCATGTGATACTCATGAGTTTCATAGCTCCAGAGTTCTAACCCTGTGTCTCAGGTGTCACATGAATACCTGAAGTTTCTAGGAAAGACTATGTTATATACAAACAGCTGAGAGCTTCAGAATTTAGAATTAACAGTTATATCTCCTGAATATATGTGACTGCTGTAAGGGGTTACCATCTAGGACCCTTTAGAATAAGCCCCAACCTGATAACCCATGCTCTCAAATTTAGTTCTTTGAAATTTTACATTATAGTTAGTTCATATAATTGAGGCAAGAAAATATTTGCCTTTTTGTTCCTGAAATTCCAGTCAATATACAGCTCTTAAGTTTCATTAGTCTAGTCACATGTCTCACAACTTCATTTCCTCTTGTGCTGCACAGCAGTCCATTGTATGTACAAACCATAGATCTGCCTTCCATTCTTCAGTCATCATGCCCTTAGGCAACCTCCATTCATTGTGGATCACAAACACTGCCTCCAGGAATACCAGTGTGCAACTGTCCATTCATGTCCTCACATTGAGTTCCTCCAGGTCTATACTGAGCAGGTGATTTCAGAATCATGACAAATTCACACTAAGCCTCCTGTGGAACCACACGCTGCCCTTCAAGGGGCTGCACCTGTCATTTTCCTACCAACAATGATTACATACAACTGTTTCTCAACATATTTCTCTCTGTTAATTTTTACATTATTTTATTCACACAAACAATCTAGCCTATGCAGACATGCCTTCACCACCATACTGTATCTGAAGACATTGACTTTTCTTCCACAAAGAAGCCATAACCCTTTCCCAATCCCCTGCCTGTTGACATTCAGTTTTGGCATAATGCCTTTGTTATATTCAATAGAAGCATATTACAATGTTGCTTTTGACTATAGACCTGAGCTTACATTGATTTTATTTTTCCCACATTCCACCTATTTTCAATGCCCTGCAACACTGACAATTTTTTGTTCTTCCTCATGTAGAAACATTTTTTTTAATTTGTACATTTAATCACCATCATTGTACATTCTAGGCATTCCTAAAATGATACCATCTCAGTCTTTTTCCTTTATCTTTCCTTCTGGTTTCATATGTGCCCCAAGCCCTTCTCCCTCTTTCATACTCTCATTCAGCTTTATTCAGTGTACATATATTATTGTGCTACAATCAAGTAATATTGTGCTATCCATTTCAAAATTTTTATGGTCATTTTGCCCCATATGTATTCTTTTGGCACTAGTTATCAACTCTCTACTCTATTTCTATCCCCTGATAAACTGTGTTCTTTACTTAAATTCTCCGTTTCACTCACTAATGTTGATTCATATCAATGAGAACATGCAGTATTTGTCCTTTTATTTCTGGCTAATTGCACTCAATATAATGTCCGTAAGGTCAATCCATATTGTTACATGCTTCATGACTTTATTCTGTCCTACAGCTGCATACTATTCTATCATATTTATTTACCACAACTAGCTTAGCCACTTATCCATTGATGGACATTTAGTCTGTTTCCATCTCTTGGCAATTGTAAATAATGCTGCTATAAACAGTGGTATGCAAATGTCCATTTGTGTCCTTGCCCTCTTGTCCTCTGAATAGATACCTAGCAATGGAATTGTTGGATCATAGGGCCATTCTATACTTAGCTTCCTGAGGAACCACCAAACTGCTTTCTACAGCAGTTGTACCATTTTACATTCTCACCAATAGTGGATAAGTGTGCCTCTTTCTCCACATCCTCACCAGCACTTGTCATTTTCTGTTACTTTTTTCACAACTTCATTCCTTCTTGTGGCTGTACAGTATGTATAAACCATAGATCCATCCTCTATTATTCAGTCATTATACCCTTAAGCAACCTTTATTCATTTTATTTATTTATATCCTCTTTCTTTTTCTTTTTGTCAATGTAGCTAAGGGTCCATCAATTTTATTGATTTTCCTCAAAGAACCAACTTTGATTTTGTTTATTTTCTTGATTGTTTTTATGTCCTCAATTTCATTTATTTATGTTCCATTCTTCACTATTTCTTTCTTTTTGATTGCTTTGGGGTTCATTTGCTGTTCTTTCTCTTGTACCTCCAAATGAACAGTTAATTCCTCAATTTTTACTGTCTTGTGTTTCGATCTGGGAATTTAAGACAATAAATTTCCCTCTTAGCACTGCCTTTGCTGCATCCCATACATTTTGATATGTTGTGTTTTCATTTTCATTTGCCTCAAGATATTTACTGCTCTACTTGTAATTTTTTCCTTGATTTACTGGTTGTTTAAGAATGTGTTGTTTAGCCTCCATATATTTGTGAATTATCTGGCTCTTTGCTTGTCATTAAATTCCAACTTCATTCCTTTATGAGCTGAGAAAGTGTTTTCTAAGATTTCAAACTTCTTAAATTTATTAAGACACTTTTTGTGACCCAGCATATGATCTCTCCTTCAGAATCATCCCTGAGCACTTGAGAATAATGTATATCCTGCTGTTGTGGGGTGTAATGCTTTTTAAATGTTTTTATGTCTAGTTTGTTTATTGCGTTATTAAAATTCTCTATTTCTTTATTGATCATCTTTCTAGATGTTCTATCCATTGATAATAGTGGGGAATTGAAGTCTCCAACTATTATGGTAGAATTGTCTATTTCTCCCTTCAGCATTTTCCTCATGTGCTTTGGAGCACTCTGGCTTGATGCACAAACATTTATGATTGTCATGTCTTCTAGTTGAATTGTTCCTTTTATTAATATATGGAGTCCCTCTTTGTTTTTAATTGTTTTATAATTTAAGTCTAATCTATCACGTATTAGTGAAATTACTCCTGCTCTTTACTGATTGTTGTTTGCATGAAATATCTTTTCCCAACCTTTCACTTTCAATCTATTTTTGTCCTTAGATCTAAAATGATTCTCCTGTAGATAGCATATAGATGGGTCCTGCTTTTTATCCATTCTGCCAGTCTATAATTTTTTATTGTGGAGCTTAATCCATTAACATTTAGTGTTATTACTATAAAGGCAGTATTTTTTACTATCATTTTGCCTGGGGCAGTGCTAGAGGCTGAGAAGCCTTATAGTTATATCTAGTGAGCTGTTAAGCAGTAGAAACAAAACAAAGCAAAAAGAATCATTTTCAGAGAAGGACTTCTTCTCAGGTTTGTTCCCCAAGAAAAGGGGTGGCAGGGCCCAGCTCAAATGGCAGTCTTCAGTCTATTAATTCATACACCAGAGGCAAAGCCCTAAAACTATCTTCCATCTCAGCCTCTATCTTAACCATGCCCCTGATAGGTACATGGTCTGCTTAGAAATAAAGTCACGGCCTACTTTCAGCTGATGTGGAGCTGCAGGCTGAAAAGCACCATGCACTGGGAAGGATAGGAAAATCACAGTCTAGAGACATCACAGGAATCTCTGACAACCTCCTGGGTCTCACCCTCAGGGAAACTTAATACTGATCATATTCAGTTCCTGAGACCTAAGCCATTTTGGTCAAGGAAAATCTGATTGGGGTTGATCATATCTGGGGAGACCCTGATCAATAAATGGTTCCATATAGGTCGGGCAAGAAACAGAAAAAGAAGAGCTGAAAAATTGTGATCCATTAAACAGAAGTTATGCTCAATGTCTAGAATAAAGTGAACTGAATGAAAAAGACAGATAGAAAACTAAGACAGCCAATAAAAGGGGGAAAAGACCTCCACAATAAACTAATCAATGAAATCAGATGTATAGACACCAGGAAAAAAAATACAACTCATAATAGGAAAAATGAAATTATGGTAAAAATCAAAGAAAGAAACTAACAATTCATCTGACATATTGGAGTTGAAACAAATAATTGAGGATGTTTGAGCAGATGTGTAAAGTCACATCAAAAATCAAATTGACTTGAGGGAAGATATGACAAAGAGGTAAAGAATATTAAGAAGACATAGGGTGAACATAAAAATGTACTTGAAAGTTCAACAAAAAATGGCAGAACTTAGAATGAAGGGCACAACAGAAGGGATGAACAGCACAATGGAGACCTACAACAGTGATTTGAAGTGTGAGTAGAAAGATTAGGGAGCTAGGGACAAGACATCTGAAATCCTCACACAAAATTCCAGATTCAGAAGAGAATGGACAAACATAACAGTCTCAGGGAATTTAATAAGAACATGGAGTGCATAACTATTCATAATAATGGTATCCCAGAAGGAAAAGAGAAGGAAATAGGGGTAGAAAGAATAATGGAGGAAATAATCACTAAATATTTTCTTTTTCTTAGGAAAGCCATAATATCACAGACCTAAGAAGCATAGTCTACTCCAAAGAGAATAGATCTGAATAGAACTACCCCAAGACACTTACTAATTATATTGTCAAATGTCAAAGACACGGCATATTCTGAAAGCAGCAAAAGAAAATCAATCCATCCCATTCAAGGGAAGCTCGGAAAGGCTGTGCAGATTTCTCAACTGAAATCCTGGAGGCAAGAATGCAGTGGTATGATATATTTAAGCACCTGAAGAGAAAACTGTCAAAACAAGAATTCTATATTTGGTAAAACTACCCTTCAAAAATGAGCTAGAGTTTAACACACTTTCAGACAGACAGAGAGTTTTTGAACAAGAGTTTTGCTTTGGAAGAAAATTAAAGGGAACACTACAGGCAGATAAAGAAAGGCAGAAGAGAAAGTCTTGTAGAAGAGAGCAGAAATTAAGAGCATCAAGAAGATAAAACAACAGTGAAAAATAAAATACTACATATAAAAGCCAATAGAGAAAATGATAAAAGAAAAACTGTCTTTACAGTAATTATATTAAATATTAATGGAGAGCAGGCCATGGTGGCTCAGCAGGCAGAGTTCTTGCCTGCATGCCAGAGACCTGGGTTCAATTCCCAGTGTCTACCCAAGCAAAAAAAAAAAAAAAAAGCAAAATGTTAATGGATTAAACTTCCCAACCAAAAGACATAAAAAATAGAGGCAGAATGGATTTAAAAACTAGTACCCATCTATATGCTGTCTTCAAGAGACTCACTTTAGAAACAGGGGCAACATTAGGCTGAAAGTAAAAGGCTAGAAAAAGATATTTCAGAAAAGAACAACCAGAAAAGAGCAAAGGTAGCTATACCTATATCAGACAAATCAGACTAAAATGCAAAACAATTAGAAGAGACATAGAAGGGCAATATTATTAATAAAATAGACCATTCATCAAGGAGGACATACAAATCATAAATATTTGTGCACTGGGCCAGAGCACCTAAAAAAACATGAGTCACACCTTGGCGACACTAAAGGGAATAGAAAGTTGTGCAATAATAGTTGGAAACACTAATACAATTATATCATCAATATATAGAACATATAGACAAGGAATCATTGAGGAAACAGGTATGTTGAATAGTGTGATAAATGAACAAGACTTAATAGATACTTATTCAACACTGCACCCCACAAGAACAAGAAACACATTTTTCTAAAATGGTTGTGGATCATTCACTGGGGCTATTATGACAATAGATTTGGTCATAAAGCAAGTCTCAATTAGTTTAATAAGACAATTTAAGAATGCGATTATAAGAGGAAACAATAAATATCTTCAGGCAAATGAAAATGGTAACATAACATATCAAACTGTATAAGATGCAGCAAAGGAATGGTGAAAGGAAAACATATTGCCCCATAAGCTTTTTTTTTTTTCCATTTGCATCTTGGTTATTCTCTACTCCTTTATTTCAACATTTAGCTTTAGGTTTAAAATATTTGCTAAGAAAGCAGAGAGGTAATTAACAGAGATTTTAAAATATGTGCCACAGTTACGCATTCTGTCAACAGAGCAAAAGGAAACTATACAGTATAAGTTACAAAATGGGTATTTCATGTTTCGCAAACGTTCCGATAAACGCGTCACTGTGGTGTTATTCAATTCAACAGGAGAAAAGCAAAACAGAAATGAACTCGAGAGCCAGCCCATTTCATTTACGTCTCGGAGAACCACAAGGAATCCATCTGCTGCAGTCTCGGCCTGGGAATCCCAGCGAAGATGAAATGTCCCCATTTCTCCAGCGAGAGCACAGCCTGCTCCAGGTGATGCCAGGAGAGCAGGTAAAGGAACCACAGCTCACAGGGACACCACAGCAGTCACTCCGGCCCCAGGAAAACACACAAAAAAATCTGTCGGGGATCCATGTAGCACTCCAGCTTCCGGAAGGAAGAGATGTTGACCAACTGGGGTTGACGTTATCTCCTTGTGAATGACTTCACATACTTATTTTTTTTAAACTCCTTTTTCCTAAATTAGCTAGAGCTACCCAATTCCTGAAGCGCTTGGCCATCACTTGGCAATGATGTTATTCGGTTGTTTTAAAATATCTTAACTTGATTATGATGGTGATGATGATAATTCCAACAGACTGCATTAAGACAGAAATCACTAACACAGAAACACGAAAACTGCTGACAGCCAGCCAGGCTGCTGCCCCATAAGCTTTTATTAAAAAAGAAGAAAAGAGCAAAAATCAAAGAAATATCCATTCACCTGGAGGAACTAGAGAAAGCAGAGTAAGCTAGCCCCAAAGAAAATAGAAGGAAAGAAATAACAAAGTTAGAACAGAAATAAATGAAATTGAGAACTTGAAAATTACAGAATCAACAAAACCAGAAGTTGGTACTTTGAGAAAATCAACAAAATTGACAGAATTTTATCTAGTCTAATAAAAAAAGAAGGGATTCAAATAAATAAACTCAGAAATGGGTGAGGGGAAGTAACTACTACCCTACAAAAACAAAAGAGATAATGAAAGCATAGTTTAATTAAGCAACTGTGTGCTAAGAAATTACACTGAGAAAAGGAAATTGACACCCTAGAAAGCATGAAACCCAGCATTGCTTAAAGAAGAAAAAGAAGAATTCAACAAATCATTTCCAAATAAAGACATTGAATCAGACATCAAAAACCTCCATCAAACCTACCAATAAGTATACTGGTCTGATAAAATATAGAACCTTTGTCATCTAGGCAGATTACTCAGATGGTTAGAAACCTTTTACTGCTTCTCACTAAGAGCAAACAAATAATCCAAGAAAACGTTGTTATTTTAACAGAGTGAAAAATAAATTCTTTTTTGCATGAAGATACATCTTGACAAGAAAACTATTAAAAATCTTACAAACTTATAAAATTTTAGCCAACCTTAACCATAACCAATAAAATTCCCTTCCAACAAGATGTCTACAACTTTCTATATCCAACCGCTTTGTCCTACACATTCCTGTTTCTCGTTCTTCAACAATCAGTTATTTTATTTTAGGAGCAAAGGTACTCTCTTTTCCTTAACAAAGACACTTCATGCATACTTTGCGCGTATAAATTACAAAAAATATATATTGACATGAATCTTCAAGCCAACATCTGACAAAACACAACTGTTTTTTGTTTTTCATTATTTATTTCTGGTGTGAAAAATAAAATATATACAAAAATCAATACAGTTCAAAACACATCAAAGAATTAGTTGTAGGACAAACATTTCAGTTTGTATGGGTTACAATTCCACAATTTTAGGTTTTAACTTCTAGCTATTCTAAGATACTGGAAACTAAAATAAATGCCAATATAATGATTCAGCAATCATACTCATTTGTTAAAACTTACCTTCTCTGAATAACTCACAATTCTTTTTGATCTTTCTCCCACTCTTTAGTGGTGTTTGAACTATGTCCATCCTAAATTTTTCATGTTGGAAGGGGCTGCTAATAATATGGGATGGGGGATGGGACTAGTAGATGTCCTGGAGAGGCTGCACCCTCTGCATTTCAGGACTTATTTGGTCCAGGGACCCATCTGAAAGTTATAAGATTCTGGAAAATTACCCTAGTGCATGCAACATTTGTATAATTTCACATAATGCCATAGGCATTCATTACGATTGGCTAGAATGGTTTTGGTTGAGTTTGGTAAGTTATGGTAGGTTGTGATGTTTACTTTCCTATTCTGAGGCTAAGTTTCCTGCTCTATTAAATGAGGCTGAGTTTGAGTGATGTGTGCAAGACAGCAATTCTTAGTGCTGTGATATCTGGAATTGAAGAATGAAGCTGTGGAACTAGTCACCCTAAGGGGAAGACAGATGAGGTTCAAATAGAAGCAGCACTTACCTTTATCATTCACCTTTAACATTTTTCTTCCTTCATCATTTATTGTTGTCTAGTCATCCTTCTGCTTATTCCATCTCCCATATATTCTCACTTGTTCCTCTTCCTCTTTGGAAATAGCAGTATGAAAGTCTCAGGAGGGAAGTAGAATGGCTGATACTGGATAAAGCATCTAAATGTAAGGCTCCTCCATCACCTCCACACAATTTAAAAGCTTCCTCAGTGAAAGTCTAAAATAGGATCTGTTTCAGTTTGTTAAATGCTATACCAGAAATGTTTTGACTTTTATAAATGGAATTTATTAAGATACAATTTTACAGTTCTAACACCATAGAAATGAGCAAACAAAGTCATCCAGGGGAAGATACCTTGACTTAAGAAGGGCTGATGACATTCAGGGTTTTTCTGTCAGCTGGGAAGGCAAATAGTGATGTCTTCTACCTTTCTCTCCAGGATTCTTATTTCAAAAGACTTCCCTAGGGACATTTTCTTTCTGCCTCTGCAAGGGTCTCTGTTGGTGTCAGGTCTGAAGCTTTTTCCAAAATTCTTCCCTGTTAAAGGACCCCATTAAGTAACCCACACTCAATGCATGGAGACATATCCCCATTGATACCACCTAATCAAAAGTTCCCACCCAAAATATTGAATCAGTATCAAAGAAACGGGCTTTTCTGGAGCACATGCAGTTGTAAACTGGCATAGCTCTGAACTTTGAACTTTCCAAATTTTACTAATGGTTGATGGCTTACCCATAAAGGATCTCCAGTGAAGCAGGCTCAGATGCAAATTTCCAAAGTGCTCTCTTCTAGGGCCATAGTCTCAACACCTCAGGTTGACAAGACCAAAACTTGACTCTGTAAATGTCCACTCTCATAAAGACTAATTCATTTTGATAAATTCAGTAACAGACTAGAATAAAATCTAGTAAAGTCTTTTGTGGCTACATACATATTTACAAATCACTTTCTTGTTAGGCAATGCATTTCTTTCTGAATAAACCTTTGAATAAGAAGCTAAATTACCATGTGAAAATGACCAGATGTTGATTGAATTAAACTGAATCATTGGTTTGTTCAAAGTGATTATGGGGCATACACAGATTGTTAATAATTTCTTGATAAGGATATTTTATCATTTCTGTCAATATAACAAAAACTAAGATGTTAAGAAAATATAAACTAGATTATAAAAAATTTATATATCTGCTGTATTTTTTAACTGCTGCATCATATCTTTTTCATGGCATTTTTCACTTCTGCATTTTTCAGTGTTAAGATCAGAGGGTTCAGCAAATGTGTTCCAATTGTATAAAACGCAGCCACCATTTTGTCCACCGGAAATGAGGTTGGTGGTGATTTGTTTATGAATATACAGGGCTCCCAAAATAAAATGGGATGTACAGGTGAAGAGATCTACCTTCCTTTTGTACTGTGCTTTCACAGGGAATATAAAATAACTACACATGAGATAAATAATACTATCAAAGACACAATACATATAGTGTTACAATTAAACATAACTAGCAAATTTATCATGTAAGTGTCCATGCAGGCATGTTTCAACAAGGGCTCCAAGTCACAGATAAAGTGATCAATGGCATTGGAGCCACAGAAGGGCAATCTCAAAGCCAGGAAAAGCTGTATTGAAGAATGGACACAAGATCACACCCAAGTCAGAATCACCAACACACCACAGACACACTGGCCCATGATGGTGGAGTATTGCATGGGCCTTCAAATGGTCACAATACAATCAAAAGCCATGAGAATGAGCACAAAGATCTCAGTGCACCCAAAGTAATGGGCCGCTAAGACCTGTGAGTCATGCACTCATTGTAAGAAATAATCTTTTTTCTAAATAAGAGCATACATAGTCAACTAGGGCACTGTAGTTATAGAGAAGAAAGTATCAGTGAAGGACAGATTGAAGACATTAGATTCCAAAGTGTCTGGCTTGCCATAACAGTCACCATAATGAGAAAGTTTCCCTAAAGAGGCCCAAGGTAAATAATGAAGAAGACCCCAAATACTGCTTTCTGCTCTCCAGCGTCCTCTGTCAAGCCCAACATTGAATTTAGCCACATTTTTACTCATGATCATATCAGAAGCTATAGGTAGAATGCAGTTGACAAGGATTTAATCTGCAGAGAGAAGAAAAGAAGTGACATCTTGAGGAAATCAGTGGCTAAACTTTGAATACCTTTGTTCTGCTTGACAGGCTGTTAGTTCTGTCTTTGGTGTTTACAAGAATTCTCTTTGTAAATCCACAGCTGTCCAGGCTTCTTTCAGATTCATTAGTTGATTCAGAAACTCATTAGATTGAACAAAGTCATATGTATTTTGGGAAAAAATATGCTTCATAAATTTGGACTCCTACCAAGATTTAAAAATGTGGGGTTTGTTCCTTTATGGTCAAATAAATCAATTGATTTAAACTCATCCTTTATGTGAAAAATTGAGTGCAAATATCTTCCTACCTTACTGTCAGATTAATAAGTATTCATAAAAATTTTTACACCTGCACCTATGCCCTTAAATACATGCAAGCATTGTGGTATTATGCAGCATATGTACATGCCTTGAAATTTCATTGACACTTTTCCAATATAATTTACCACTAACAATGTTACAGAATCCTCCTGAAAAAAATATCTTCAGTTCAATTTACTCATTTCTGTGTCTATTACAAATAACCCCTTTTTCATCTTCAGTGGATTATGTTTTACAAATAAATATTTGGACAAATTTTTACCTATGTTTCAAAAGGTCAGCTTCATCAGTGATCATATTACAAATATTTCGGTACCTTTGAGGTTGACATCATGGAAAGAAACTAATCTACTCTTTACCTTATTTTTGAACCTATCCTATTACTTAACTTAAAGAAGGAATATTGAGTTACTCTGCATTTGAATTTGAACTGGCCTCAGTTTTTAATATCTATAACAAGTTGTGTTATATTCATTTGTCTCTCTTCACCCTGAATTACCAAAGCTATTTCTTCTAAGAACATTGTTTAAAAGAAATCTCATTATATGAACATACAATTTTGATTCTTATATTTCAAGACTTTCTTCATGAACACATACAATTTTTGTAATTGAAATCAACATATAATACAATTGTGCATTCTGATTTTCACTTAGAATGATTATAAACTCTCCTCTCATGTTGCCATAGTTTCAATATTTAATTGTCAATTTAATGGTATGATAATGTATGTATTTTTATAAAGCAGTATTTGAGTCCTGTACATTGAGACATGTATGTCCTTTCTAATATTCACTCTCAAAAATAATAATTCTAAAAACAACACTGGGATAATTTTCAATGTGTGACATTATTGCCCCTGTTGACTCTTTTCATTATTATTTTACATATTATTGTACCATTTAATTAAATATATTTGTACACAATATTGTAGGATTTTGATTAAATATCATATAACAAGAGGGTGAGAAGAAAAATGGAAATCTCTCAAAATTTCAATTGATGATCCTATGTTTTAGATATAACTATTTTGTTTTTGCATAGCCTCCATAAATCTTCTGTAAGTATTTTGCTGATGTGTATATCTCCATATATTTTTACTGAAAATAAAGCCAATGTTTTGTCATTGATGTTATGCAGAAAAACTGATATATATGAAAAAAAAGCAGGCTGCTTGTGAAGTCATCCTACTATCTCACTAGATTAATAATAATAAAATATTTTATTTTTCTTACAAAATGATATTTTTATAAAAACATAAATATAAAATTATGCATTTATTCCACAAAATCTTAACAACAAATTTTACATTTTCTGAAATATTTTCTTCTGGAAATGATTTATCTTATGTCAGCTCATACTTTTGAAACATTTAATTATACCTAGGATGAATACTAATCAAGCAAGATGGTTATGTATGTATGTTAGTTAAGACTTCAGTTGCTGAAACCAGATGACCTGAGTTCAAATCCCAGTTCCACTACTTACTAGCTGTGATATTGCTCAAGTCACATTAGACATTATCAGGATACTGTGCAAATTAAATGAAAAAAATATGGCTTAAAATAAACACTATGTATATTTCAGCCTTTCCTTTCTTGAATAATATTATAGTGCTCATTCTTTCTGTGTTTGTATTTCTCTTTCACTTTCATTCCTTTATTTTATATAAACCCCAAACAGTGAATTTCCCCATTGTTATTTAGTCCATTGTTTCATACCATACAAAATCATCATGTTTGCTCTGTTTTCTTACATATTTCCAAGATTATCTTTTGTTTCATTCATTGAATCAAAACTAGCTGGATTTATTGTTATGACTCAGGAATATGCTTCCTTCTTAACATTTTGATCTGATTTTTATATTAAGTGTAGAGAAGATCATTAATTCTATGAGGCACAAAATGAGAGGAATTAGAAAAGTAGAAACCATCTGCAGAGAGGAGAACACATTCTTAGAGATTGGACAGTGAGTAATTAAATTTATGTCAAAGAAAAGCTATGATTTTAATGGGACAGAGTCAGCTTCTATACCAGGTTCTCTGAGGTGTAAATATTCAAAACTTTGATGTGAGTTTGTGAACACAATGATCAGTGCCAAAAGTCTGAAGCCACACCACCTGGTGTCAAACACACCCCAGTGCCCTTCAGTGAAGTGATATTTAAATGTTCCTTTATTGTGTATACCTGAAAAGCAGAAATAATAAAACATTCTAACATTCCAGGTTACTTTGAAAGTTAAATAATTTAAGATGTGTGAAATATAGAAGATGCAGTACCCAGTTCTTGCAATAAGAGAAGTTACTATTGAGTTTCCAAGAGATATTGTAAACCTTTGAATAACATGAATTCATATTGCCTATGCACCTGTAAAAAGCTGAATAACTATGTTAAAACATAAATTTAATTTGCTAAATTGGTGAAATCACATCAACATCTGCATGTCACTAGTTTTCTCATGGTAATCAGTAGCCAGGATGGATTTTCCTAAATCTTTTTAATAAAAGAAAATAATAAATATTGCATAACAGATCTATACCATGGGGCCCATGATGAGAGAAAAGTGAAAATAAAGTAGGCCCTTTGTTGTGAAGAGTTTGAGAACCAGATACACATAAAGCCAAAGAATTAGGTCATTTGAATGAGAAAAATGAAATCAAAAGTTTAATGAAAATAACACAGGGCATGCCATATCAGGAAGATCAGTACGAAACATCTACTGTGCCTGTGCCTGCTGGCCACTGTCTGCTTTCCTAGGGGAGATGCAGTCCTGGCTGTAGGGCATGGCTTCAGGGTCTGGGTGGTCCATGGGCTGAGGTGAGGGTCATGATGACAGTTTACAGTGAGGAGTAGAGTAATGAACTTGAGGCCCTGAAGTCTATCTACTCTGACTTCATAGTATTGTCAGAAAGCCCCCCAGCTTCACCATTACTGTAACATCTGAGGCTGGGGAAAATGATGAAATTGATTAGACTACACTCAAGTTTACACAGAGTGAAAAATACCCAGTGGAAGCTCCCCTTTATGAAATATTCTCCCAGGAAAATCTAAAGGATAATGATGTCTCAGACATGGAAAAACTATTAGTATTACATGAAGAAGAAAATCTTGGTAATGATCCTGGCTTCAGTGGACTTCAGCTGTGCAAGAAAAATTAAATGAAATAGTAAATCAATAAAAACTAGGAGAGAAGAAGAAGAGAAAAAAAAAGAAAGCAGAGAAAGATGAAAAGCAATTGTTGAACATTTTACAAAGAGGGTGTGATTTACAGATGTTTATTCTCCACAATTTGCAAGTGAGTAAAAAATGAGACCGAAGTATGGAGATATGTACATATTTCCAAATTTATATATAAATAATGTGTAAGTGTATATGCACAAAGTTTTGCATTCACTTTGGGAAGTCACACGCAATCACTTTAAACAGCCTAAGAAATGGAGACACATCAATCTTACTCATGAGGTAAGGCAATACACTGATGCATACACTTCTGTAAGGCTTCCTTCACCTCTTTCTTCCTCAGACTGTAGATGAGGGGGTTCAATGCAGGGGTGACATTAGTATAAAAAGCTGACACAATCTTATCATTGTTAGCTGACCTGTAAGATTTGGGTTTCATGTAAATAAAAATAGCAGCTCCATAAAAGAGTCCCACCACAGCCAAATGTGATGATCATGTAGCAAAAGCCTTCTTCCTGGCCTCTGTGGATTGCATGTGGAGAACAGCAGCTAGGATGAGAATATGGAAGTAAGGATTAAGGAGATTGGGACCAGAAGCATTAAAACACAGCAAATATACATGGCATACTCAAAGACAGATGTGTCACCACAAGCCAAGTGTAGCAGCATGGGAGGGTCACAGAAGAAATGATCGATCTCATGTGATTTGCAAAATGGGAAGGTTAGGATATCAGCAGCCTGCATGAGCCCATCAGCAGGTCCCAGAAACCTAGACCCCCAAATCATTCTCAAGCATAATTGCCAGCTCATGAGGATGGGATACCACAGAGGGTGACGTACAGCCACATAGCGGTCATAGGACATGGGTACCAAGAGGAAGGACTCTCTGTCATCCAGTGTGAGGAAGAGGATGATCTGTAAACCACATCCAGCAGGTGAAATATACTTATTTCCTGTCAAATAGTCAGTAGTCATTTTGGGCACAATGGTGCAAACCAGCATCACGTCCATGAGAGAGGGTTGGCTCAGTAGGAAGTACATCGGCATGTGAAGGCGATGGTCCTGGTGGATCAGGAGGACCATGAGGGCATTCCCTAGCAGGGAGCTGAAGACAACTGTTAGCATCATCACAAAGAGGAACAGGTGGGCTCCTGCGTTGTTAAAAAGTCCTAGAAGAATGAAATCTGATGTGCCGTTTCTGTTTTTCATGATTTAACAACAGTGACACTATTAATAGATAAAAAAAAGAGTTAAGACAGTTTACCAGGGGCTGGTGTTTGGCAGAATGAGGAGTATTGATAAAGGGAACAAAGGATCTGCTAGGGATGGTGACAATTTGGGTATTAGATGGTGGTTATGTTGACACAATATTGTGAATGTAACTAATGTCACTGAATTGTAGACATGAAAGTAGTTAAAAAGGGATATTAGTGTTGAATATATATTACCAAATTAAAATATGCTAAAAATTACAAGGAAGTTTTTTCCAGATTTTAAAGTGCTCCAATGGAAGTACTTTTAGTCTTGAAAAATCACTAGTCTGAATATGATGAAACTGGTATCACATCCTTCACTTGTCAATCACTTAATGTTTTCATATGTCCAAAACTTCCATGGACAGTACCTATCAGGGTGAGTATTGATTAAATGATACAATGAATAAAACAATAGAACTCTTGTCAAACACCCACTTCTGTATAAATATGATTCAGTTGTTTCAGATACCAAAACCTATAGACAGGGAAAAATGATTTCCAGAATTACTAACTTATATTTGTGCTGCATTACATCATTTATAATTAATCTTCTTTGAAACAATTTAATCCAACGTTTTTGAATACATAAAAGCTAGGTATTTGACAATTGAATTATACATATATAACATCTAAAAAAAAACATTGAAACCTATCAAAGTCACATAATTTTTCCAGACAAAGACTAATCTTGCAAGGCCATTTTTCTTTCCAAAGAAAGGACTTATTTTCTCATATTTAAAACCTGGAAACACTGCCCCTGAATATGGAAATAAAACTTAATTTTGAAATGTTTGTAGTTAGCTTGATTCCAATTATACACCAAAAAGAAACTGACTTTCTTAGAATCCTTTTCTCGCAACGAAATACTATATGACTTGCACACAGACATTAATATAAAAATGCACTTTGCTGTTGAACTGTTTCCCCTCACTGTCACACAAATATACATTTCAATAGGTAAAGTTGAACAAACACAGATATACTAACTCTTTATTGAAATGCAGCCATATTTTTGCACAGAAATATTTTGAGATAATGAATCAGAAATACGTTCATACATTCACTCCCTTCAAAACTAAAAAAAGTGGATAAAATAATTAAAACTATTAAAAAAGATAAAAATTCTCTATAGAGAATAGATGATAGATGATGGAGAAAGTATATGAAAAGCGCATGGTTTCATTACTCAAAATTTACTCCTTTCATTATCTTCATCTTCTGTTCCCTCATATATCCTGGTTTTGGCATATTCTACCTTGCTCTCTGCAGAAACCTTAACTTAATGGATGGTGAAAGAGGATGTACACATCATCATAGAAATGTGATTTTTTTTACATCTAAGTAAGGTCCAATTTTCATGCAGTTTGTAATTCAAAAGTATCCTTACCCAGATTTACTCTGCCAAGAAACATCTATTTTGTGCCTCTTTAATTTCAGTTGTAGATATGCATATTCATTTAAAATGAAAAATAACTTCCAATTATCACCCAAATATTAAAATTAATTGTATAACATTTGCATAAACTCAATAAATATGAATTTCCTTACATAGTCATGATTTTCCTATGCCTAAAGTTCATTAGTGAAAATAAAATTGTATGTTTCCCTTTATATTTAAACATATTTACATTATATACTATATGATACATATTTATATTATATGTTTGTAGAAAACAATAGCTTTTAAATATAGTCTCATTATTATAAGATGACATGAAATGAATCCCAGATATTTTGAAGAGAGTTGAGCACCATTCCTAGAAGGAAACATGATTAACCTGGAAGAATGTCCTCTAGAGTCTAGACAATGCATAGCTGTTCACCGAAACAAACATTTTATCCTATGCTTTCTTCACCATTGATGAAAATATTCTCCAAGAAAGATAACTCTTGATCAGAAAATAAGATTGGGGCAATTCAATTTGACTGTTCATTTACATGGTGCAGCAAGAATGAGAATTTTCCATAGAAGATGCTTTATTTACCTATGTGGAAATCTGTAAGGTATTCCAGGTTGGACTTTAAATGCCTCTAAAACTTGACACTTTCCATTAAAGATACCCTTAATTTGGGTCACTTCTATCTCTTGAGGTATCAAAATAGATTAAAATCTTCAGCCTTCTTGGAAGTGACCTTCCATACTCACAAATAATCACCATTAATCTGTAATCCAGGTACAATTTCAGGTTTCCTGCAAAGGTTTTCTTTATGTTGTCTTCAGAAAGCTAACCTAAATTGGCTAAAAGTGGCTTATAACAATTTAATGTTCAGGTAATAAAAAAGAATTATTTTTCATTGCCATCAGTTACCTAGAATTTACTGTGTCGGAAAATGAATTTCATAGAATCACAATCACATGACCCTGAAGTGTGTTGTCTGCATTCTTGACAAAGTCTAGTCTCCCAGGTATCTTAAGTAAGAATCCCCTTTGCATCAAAGGCTTCCTCTCCTAACTGTGCTAAAGAACAAGCAATAACGTATGTACTAAATTATATGAGATTACTTAATTATGAAATAATAATAATGTTATCTAATATTTTTAAATGTATATTTCAAATGGAAGGTCATAGAGTTGTGAGCAACAAATTGTTAAAATATAAAGAAATCTAGAATACTCAGTGAGTATTTGTGCATGTGTGTGAGTTTCTAAATCATATACACCATGATATCCACAGTGGAGATTCAGCATTATTAATAGATATCGAGGCAAGCAATTATATGGCTACTTGATAGAATATATAGAAACTGATTACTAGAGTGCTTGGTTTTGTTTCAAAATGTGGTGGATATATTCTGCCCTTATGCATAAGTAAATTGAACAGAGTTTGGATTCAAAACTCATCCAATTCCAGCTCTCAGTTTTCTTAGATATTAATTAATTTAACTCTCTGAACCTGTATCTTGTGAATAAGATGCATATAAAGAGATGCAGGATTTTATAAAATAGATATATGTGATACTACATAGAGACTATTTAAAAGATGTCTGAGAAAGAGTCATTATTGAACAGCTGCTGTGAACTCTCATTTTTATTCAAAAATTTGTCACCCAGTAAGGTTACATACTGATGTAGTTTTCATAATTTCCCTGCATAGCACACCCTTTTGATTCTCATAAAAGCTCTTACTGGTAGGTAATGCAGACAATTATTTCACTAGAAGTTTAGGGATATTTGCAGGTTGTACAAAATAACTTGGTTAAAATCAATGCTAAAAATATATAAAACCTTATAAGTTGTTGCAATTTGTATTTGTGAAAAGTGTAAAACTGTGAAATCTTCACTAGTGCTCTAATTGCTTGCATTATATCCACAGGTATTTGTCAATTTAGAAAGATTTCATTTCTCCACAGATAGGCAATCTTAGTCATTCCCATTTTACATTTAAATAAGTTCCATCATATTTTCATATAAATCTAGACATATACATATACTATTTAAAATATGTAGGCATTTAATGTCATAGAGAGGATTAATATAAGGCAAATAGCAAGTAAGAAGAAGCAATAAGGCAATCATCACCACTACACAGCAGAAAAATAAATGCCAGTAGAAAATAGGAAATACTTCACTTTGACACAATTGTTATTGAGGATTGGAACCGTTAAAGTGTAGATTTATTCACCTAATTACCTGCACTTTTCTAAGCAATCCAGTTAAAGCTGATTCCAGTGTGCATCTGCAATCTTCCTTACAGTGAGCTCATCTCCTTTCCAAACAAGGTGAGCTTTTCCAAACAAGATTTTCCAAACTCATATGAGTTAGCACCAAAGAAATATTTTTTCCCTGTAGTTTGTGCTTTAAGGTTTCTGTTGAATAGTATTGTAAAAATGCAGCTAATGCCCCTTCAAAATTTAAATTCAAAATTGTACCCACTTTTACATAGATCATACTATACATTTCTTAAACTGATCAATTTAAATCCAGAATCATTTCAATAGGGACAGTAATCTACACTGCCAAAAGGTCAAATTTCAATTCTGAATTGCATCAACTTTGACATAGATAATGCTACTCATTTCTTAAACTGATCACATTAAATCCAGAATTATTTCAGCAGAGGATAATCCACAGTGAGAACATATAAATATGTATGTGATCATTTCACTGCTTTCATGAAATCACTTAAGTTCATGCTACTAGTACCTTATTAAAGCATTTTCAACTTGGCTGTACACTTTTCCCTATCCTCAAAGTTTTGTCAGAACTTGTAGACAAGTTTCGTAAATCTTAGCTATCCTTCCTTTATAAATCCTATTTACTCTTCAAGTTCTCTTTAAATAAGTCAATTTCTTATATGTTTCTTTTTTTTAAAATTAGGGCCAAGCAACTTATATTTTCATTTGAGGTTACATTTTAGTTCACATAAATTATATCATATATTTTACTACACAGTATTATAATTAGTTTCCATCTTTTTGGAAAAGATGGCTAGTGACCATCTTTTCATTAATATGCTTTTTGTGAAAGACAAGCCAGAGCATTTCCCCCCCAAATTTCAAGAAATTGGACCACTGACAGAATCAACCATTCACTGTATTTTCAACATCACTACTTTTTATCATCAAATCAACATGTATAACAACATATTTCACATTGGAACAGATCTTCATATGCTGAAAAATGTACAATTGTTTATGGAGTACTTTTATTTGCAATCCTTAAGTTTATATATAATATAATTAATATTATATAATGTAAGTCATGTGTGTGTATTTTAGTCCACTTTAATGAAATACAATTTTTTTCTAAAATTTTGATATTAAAGAGATCCCTGATTTTATGCTTTTATGTGTATGATAATGCTTTAAAAATGGAAATTATTAATTAACTATAATGAAAGTTCACTTAACCAATGGAAGAAAATCACTTTTCTTATGTGATGAATAAAAACAAAAATAAAAATAAAAATAAGATTACTACTTTTTAATCACTTACCACTTTCCAAACTCATTGTTTTGGTTAACTGACAGTCCTTCAGTCATCCCATGCTCAGAGTCATTTTCTGAGTAAACTTCCTTGGCATTTTTCTAACAAAGGTAAATAATCATCTCACATCCCTTCCCTTGATATTTTAGGTACCTTCCTGGAGACTCAGCAGCATCCAGAAATTCAGGGCTCTATATTAAACCTGGAGATTGTGTTATTCATTTTGTTTCTGAACTCTTGAGATTGCCTACTGAGAATTGGGCAATGTAGGGTAAGTCACTAATCACATGGGATGGCTTCAGGCCATGCACCATGTCTAAACCCAATTTCTGTCATATTCCTATATCTCATTCATAAGACATTTCTACATAGATGCTGTACACAGAGTCTACATAGAGTTCAGCAAAGACTGGAAGAAATATTATTCTTTTTGTATCTGTACTTCTTTTTACATGCTTTAGAAAAACTCCAATATCTATTATTTAACCCAAATAACCACTTTCCCGCCTGAATTGTAGTTTTAGCTAAATCAGCTAAACTCTGCATGAGATTCATTGTCCCAGATGTGAACATGCAATTTGAGCCCTCAAAGTCAGCACAAAATGAAATTTTCTTTCAATTAATTTTTTTTCTGTCTTTCAGCTAGGAATATATTTTTTCTTAATTTTCATACAGGACTGAATTATCATACTACTGCACTTTGGGAACTAATGGAGCAACTCTGTAGTCAATACCAGAAGAGTTTCCATGAGTCACACTTCTCAGGCCCCTATCACCTCCTTGATTCTTAGGACATAAATATAGAGTTGAGAATTGTGAGTGAAGATCATGTAGAAGACAGCCAAAACCTTACTTCTTCTTTGGAAGAGATCAGAAGGATCTTGGGTGTAGATAAATGTAAGCAAAGGGACGTGTGGTAGAAAGTTGCCACAGTGATGTGGGGACTAAATTTTGAATAGATGTTCTTCCTTTCCACTGATTTCATGCAGTGAACAGAAAGGTGAACCCAGCCAAAAGAACATATGATGCCAATGAAAGGAAAATCAAAAAAGAGGGCAGTGCTCATAGGCACTGTGTGCACAAAGAACCAAGTGAGCATGCACACTAGGGTCAGCATGGCTAGTACATCACAGAAGAAATGATTGAAGTTCCTGGACTGGCAATAAATGATATGCCATACATGTGCAGTGTGGATACAGGTGTTGATAGAACCCACTATCCAAGATCCTATGGTCATTACACATTCTTTTTCTCATGCAGTTGGAGAATAGAATGGAACACAAATAGCCATATAACCATCATAGGCCTTTCATGTCAAAAGCAGAGCTTCTGCACCTGCTAAAGTCAAGAAGAAGAAATTCTGAGGGCCAAACTCAATGGAGAAGATAGACTTGTTTCCAAACAGATACACTGGAAATCTTCTTGGGGACAATGTGGGAATGCAGGCCTTTAAGGAAGAGCTAACTAAGATGGAAACACATGGAAGTGTCAAGATGGGGGTACAGGAAGATGAGGAGAATCACGTAGAAACTGTCAATAAAAAACACTGGTAAAGTAGCAATGACACTGAAGAGAAATAGGCTAATTTTTACCAGTGGAAGCCACTCCAATAAGATAAAATCAATTGATTATAATTCTCCATGGGTATCCATTGGTTTATCCTAAAGGAAGAGACAAGTATATGCAAAGTAAATAAAGAATAGATGACTGCTAATTTGTTTTTTTCATTCTGTGTGTTCAGTTCAATTGCTGTTTTTCTAGAAATATGCAGAGTTCTTTATGTGAATAATAAAATATACCTATTCTGAAGAAGATGCCTCATTCTATTATACAAGACATGAGGTAATATAAATAATTTACCCCCAAAATATTTTGTAGCCAAGAAACATAAAATAAAATTTCCATTGCCAATTTAATAGCATATGGTTGATTCTCTGCCCTTCATAAATTCACATGTCAAGATCAGCCATTATGCTTGAACACAATGTGTTCATATTGGAAATTAATTTCAAATGAAGGAATGAATGATCCATTATATGGATTAGTTCAATTATAATAAGAGGATGATTTTTCCCTATTGGGGATTTTAATATTTGCTCATCCCTTAAATATTTGAATGATAACAACTCTTTTTCTCAGGTTGAAAAGCCAGATTTACCTCTTAAAATCCATCTGCCCAACATGACATTCTAAAAATTACTCATCAGGATTTGAAATGAGTGTTTAAAGCATCCACTTTTTAGTGTCCTCTCCTGTGGCATATTTCTCAGGGACTGGAGCCTAGCCATGCTTAAAATTTTTAATCCTTCTCTCCCTCTCTACATTCACTCTCTGCCCTCTGTACCTGTAACCCCCCTCTCTGTTCCCCCCTTCCCCCTCTTGTTGTAGACCGCCCATTTCCGTAACTCACCACTAAACCGCAAGCCTTCCTGTTATTCTCTTCACTCCTCTATACCTAACCTAAGCCCTCAACCTAGCAACTGCCTCCTGCCTTGTGTGATTGGCTGTCCCTTCCTGACGTGTGCGCCCAAGACTCCACCCCTCCCCGAGAGTACTTAAGCCCCACGCTTACCCCGCTCTGGGTCGTCCGAGCCCCGGGGTCTTCAGACCTCAGACATCTCACTCCTCGGGTTCCCGGGTGGCCCATCCCGGAGTGTAACAATAAAAGCCTAAAGCCCGAATCTGGCCTCAGTGAAGACTTCTCGCGACCGCTGGCTGGGGAAAGCGCCGGCTCCAGCTTACCCAGGTTAATTCCCGCGAGCTCGCCCCAAACCCACCCAGTGTACCGGTCGCGCGGCCCGGCTGAAGCTATCAGCGGCACTCTCCTTAGAAAAGTTTTCTGCAAGTATCTCAGTTTACCATATTCTCACTCATTCCCTACAATAACTCAGAATTTCCTAATCCAGCCTCAAATGAATAAGGGAGTAGAGTCATCACATCATCACTTACACTTTATTGGTTTCTCAGGGCCTCTACATAGAATCCAATTTATGTACTGCTTTCAACGGAAAAAATGTCCCTTTATGGAAAGATGTGCTTACAAAGAAAACTTATATTATCTCTGTAAATCAGGTTGCAGACATAGATGTTCTATGAAGAGGAGGAAAATTCTGTAACTGCTGCTCAAGTTTGGAAGTGACATGTTACCATTTCTATAACTAACCTGTTAACCCAAGCACATTTTTATATCATTTTCTTTTGATCTTCAGAAGTAAATTACAAGAAGCTTCACCTCAATTTTAGAATTCATATATTTACTGTTAGTACAGCTAATTCACACTTATTTCCATTGTCATCCAGATGATAAAACTGAACTCTAGGTTGAGTGGCTCACGGCAAGTGAAAGCTGGGTGTCCATGGGCAGCTGTGGTGGCACCTAGTGTGGCCTGCAGAAGAAGGAGAACAAGGGGGGCCAGAGTAAATAACCAGTGACAGGAGTAAAGGATGAGAAGGTTCCTGGTGGGGCAGGGGACAGAGATGTTGGCATCCAGAAAAGAAAAAACACAGAAGAGATCTTTTGACACCACTGAATCAAGTTGCAAAAATGGACATATTAGTAGTTAAAGTTGAAAACTTGAGAGTATAAGACCTCTTTCCCCAAGACATAAAATGAAGAGAATCTTTAGAGAATGGCCTTATTGAACCAGTGAACTATTGCATCCAGGATGTGTGATGATTGCGTTTGCACTTGGGGAAACAAGGCTTTTATGCAAGAGCAGCACCAAACAAATCTAGGTGAAGAACTTCAACAAATGTGTTGTTTTATCACATAGTTATGTATTCACACCATGATAATATTTACAATATTTCCATCACACCAGAAAAAGAAAAAAGTAAAAACTCATACATATCATACCCCTTGCTCCTTCCTCTCATTGACCACTAGTATTTTTTTAAACATGGTTTTATGGCATAACATAACATATATACAAAGCAAGGAAAGAAAAAGACAGTAGTTTTCAAAGCACACTTCAAGAAGTAGTAGCAGAACAGATCCCAGAGTTTGTCATAGGCTACCATTCCATCATTGCAGATTGTTCCTTCTGGCTGCTCCAGAACAGTGGAGGTTGGAAGGAATGTTAGTATAGTGATTCAGTGGCCATGCTCATTTGTTGAATCCCATTTTCTCTGCTGCACATCCTCCTTCTCCTTTGGTCCTCGTCCCAAACTATAGGGATATTTGGGCAATGTTTGCTATTTTTTTAAAAATATATTTTTATTGAGAAATGTTCACACACATAGAGTCCATCTGTAGTACACAACCAATGGATCAAAGTATCATCATATAGTTATGTATTCATCATCATGATGAGTTTTAAAATATTTGCATAACTCCAGAAAAAGAAATGAAAAGAAAAAAGAAAAAATGCACACACCCCATACCTCTTACCCCTCCCTCTCTTTGACCACTATAGTTTCAATCTACACTAATTTTTTTACCCCTTATCTCCCTTATTATTTACTTTTTATCTTTTTTTCCTCATATATCCATACCTTGGATAAAGGGAGCATCAGACACAAGGTTTTCACAATCACAAAGTCACATTGTAAAAGCTATATAGTTATACAATCATCTTCAAGAATCAAGGCTATTGGAATAGAGTTCAACAGTTTTAAGTACTTCCCTATGGCCACTCCAATACACCATAAACTAAAATATGATACCTATATAATGCATGTGGGTCACCTCCAGGGTAGCTTTTGCATTCTGGAGCCTCTCAGCCAATGAAAATTTGTTTCTCAACAAGTGGTTTTAACAAGATGGTTTCAGTCACAAGATGCTGTGTTTGTGGAGTTCTTTCATATTGTTATCTTGTGAATGACTCACTATATTCACTCACTGGAGCATTTATGTGGCATTTGGATATTGCTGACCACCTCTGCCCAGTCTCATGATCTATCCTCCAACACTTCATTCAGGTGAAAATCCAGGAATTGATTGGAGTAAAATCTGACACAAAGGCTTTTTGACTATGGATCTTCCTACCTGTGTTGGTTTGCAAGCTGTCAGAATACAATATATCAGAAGTGGAATGGCTTTTATCAAGGTGAATCTAATAAGTTCTAAGTTTACAGTTACAAGTAAGTGAAAGTGTCCAAATTAAGGCACCAACAAGAGTTTCCCTTTACTCAAGAAAGGCTGATTTGT
Source organism: Tamandua tetradactyla (assembly GCF_023851605.1). NCBI lineage: Eukaryota > Metazoa > Chordata > Mammalia > Pilosa > Myrmecophagidae > Tamandua > Tamandua tetradactyla. The sequence continues at coordinate 48,386,736 of NC_135335.1, read as the reverse complement.
CAGGAACACCTCTGTCAGCAGAGTAATCATGTGGCTGGCATCCGTTTTTGCCTTGCTCCTGGGCTCCATTGCTTTCAGTGTCTGTTTCTTGGGTGTTCCTCACTTTAATTCTCCAGAACTGGCTTTCATCTGCTGGATTCCCTTGGATCTCTACAGGTTCTGGCTTGCTTTAAATCTTCTGGTAACATCTGCTGGGAACTAAACATCTCCAACATCTCCAACATCCATGTGTCTGGTCTCCAAGTGTTGGCATCTATGTCAGATCTGGGCTCTGTTGGCTCTGAGGCATCTGCTGTTTTTCTAGGCTATGATGTTTCTGTCAGCTCTGACTCTCTCCAGAATGTTTCCTCTTTTAAAGGACTCCAGTAAATTAATCAAGACTCACCTGGAATGCGTAGAGTCACATCTCCACCTAATCAAAAGTCACACCAACAAATGGTGTGTCATATCCCCATGAAGATAATCTAATTGAAAGAGTACAATCCACAGAATTGAATCAGTACTAAAAGAAATAGTTCCTCCCACAAGATCAGATAAGGATTAAAATGGCTTTTTGGGAGTACATAATAATTTTAAACCAGCATGTAACCTCTGATGATTTATTACAATCTTTGACTCATGTATATGTGAATGGAATTCATTTGACAAAGAGCATCATGTTCTGAGTTCTGTCTTCAAATCCAATGATTGTCATTTTTGCTAGATTGGACTGTTTTGCAAACAGAAAAGAAAAGAAAACTCTGTCTTCTTCTGATTCTTCCCTAACAAATGTTTTTCTATTGGGTGGAAAAACTGAACCCTAAATATTTTGAACTCATTTATTCCATACTCAACTATAACCTGATAGTACCACAGAAGCTAAAATAATGTTTTCTGATTCCAAATTCAGAATTCTATTCTCCAGGCCTTAGCTGTTCTTCTTGGCAGTGACATTTCATTCAGCAATAATCTTCACCAGTAAAGGACCAGCAATACAATAGGTAAATTTCCTAGGACAATTCCTTTGTTGCTTTATTATTTTTAACCAAGTAAAGCTCAGATATAAATGCTGAAGTTTCTACCTTTCTTAGGCTTCTAGAAATGTAATCTCCTATGAGCTGTCTCATTGCATCAAAGCTTTCCTCAACCATTTCCAAGATAGAGGTGAGAAATAGAACTTAATATTATGTCCTTGTTCAGTTCTTTAAACATTTATTTACTGTTTTTTGAATTTTCATATTTAATTTATTAAATTACATTTTCAATTGCTAGGTACAAAGTTAGCTATTGTTCTTGTGACTATGTTTCCATGAAATTCCACATATTAAAATTATAATTTTTACTTAATATGAACACAGACAAACATATACATGCAGAGAGAGAGAGAGAGACAGAGAGAGAAGGAGAGAAGGAGAGGGAAGGAAGAGAGAAAGAGTGATAGATTACTGAAGTATATCCTTTGAATTGTGTGTCAGATGAGGATGGATTGATAGTATTACATTTCTCAATTAAACTTTGCAAAATTTGGTTACAAATCTTAGATCGAATTTTAACACAACTGCTTAATAGGTATTTGACATTAGTCTTGTAAATTTAACCATCTGAGCTTATTTGTTTAAATTAAACAGGTGCAAGAAATTAAATCAGTTAATACATCTTGAGTGCATAATATATCTTGCATATTCATCTGTTAATTCAGTAGTTCTCAATACAGAGATGATTTGTCCCACCCAGGGGACATTTGACAATGTATGGAATCATAATCCCAGTTACCATTGCTGGGGAGGAGCTATTAGTGTTGCATGGGTAGAGGCCAGGTATGTTTCTAAACATTCTGCAATGGTCAGATGAACTGCCTCTCAGGCAAAAATGTCAATTTTGTTGAGGTAGAGAGATGCTTAATGATTGGTAACTTTTATCTTCTCCTACTTCTGTTATTCCATCTTTTCTCTCTTCACTTCCATACTTGCCATCTACTAAGGTTATATAATGATAATGTTCTCCAATACTTTTCTATAGACTGCTCCCATCTGATTCTCTGAGACCACTGCCAGGTTGTCAGCACAAATGTTATGCCTTTTTCACTGAAAGTTTAGTAAGTGTACAAATAAAAATAGCAAGTAAAAGCTGGGACTAACATAATTTTGGCCCTTTCTCCATTAAAGACAACAATACACAAAGAGGACATTTTCCTAATTGATCATTGTTGATGACTTGACTATAAGAGTGTTATTGAGCTGGTTTGAAATATTACATACTCCAGAAAAGCCATGTTTTAATCCTTACTCAGTCTTGTTGAAGCAGTCATTTCTCAAAGAACAGAGGGAAGCCAAGAGCTGAAAAGCAACCTTGGGGAAGAAAAGTGAGGAACCCACACAGGAACAGATGCTGAAAACAGCATAGCCCAGGAACAAGGTAACAGCATGTGATCAGCATGGCTTCCTAGCTGACAGAGGTGTTCCAGGCACATTGGCCTTTGTTGAATTAAGGCATCTTTCCCTAGATGCCTTAGTTTGGACATTTTCATGCCTTAGAACTGTGAATTTGAATCTTATTAAACTCCCCTTTATAAAAGCTGCACCTGTTCTGGTATATCCCATTCTTGCATCTTGCAAACAGTAATAATTAATACAGTTATTCTCTGGGTATTTCACCACAACCTATCTAATTCAGCTCTCATGTGGAAGGGTGCTGCATATGCCTGTGCCAATAAGTTTCAGTCTGGCCCTCATCTCTCTTCCAAATTCAGACATCACGTTTATAAATTAGCTCAAAACACACACAAAAAAAGAAAATAAAATACCCAATTGACTATTGTTTGGCTTCCACCCCATAGATATTGCTGAATTGTGCTGTATAAAAATATTCCAGCTTCCCCAACCCCTTTTCTAAAATTCTAATACTTATCTCTACTTGACATTGAATTGACTACCTTAACTATAGTATCACTTCCTTCCATAGTGTCAATCACACCAGGTGGATAATTTAAAATTTAATAAAACATATATATCACATAAGATGTCTGCTTTTAAACATTTACAATGCCAAGAATATAAAATTCATTGCAAACATTATCAACTTCACTGTCATCTTCAGCTATATCTTCAGAGATCTTGTAACCTATTTTAGTCAAGACTTTCCCACAGTGCTGTAATTCCCTTTTCTGTACTGTCCAATGTGCTAAATCCTGTTTATTTTTAATCCTCCCATTGAATATACCCTTACTATTCAAATTTCTTGACTAACTAAAGTATTCAACCATATATGATTTTACCTACTTCACATTCCCTTTAATTTTGACACTGATCACCCATTGCCATCATGTTTTTTCCCTTGATTGGTGTTGTGGATTTGGGATTTGTTATCTTCAATTGTATCCTCAATGTAATACGTAAGACCTCATTATTTTATAATAGCATAGCTCTGTACTTAAATCTACCTATTTGAGAGTGAATTTAATTTATAGTAGTAGACTGATTGCAACACTATATCACATAAACATATATGATTGCTATCAGATAGTGAAGTCCTATAGTGTAAATAACAGTATAAGCCTATCGGTAATTCATAACATCCAATAAATGTTTTAATTCACATTTTAGAAGGTAATGCATATTTCTAGAAGATGTTTTCCATTGCCCCAAGCGATGTCTTATTTTGAAAACTACAGATTATGGGGTTGAGCATAAGACTAACAATTGTGTAGAAGACAGACCCTACTTTGTCTTATTTGGGATATGGGAAGAGATTGGGCTCATGTACATGAAAATGGTGGCTCCATAATATAGGCTAACCACAGGGAAATGAGAGGAGAAGGTGGAGAAGTCTTTCTGTAGACATACAGAGGAAGCCATCTGGATGATGGTGACCAGGATGAGAGTGTAGGAGGCCATCATAACTGCTAATGGTACAGGAAACTAAACAGTGGTGCTGATTAATACCCCAGTCTCACAGGGCAAAGTGTCCTCACAGAACAGATGCAAGACACCTGGAAGCTAACCTAAGAAGTTATGGATTTCTCTGGATCCACAGAAGGAGAATATTTTATGGTGTAGAGAGTACATATTAAGGCATCAAAAGCACAAGTTATCCATGAGGTAACAGCCATCTTCAGGCAGAGGGACCAGTTCACATGGAGAGGATAATTCAGAGGCTTGCAGAAGTCAACATAACAATCCTAGGTCATGAAGCCCAAGAAAGCCATCAGTACCAGGGCCAATGCCAGGAATATTCAGGCCCCACATCCAGACACAGAAATGGCTGCCCTATGCAGAAGGTAAAATCAGTTAAAAACTTGGGGACAATTACCATTGTGAACAAGATGTCAATGACAGAGAGCCATCAAAGGAAAAATACATATGAATTTGATGGTGGTAAAATCAGTTAAAAACTTGGGGACAATTACCATTGTGAACAAGATGTCAATGACAGAGAGCCATCAAAGGAAAAATACATACGAATTTGATGGTGGGGGTCAAACAGGATCAGCAGATCCAAAAGACTATTTCTAGTCAGTGTGATAAGTAACATCCTGGTGATAAGAGCAAAAAAGCAAAAATGTGCTGGGGTGTACTGTACAAGACTGGAAGAATGAATTAGTGAATGTGTGGTTCTTGGAATGTATCATCCTCAGAAACTCCAAATAGATAAAAGGAAAAGCACCATAATGTGGAAACTATTTTACAATTAATTTGTTCTATATGGAAGGTGGCCCATTACAAATGTTGTTTATGTTACTTTAAGAATTTTGGGAGAAAATGATAAACCAGTGGAACAAAAGTGATCACATTATATTTGTTCTTGATTTGGTGTTACATGATGTGAGACTGTCAATAAGACTGACTTTTTACAAGTTTTAATATATTTTGGATACAGACATTTTCAGTGTGAAATATGTTGAATACTATGTGTGTATTTATAGGGTTTTTGTTGGTTTACCAGTGTTTCACCAGCACTCTTAGTGATGGCTTTCCAGTGGAATATATTTAATCATAATGATTTTCTGCACCTTCATATGTTCCCCTTGGTTTGATAATGCTGGTCCTTAGAACAAAGCAATGCACTATAAGCAAGTATGTTATGAATGAAAGAAGTTCATGGAATCATCACATCAGACAAAAGTGCACAATAGTTATGTTTTGGTTAGAAGAATCAAATTCTCCTGAAATGCATAAGAATTTCCTAGATTATTTTTCTGCACATACCTAGAGTTTTCTATATATAATGGTCATTTCATTCATACTTTCCCTACAAATGACAGCCACTATCGTTCACTATTTTGACCATTCACCCAACTTCCCATAGCCAATAGGGATATGGTGGATAGTCTTGTGGTCATTTTTTTGTGGTGATGAGAAAATTAGGTAATTGTCCCAGTTGTAAATGACCACTTTATAATCCTCTGTCTTTCAAAATCCCACATCCAAGCATGCACCTTCACCTAAACAGGGGAAGCAAGGCTAAGTTTTGTCCAAATATGAAATGCCTTTTAACCTCTAATAAGATCAAAACTGTACACCCTCATAAGATCACTTCTTCAAGAAACAATTTCAAACATCTTTTTGAAATGTCTTATAAAAGTGATGAAGTTTTTATTTATGTATCAACTCAAGACATTTATACAAATTAAATAATTTTCTGTGCATAAATTTTAGCACTCCTTTGGTTCCATACAGGAATAAGGTTTCCAATAATCTGCATGTCATAAAAATTCACATTATAAAATGATGTTCTGATGATTTAAAAAGTGGGGTGGGTGATAGTGACCTGTGCACACTGAACTACAAAAATGTTTTCACATGAAAACTTCATTAATAATTGTACTACATAACTACTATGTATTTGCATTTAAGCATTTAGCATAATACATCTGTTGATCAAAATACACAAAAGCAAGCAAGCAAATATTTATACAAAAGATATCAATTATCCATTATAAAAATGTACAAATATAATAAATAAACACAAAAATGATAGCAATGATCCATTATGATAATTTATAAACATTAAAAATAGACACAAAATAAAAATAATAGCTGCAGAGTTTACCAATATTATGCAAAAGATCTGATAATTGGGACACTAATTTTTTAAAAAAGTAACCTAAAAACTAAGTGCTCATTAATGTATTTCAGATAACATTTATACTTTATTTGCTCACTTGCAATTTTAGATTATGGAATTCAAATAAAAATACATATGGTGAAGAGTATTTTTATATACATAATTCATATTACAATCCACATAGTCTGAGTAAATGCCTACATCTTCAGATAAATATATGTTTACTCACGCCTTCTTCCATTGAAAACCCCACTTCATCTTACATTATCACTCCTAAAAAGTAGAGTAGAGTCTTCTCAAAGCTACCAGTACATTTTCTAGTCCCATATCACCCTGCACCTGGAAGAACAGCCAAAACTATCATGAAGCCATTTTCTTTATATCCTACAGTACTGTTGTCTCTATCATATTAACATATTTACTGCCTCATTTTACTTTATACATATTGGCAAGGAATTTCTATTTATTTTTAAGTGTATATTATTTTTGTAACTGTTATAAACTCATTTGAACAGTGAATTTTTACCAAGTTTTTTCTTCCTCATTCATAGATCTCAATATTATTAAACATATTATTATTTAATTAATACTGATTAAACATTTTGATAATTGTACTTTGGTGAAAAAAGCATGGTATTTAAAGTCAAGATTTAATCTGGGATTTTTTTTATATTTACTAGCTCTATATCCTGGTGTGAAGAGCTAAATCTAAACCCTAGGATCCATCATTATGAAATTGAGATTTGTCCATCTCAAATATTTCTAGCACAAGGTATATGTAAAGAAGATATGGATATGGATTATTTTTTATTTTAAAACAAAAAGTGACATGATAATGAATTAAATTTTTTGATAAATTTATTATTTCCAGACCTAACTAATGAAATGAAATGACTTTGAAAAGAATTGGTGCACTCTTTTCACCCAGTTTCCTCAAGCTATAAACAGAATGTCTGACTCTAAGGACTTTCTAGGATGTTAACACGTTCATCCCACAAACATGAGGTCTTCGACTACTGAAAGAAATCAACTCCCAAGGTAAATCAATTATGATAATTACTTGCCATGAAGACAACAGAAGATCACTATGCATATCACAATGCGGACAGATAGACCCCTGCCTAATGACCAAACTAAAACACCAGAAGACAGTAGAAGAGCATAAAGAGGAATTTGAAAGACTAAATAGAAAAATAGTGGTTATAACATGGATTAAAGACACTGTTGACCAAATAAAAAACATAATAGAGGCACACAACACCAGATTGAAGAGACAGAAGAAAGAATAAGTGATATAGAAGACAGGATAACTGACTTTGAAGATTTAAAACAGCAAATGGCAAAAATTATGGAAAAACTTGAATTGAATCTCAGGGAAATGATAGACAAAACAAAGTGCACAAATAAAAGAATCATTGATGTCCCAGAAGGAGAAGAGAGGAGCAAGGGCTAGGATGAGTAGCTGAAGTTATAAAGGGGGGAACTTCCCAACCATTATAAAGGACACAAATTATATAAGTCAAAGAAGCCCAAAAAACTCCAAACTGAGTAAATCCAAATAGGCCTTTCCCAAGGCACATACTAATCTGTCTGTCAAATGTTGAAGAGAAGCAGAAAATCCTGAAAGCAGCAAGAGGAAAGCAATCTACTACATTAAAAGGAAACCAAATAAGACTGAGTTCAGACTACTCAACTAGCGCCATAGACGTGAGAAGGCAGTGGTGTTATATTCAAGATCCTGAAAGAGAAAGATTTCTAGCCAAGGGTTTCTATACCCAGTCAAATTGTCCTTCAAAACTGAGGGGGAGATTGAAGTTTTCACAGACAAAGAAGTCCTGAAGGAATGTTCAACAAGAGAGGAGCTCTACAAGAAAACTAAAAAGGAATTCTGCTGGCTGAAAAACAGGAAGGTACAAAATTGAAGAGTACCACTAAGGATAATTTAAGGAATACAAAGAGAAAGAGGGAAAAGAATATATAGACCTGACAAAGTAAAAAAGATAAGACAGTGGGTTTGAGAAATGCCTTTTTAGCAATAATTTTGAATGTTAATGGACAAAACATACCAATTAAAAGATACAGATTGGCAGAATGGATTAAGAAACATAATCCAGCTATATGCTGCTTACTAGAGACACATCTTAGACACAAGGATACAAATAGATTGAAGGGGAAAGATAGAAAAAGATTTTTCATGCAAGTCATAACCAACAGAAAGCAGGAATAGCTATACTAATATTGGACAAAATAGACTTTAAAACTAAAGACATTATAAGAGACAAAAGACACTATATACTAATTAAAAGATCAATTTGTCAAGAAGATATAACAATCATAAATGTTTATGCTTCCAATCAAGGAGCTCCAAAGTACATGAGACATTGGCAAAACTGATGGGAGTGATAGCTGCTTCAACAATAATAGTAGGAGACATCAATACACCACACTCCTCTATAGTTAGAATAACCAGTCAGAAGGTCAACAAGAAAACAGAGAAGTTAAACAACTTGATAAATGAATTCAACCTAACAAACATATATAGGTCTTTGCACCACAAAACACAAGGATATACATTCTTCTCTGGTGCTCATGGTGCATTCTGCAGGATAGAGCATATGCTGGGGCACAAAACACGTCTTTATAAACTTAAAAACATTGAAATTATTGAAGGCACTCTCTCTGATCACAATTGTATTTAGCTTGATTTCAATAACTACCAAAGAATGAGAACATTCACAAACATATGGAGATTAAATAATACACTTACCATAACTTGCCAAATAAATTATTCAGATTGGCAGACTGGATTAAGAAATATGATCCATCTGAATGCTATTTACAAGAGACTCATCATAGACCAAGGATGCAAACAGATTGAAAGTGAAAGAGTGGATAAAAGATGTTCCATGTAAACTGTAATGAAAAGAAAGCAGGAGTAACTATACTAATATTAGATAAAATAAGCCTCAAATGTAAAGACATCATAAGAGACAAAGAAGAACACTAGATATTAATAAAAGGGAAAATCCACCAAAAAGAAATAACAATCATAAATATTTATGCTCCCACTTAAGGAGTTCCAGATGTATGAAGCAAATATTTGCAAAACTGAAAGGAGCAATAGATCTTTCAACAATAGCAGCAGGAGCCTTCAATACATCCCTCTCATCTTTAAATAGAACAACCAAATGCAGAATCTACAAGGAAATCTTAGGGAACTTAAATAATTTTATAAAAGAATTATTCCTAATACACATATATAATTCAAAGACAGGAATCAAAGTTAACTTCCTCAATATGATAAAGGACATACATAAAAAACACAGAGTCAGCATTATACTCAAAGTTGAGAGACTGAAAGTTTTCCCCCTAAGATCAGGAATGAGACAAGGATGACCTTTGTCACCATTGTTACTCAACGTATACTGGATGTTCTAGTTAGTGCAATCAGGCAAGAAAGAGGAATAAAAGCCTTCTAAATTTAAAAGGAAGAAATAAAACTTTCATTATTTGCAGATAATATGATACCATACTTAGAAAATCCTAGCACATCTACAAGAAAGTTTCTTGAGCTAATAAATAAATTCAGCAAGGTGGTGGGACAAAAAAATTAATGTGCAAAAATCAGTAATGTTCCTAACACAAGTGATAACCTGACAAGTCATGTAAAAAATTCCATTTAAAATGGCAACTAAAAGAATCAAGTATCTAGGAATAAACTTAATGAGGGACGTAAAGCTTCTATGCAGAAAACCACGTTACACTGCTAAAAGAAATCAAAGAAGATCTAAGTAGATAGAAAGGCATTCCATGCTTATGGGCAAGGAGGTTAAATGTATAAAAGATGTCAGATCTACCCAAATTGATCTTCAGATTCAATGCAGTAGATTGAATTCCAACAACCTACTTTGAATGTTTAAAAAAGCCAGTTACCAAATCCATTTGTAAAGGAAAGTGACTGCAAATAGTTAAAAATATCCTTTAAAAAGAAGAACAATGTGGGAGGATTAACACTTTCTGATTACACAGCTTATTATAAAGCCACAGTAGTTAAAACAGCAAGGTCCAGAAAAAAGAAATGGAAGTACTGACCAATGGAATTGAGTTAAGAGCACAGAAATAGACCACCAAATAGATGGTCAACTGATGTTCAACAAGTCCCCAAATCCACTGAACTTTGACAAAATGGTCTATTCAATAAATGGACTTGTTAGAACTGAATATCAACAGCCAAACAAATGAAAGAGGACCCTTCCCTTACACCCTATACAAAAATAATTTCAATGTGGATCAAGCTACTAAATATAAGAACTGTTCCATAAAAATCATAGAAGAAAATGTAAGAAAACATCTTCAAGTCCTAGTAATAGGATGTAAATTGCTAAACTTTACACCCAAAGCACAAGCAATGAAAGAAAGAGTAGATAAATAGGACCTGTCCTAAATCAAATTATTTTGCATCTGAAAAGACTTTGTCAAAAAGGTGAAGAGGCAGCCAACCCACTGGAAGAAAATATTTGGAAATCACACATTGGATAAATGTTTGATATAATGTATACATGAGCAAATCATACAATACAACAACAAAAGAACAAACAACCCAATTATAAAATGGGCTACAGATAGGAATAGGCATTTTTTTCAAAGAGCAAATACAGATAGCTTCAAAACAAAGAAAGAGATGCTCATATTCATTAGCTATAAGGGGAATAAATGCGTATCAAGACTACAATGAGATACCACCTCAAACCTATAAGAATGGCTGCCATTAATCACACAGGAAACTACAAATGTTGGAGTGGATGTGGAGAAATTAGTGCATTTATGCATTGCCGTGGGACTCTATAATTGTACAGCCACTATAGAAGACTGTTCATTCCCTAGAAAAATAAATATCGAGTTGCCCTATGACCTGGCAATACCACTACTTGGCATATACCCAGATGAGCTGAAAGCAGTGACACAAACAGACATTTGCACACCGATGTTCAAGCAGCATTTTTGACAATCACCAAAAGATGGAAAGAATCCAAGTGCCCATCAACAGGCAAGTGGACTCAAAAAATATAGTATATACATAAGATGGAATGTTTTGCAGCAGTAAAACAAAATAACATCCTGAAGCACATGGACAGATGGATGAGCCCTGAGAAATGAATCAGACATAAAAGGATAGATACTGTATGATTCCACTTTTATGACCATGATAAAGTTAAAGTTGGATGCTCATAATACATAATATAGGGTAGGCAACCTAGAAATATACAGAAATTAAAGATGAATGAATGGTTAGCTAATGATGTTGAACTCAAATGTAAGGGAATAAAAAGAAGTGAAGGCATTTCACTAGTATGTCTACAAGTAACATTACCATTTGAAGGTAAGCATGTTGGAAAACGGTTGTATGGACCCATTTGTCCCACCAATTAACACTACAAACATGAATAATTTCTGCATAAACTACTTCAAATATATGAATCTGGTAGAAAGAGTATAAAAGTTCAGGGTATTGGGAGAAAATTGCTATTGCATGTGATGGGCTTGCTTGACAGGGAAAACATCAACAGTCCCACAGCAACAACAGAGGTAAATAATGGGGGTGGCATAAGAGTTAAGGGGAGGTTTAGATTTCCTACTTTGTGAGGGTGTACATATTGGTTATTCTTTCCTTGGGAACAAGGAAATTAATTAAAATTGAGAGTGTGATGGACTGTTGATTTTTGACATTACACATGATGCCCAATGAATGGAGGTTGTTAAAGGATGCACTGAAGTAGATTGGTGAATGATGGTGCACACATATGATGAAATATTATGCTGCTACTAAAAGGAACAAAGTTGTGAGGCATGAAACACTGCAAATGAAATTGTGGTCATTTGGTAAGGTAGAGTAAGCCATAAACAAAAGGGCAATTATTGTATGGTCTCATTTAGAAAATATTTATAAGCAAATAGGGACTTAGATTATAAGCTCTTTTAGCAGTCATATACAGCAGTGTGGAGTGATAATTGTTATATCTGGATTCTGAGAGGCTGTTTTATATATGTACAACCTTGTATTTAGAGATAAGAGAGATGATGGTCAGTTTGGGATTATGATAATTCAGAATACAGGGGTTAAGAAGACATTGTCTATATTTTAGAGCCTCATATACTCTTTGAGACCAAAGGAAGAAAATTTTATTTTGTCCAGAACATAAATTTTCTGTAGTACATAATCTAACTGAACCTGGCTGTATAGATCAGCTAAACAATCCAAACACAGGGATCCTAGAATAAGAATGAGGACCTTTAATACTATATAGCTTAATACAGTGCCTGGATATAATCCAGAGTACATTAAGCAGATAATAAAAAAAAATTGGCAATGTCCCTTGAGGGATAGGAGAAAAAATATGGAACTCTCAAACTTTGCCACTGGGGAAACCCTTGATATTGTGTTAAATATTAGGGACACCCAAACCTGTAGATCAAGTCCTTGATCTTGAGGCTCGTTCTTTTGAAGTTTATATATGTAGCATATAAACTTAACCTACCTATAGGTATGTCTAAGGGTTACTTCCAGAGACCTGTTTTGTTACTCAGATTTTGGCTCTCCCTCTCTCTGAACCTAACTCTCCAAGTGAAATCTTTGCCCTCTCCACTACATGGAACATGACATCCAGGGGTGAATGCCTTCCTGATGGTGTGGGAAATGGCTCCCAGGGATGAGTGTGGCCCTGGCACCATGGGGTCAACAATGCCATCCTGACAAAAAGGGGGAAAATAAGTATAACAAATAAGGTATCAGTGACTGAGAGAGTTCAAATAGAGTCAAGAGGCTATTCTGGAGGTCACTTTTACACAAGCTTCAGTTAGATATTGCTACCTACCATAACTCACCAAAACTGAACCCAAACCATTCCTATAGCTCCTAAATAACACCTAGGTCATTATATAAGATCCTGCAAAGGCTCCATGCACTAGGATAACTTTTCAGAAACCAACAACCTCCATATGGGTCTCTGGACCACATAAGTCCTGAAATGTAGAGGGTCCAAACTCTCCAGCAAATTAGCTAGTTCCATCCTCCTATCCCATAACATTGACAACCCATTCCAACAGGAAAAAGTTAGAACGAGCATAACCCAAATGCTCCTAAACAGTGGGAGAAAGATCAAAAGTGATGGTGGAGTTATACAGAAAAGTTTGGGTTTAGCAAATGAGTACTGAATCAGCATATTGATATTTATTTTGGTCTCCAGTGTCTTAGCACACCTAGAAGTAAAAACCTAAAACTGGAATTGTAATGCGTATCAAACTCTGAAACCTCTTCTACAACTATTTTGCAGTGTGCTTTGAAATGTATTGCTTTTTTTCTATTTGTAATATTTTTCACACAAAAATTTCTTATAGGATCTAGTGTTTTGGAGCACCTAGAAGAAAAAAAATTGAAATAGTGGACGTGTAACCCGTAACAAACTCTGAAAGCTGTTCTGTAACTACTTGCTGAAGTTTACTTTGAAAATCATTGCTTTTTTTCTTTTCTTTTGATATATGTTATGTTTAACAATAAAAACCTTTAAGTAAATATCTACAATGAGATAATACTTCACAGGTATAAGAATGGCTACTATTAAACAGATACGAAACTACAAATGAAAAATATATAGAGAAATTGGAACGCTTATGTTCTGCTGGTAGAAATATATAATGGTATAGCCACTATGGAAGTCAGTCTGGTGATTCATCAGAAAATTAAATATCAAGTTGCCTTATGACCTGGCAATACCATTACTTGGTACATACCCAGAAGAGCAGAAAGCTATGGCATAAACAGACATTTGCATAACAATGTTCATGACAGCATTATCCACATCTGCCAAAAGATGGAAGCAATCCTTGTGCCCATGAAGAGACGAGTGGATTAACAAAATATGGTATACATATGCAATGGAATATTATGGAGCAGTAAGATGACATGTCATCTTGAAGCACATGACAATGTGGATGAACTTTCAGGACATAGCCTTGCATGAAATAAGCCAGATGCAAAAGGATATATACTGTATGACTGCATTTTTATGACTATGGTAATGGTAGAGTGAGAGGCTTATAATGCACAACAAAGAGGACCTAGAGATACAGGTAAGTTAGAGATGGGTGAATGGTTATCTAATGAGGTTAAGTCAAATGTAAGGCAATAGTTTGAAGTGCAGGCAGTTCACTGGTGGGTCTATAAATAATATTGCCTTTTCAAAGTTGCACATTATTGAAAATGGTTGAATAGGCTCATGTGTCCCACTGATTGACACCACAAATATAAATAAGTTCTTGCATGAGCTACTTCAAATGAATGAATCTTTTACAAATAATGTGCAATATCAAGGTATGGGGGAATATTGCTATTGCATGCTATGGGCTATGTTTAACAGGAAAAAATCAACAGTACCTCAGTAATAATTTTGGAGGGAAAAGTCTTAAGAGGAAGTTTGATTTTCTATTTAGTGGGGGTGTGTTTATCAAGTATTATTGTGCTTGGGATCCATGATATTGTCTAAATTGTTAAAACTGAGAGTGTCAATGGACTGTTGACTTAGGACACCATACACGTTGCCCAATGTATGGAGGTGGCTGCAAGATATACTGACTGAGAAGTAGAATGGCTAATGATGCTGTATGCATAAGATTGAATATAGTGATGCTACTAAAAGTAAAGAAGTTTTGAGGCAAGCAATATTGTGAATGAACCTAGGACATTTTTTTTTGAGGTAAAATAAACCAGAAACAAAGAAATTATTGTATGTTCTTATTTAGAAAACACAAATAAGAAAAGTATATTCCCAAAGGAATCAGTCACCCAATCTCCAATCTGTCCTAATGAATCAACCATTCAACCTTGCTGTGCTTGAAAAACCTGTAACCAACTTCTCTGAGGAAAGAGCCCTCACTGCTATGACTAAAAGGTTAATGCTGCTTCACTAGATGAAACTGCAAAGAAATGTTCTGAGATAATAGGATTGCAAGAAATTTCTAATACTTCATATTACTTATGGTTAATTCCCATCTTTCCTTTCAGACCTATAACTAGACTGAAGTCCCAATAGGTCCCAAAAGATTAGGTACAAGCTGTGACCCATGAGGAGGTGTGGTATGCTCCAAAAACCTGCATGATTTTTCCAATTTATATAGACAGAAATCAGGGTAGCCTGTGTGGAAATGGATATTATGTAGTGAAATAATGGTGGAAGTAACATAAAGTTGCATCAAGCTGAATTTATTGATAAGGACCCATTAAGCAGGTATTCTGGATTCTATGTGGAAGCTCAAGGGAATCAAAATTGCTCAAAAAGCTTCTTTGTGTTGTTGGCTGATGCATGGACAAAAACATTGTTTTCATGTCCTGATGTTAAAATGCCAGAACTGTCCCTGTGAAATATAGATAAAGGGATTCAAATGCCTAGATAGATCAGAATGTTAGAGTATGTTAATCACATAAGACCTACTGACCCACCACAAGAATTTCCAGAGGACGCAACTTTCACAAGAGCCAAGAAGAATAAATTTGGGAGAGCAGTTTTATCATCTCTGAGGTGCTCTTCTGTGTTAGATAACATATAATTATGATAACTGCTGTGACTGAACTTGAATGCTTAAACACAAGGGGAATGATGGGTTCATGGGCTGGCAGAAGACAACTGGCACTACATAATCTACAATGCCGAGGTGGATGTAGCTATCATAATATACAGCAGACTCAAAGTTGTAATCAAAATAGACTGACTATCACAGAATTATGGTGTTAACACTTAGATCATGGGGTACCTAGAATAAAATACATGAGCAGCCTACTAAATTCTTACATGATATGTATAAGCAGAAGAGCTCCAGATCAAACGGACAAAAGTCCAACTTGAATAACAAAAACAGGGCCATGGATGGACACTTAATCAATTTGGAAACTTGACACAGTTTACAGACCCAAAACTATTTAATTGAAGGAAAGGCCATGTCTCCTTGGGGAAGGACCATGCCACAGTGCTCCAAATAATCATCCAATCTATGTGCTATTTCTCCCATAGCCAGCATTCACAGGTCCAGGAATCAAGTGGTAGAAGTAGAGGTGGAACCACTCATTATTATCCCTAGTGATCTGGTAGGAAAATTTTTGTTTCCTGTCCCTGCAAACTTGAGCTCTGCTGTTCTACAGGTTTTTGTTCCAGAAGGAAGAGTGCTTCCATCACAGCAAACACCAATGATTCCATTGAGCTGGAATCTAAGAATTCCACCTCATCACTTTGGGTTATTTATGCCCTTGGATCAACAAGAAGAGAGGGAATTATTTTACTTGCTGGGGTGATCAACTCTGATTATCAAGGGTAAATAGGACTGCAACTACACAATGGAGATGAAGAGTTTTCCTGGAATATAGGAGACCTCCTAGGGTATCTCTTATTACTACTATGTCATGTGATTAAAATAAATGGAAAATTGCAACAACACAATACAGACAGGACTACCAATGGATCAGAAACTTCAGGAATGAAGTTTTGGGTCACCCCACTCCTGGTTCCAAGCTGTATTTGTCAGGGTTCTCCAGAGAAACAGAACCAACAGTATATATTGGTAAATATTAGATTTATAAAAGTGTCTCATAAACTGTGGGCTTGTAAGAGTCCAAAATCTGTAGGGCAGGCTAAGAGCTCAATGAAGGTCCTCAATGAATTCTCAGGAAAGGCTGACTGGCTGGAGCAGAAAGTGAAATTGACTTTTCTGTATTCTCCTTAAAAACCTTCAGGTGATTAGATTAACATCACTCATTGCAGAAGACACTCCCCTTAGCTGACTGCAGATGTAATCAATTGTGGATGCAGCCAGTGTAATCATGATTTTTAAGTCCATGAAATGTCCTCAGCAACAGATGGACCTGTGCTTGCTTGACCAGATAACTGGGCACTATCACCTGGCCAAGCTGATACATGAACCTGGTCCTCATAGGTGGGAACCAGAACAAGAAGAGGCTCTATGACAGGTCCAGAATGCATTTCAAGCTACTCTGACATTGGGTCAGGCAATACAGCAGATTAAATGGAGCTTCAAGTGTGAGTAGCAAATATCAATGCTGTCTGAAGACTTTTGCAGGCCTCTGTAGGAAAATAAAACTACTGAGCTTTAGGATTTTGGATCAAAGCTAGCAATCCACTGCAGACTACTCTCCTTTTGAGAAATAGCTTTTGGAATGCTACTGTGCCTTAGTAGAGACCAAATGCTTAACTATGGCAGTGGACTATATGGAGACATAAAATGGAGTGAGTTATTAACAAATAACAAGCAAGAGGATCTCAAAACTTTATGCTCAGTGAAAACTTATGCTAAGGAACACACATGTTATGACTCTGCTTATATTATTTTTTCTGAAATTAGCAAAACTACATTCATAGAAAGCATATGTGCAGTTGAATCATGTTGAGATTAGGGCCTCTTTTGATGCAGAAGGACAAGAAGGTGTTTTACATGGTTTTGATGTTGCTTACTCAATTATTCTTCACAATCCTAAAACTGTGCACTAAAAATTTAAGGTTAATTATATATCCACGAAGTTGGGGAGTTAAAATAGGACTTTTTTTTACTGTACATTTTCTTGAGTGACAACTTAGACTGAGAGATGACAAGATTGGTATCCCTTTGGATTTGAGGTAAATTCTGAGTCATCATCTTACTCTTCTGTGACCTCAATGAGTTGTGCCTCAGGTGAAATAGGAACCCCCTCTATGTCATGGCTCAGTTGTGACACTTACCAGACCTGTAGCATATCTTGAACAAAAATTTTTAGTGATGATATTAAAGAATTGATAGCCATAATTATCCCAAATACTGTCATTATTTATGTTGATATCTCAGTTCTAGTGAAGACTAAGAGTCTGGTACCACCATGAGAAAGTGCATAGTCCAGAGGGGACACAGAATCTTGAATGGTCAGATCCAGCACAAGATGGAGGGTTATGACAGGTCAGAGGAACATGATGAAAGTCATAACTCAAGGAATAGTGATAATCACTGCCAGGGTCACTCCCTGACTTATACACACCTCCAGAACCTGCCATCCTTCACACTCAGCCCATTCCAACATCTTCACAGAACATTCTCTTGATGACCTGAGCCTTCCCTGGGCTGGAGCACTTTCAGAATAGAAAATGACAGCCACCTCTCCTCTTGTTGTGTCCCTATTCAGGGTAAGCATTTCACTTTCAACATCTTTAATCTTTTAAAGAGTTAACCAAATAAAATGCTATTCTTCCTTTCTGTACCTGATTTTAAAAGCCCAACCTACACATACATGCAGTGTAAGTCACAGGGAAGACTGTGATGATGGTGAAATTTAAGGATTGATCTGAGTGGCCCTAAAACCACATTTCCCATTGAAAGTTTCCCCTTTGCTTTGTATTGCAAAATATGAACTGCCCTTCCTGGGGGTCAGCACTCATGCCCAGCTGTATGTTGGAAAGGTATTTGCAAGGAATGAGGGAGCCAGAAGATGTAAACAGGAATTCAGGGAAACATGGTGCAGAGACAACTCCATTCTCCAAAAATAAAGTGGACAATGCACCTTGCAAATACCTTTCCAACATACAGCTGGGCATGAGTGCTGACCCCCAGGAAGGGCAGTTCATATTTTGCAATATAAAGCAAAGGGGAAACTTTCAATGGGAAATGTGGTAGATATGGCATTTAGCCTTCTCATTCCACACTAGGCCATGGAGCCACAGCATTCCTACAGCAATACAGTAGTGACATCTGAGAAGACACAAAGACTTCTGTGTCACCCTGGGAAGCTGTTTCTATTGAGTTCTGCTTCAGGAGATTAAGATTTTGTTCTTAGGCCTGAAGAAAGGAGGCCAAGGTCATAGAAATATGGAAGACAAAGAGGTGTAGTGGAATACAGACAAGAGCTTTGAGAGACCAGATATCAGGAATGAGGTCTAAGACAGGCTTTGGTTCTGCACTAAGAATTAGAGAAAGTCATGAGATGTGAAGTTCCCCCCAACCCACAACCATAGAGTCTCCCACACCTTCTGCTTTGCCCAGGCTGACCTCCTTTTCTGCAACTGCATATAACTGGAAGCACTGCAGGATCATCAGCATTAATCTAAATAATGTAGGTTCTTTCTACAGGCCAAGCTCATTCTTAACCAATGCCTTCATAAGTAAATAGGTGTTTGACAGACTCAGAGGAAAATTGAGGTGCTAAAGCAACTCCAGTACCTTATTGGTGTGAATATTAAATCCATAATCCCCTCAGAAACCTATTCAAATGTGGAATCAAATATGGCTGGAGCCAGTTTAGATATGGACAAGCCAGGGCCCAGTAGGGGAAGCAGCAGTGGGCATCCTACAAGGGGGAAACTGCTGTCTCTGTTCAGAGAGGATAACTGGAAAGGACCTTAATGTAGAAGTCCTCCCTTTTAAGCCTAGCATTGTTGGTTGGAAGCTTCATCCAAGGGGGTATAACTGAAGTTTCACTCCTATTTGGTGTGTCTTCTCTGCTTACATCCCCTTTCGCCCTTCTAGGAACAACCTCAAGAGGGAGCCTGGGGTCAGGGTTAGAGTAGCGGCTGTGTAGCCAGACTTCCTGGCTCCAACCTTATTCCCCTGAATCAGTTTTATGATCTTTGTGAACTTGGGAAGTATCTCACATCTCTGAGTCAAATATCACTTCTCTCTGAAATGAGGGTAACAGCGCTAACTTTGAGACATTCTTGTTCTAACCCAGCTCTTGATGAGTGTGGGTCAGTGTAGCCCCAAGATCAAAGAACATGTTAGGTATAGAGTTAGACATGGGCTTTTATAAGGATTTACTAATAGGAGAGGGACCCTGGTGGTGACCAATCAGAGAAAATGGGATTAATGCTCTGCAAATGTGGGAATGCAAGGGACAGCTTATATGGGGTAGAAAATATGGGTATTCTATAGAATATGAGAGAAGGGGTCTCATGACATAGGGGTTTGGAGATATTTTATCAACAGTGATCAGGGGAGAGGAGTTTTAATGCTTTAGAAGATAAATGGTTATGACATAGTCTGTAACTCTTTCCTCCTTGAGGAGGTTTGATAACCACTAACTCCTGTCCCAGTCATGGGACTACAGACAGTAGTTTTATCTCAATATGGAGGGGGAGAATGGGCCCTGAGTCTCCAAAGTCCACTTCCATACAGCAGAGGACCATAGGACAAACATTGAATCTGTACTTCACAAAAACAGTATAAGATACAACAGAACACTAGGAGTTCCCCAGATATAATAACCCTCTGAACACTTCACCATGACCAAGAAAAGGAATTAAACCATTTAGATAGGAGGTCTACTGATAATTGTTGAATATTATCTATGTGTTCTTGCATATGATTTAAAACTTGTGAAACACTGTGCAAATAATCAGGAATATATACACAGTACTGTGCATTAATTAAGGCACAAGTGCTGCTTTTTGCTGTACTGAGAATATCTAAGGCTATGTATTTTGTCAGACTACTTCTTTAAACTTTATGGTTTCTTCATTTAGTAAAGATGTAGCTATTTTGGAATCATAATGCACTTGAGCAGATGGGCCCTGCCACATATTTTTCAGTAATTATTGCAGCTCTACTTGGTCAAAAATGTCTAAAGGATACTGCCACCAGGGAATGCATTTTATTCTTTATCTAGCTTTAAACATTTCCCAATTAATAGGAATATGCTATAAAGAGTCATATAATGTTGCAAAGACAGAGGGTTGTCCCATGTACAACATCCTGTCCTGTTATAGAGTAAATAGGGTGAACCATATTGACTGCATGTCTATAGTCATCCCTTAAGAGAAGGATATGCCGTGTTGGCTGGAGACATCTTGTTGGTGGAAACACTATTGTTTTATAGTTTAACAGTAAAATTACATAGTATCATTCTTTCCCCATACTTGGTCCATCCACACCATGGACCCCACTGAATCACCCACCTGATATCTTCTCCCACTGGCCTCTTCATTCCACATGTTTCCTTAATCCTGACTCAGTCTAATGTGTTCCCTTTCTGTTGAACATTAGGCTAGAGAGCTCATTTTCACAATGTCCCAGTGGGTAGGCATCTTCTGTTTCAACACTCTCAGGCCAAGAAGACTCATGTTTGCTCATTTAGCCTTCGCCTAGAGGCACTTATTTGGCAAGAGCTTGTCCTTTTTAGTTTCTCACATTCTGTTGTCCAAAGAGGGTGTCTTTCTTTTCACCATTCACAGGCCTCACTCCAGAAAGACCCTGAATTCTGCCATGTGGCATCTAGATGCCTCTTTTGGCTTCAGTTTATTCTTCATGAGTTTCTGGATATGAGATACATGAACAGAAAAAAAGAGGAGAAGGGATTATTTCCAAGAAAATAGAAGCAGGACTGTGAACTCAATTCCAAAAAAGATTTAGTTATCTGATATTGAGCAAGATACCTTAAAGACCCCTCCCTTTCTAAGCATTGATGATCAACCAAAGCAGTTGTATGAGGAAACTATCAAGGCCATGGAGTTCACTGTGTCCAGACCCAAATAAAGAAATTATGCAAGGAGAGGTGAGCTTTGCATTTCTCAATTTATCCATGAATAATTGTTCAATCTAGGGATTCTAGTCACAGATGAATGCCCCCATGCCACCAAACCTTCTAGGGAAGAAAGATGAAAGGAAATGATGTATTTTTAGGGGAACCACATCTTTTTAACATCCTGATAGTCAAAGCTCCAACTGGAAAGAAACATTCTCCTGGCTGTGCAAATGGAGAGTCCACTGACACAAATAGTTTGCCTTCTGGGGCATAGGACCTCCCAGATACAAAGTTGTGCAGCAGAGATGACCAATTCCCAGGGTACTGACATCCACCTGGAGGTCATAATAAATGATGTAGGGAAATGGGAGCACAGGGACCCTAAGTTTCAGGTCCCTTGTAGTGCCCATGACACCAGTTTAAACTTAAATACAGAAAAAGAGAACCAGACATGCTCACATCAGGAGAGTACCAGGAAGGGATTGGAGTGTTAGAACTCTTGCTTTCCACATAGGTGATGAGCCACTCTGCCCATTATAGGATTATAGGATGGCCCTGCCATCACAGCTTGGGCCCCAAAAGGGACAAGGTCCTCACAAAATCAAACACAGTAAAATGATTACCCACAGTGTGCAATGTATTTGTCTATGGTGAAATGAGAATATTCAGAGATGCCTTGAAACCAATTGGATGAGTTTTATTATTGAGTGATGGTGTCCAAGCTGTCCTCCCTCCATCCCTTCCAGTGCTGGTGTCATCTATAAGGGCCCACAGGCAGGTACAAGGGGAGCCTGTGTCCCAGGTCAGAATCACCACTTCTTTTATGTCCTGTATTTCCCACAATCACAATTCCTCCCTTACCAGATACCAAGATATCTGTTCTTCCTACCTCAAAAAATGCCTTTAAAATTTAATGAGCTGAGACTCAGCATCAAGGGATTGAGAAAACCTTCTCGACCAAAAGGGGGAAGAGCGAAATGAGACAAAGTGTCAATGGCTGAGAGATTCCAAACAGAGTCGAGAGGTTATCCTGGGGGTTATTCTTACGCATCAAGTAGATATCATCTTGTTATTCAAGATGTAATGGAGAGGCTGGAGGGAACAGCCTGAAAATGTAAAGCTGTGTTCCAGTAGCCATGTTTCTTGAGGATGATTGAATAATGATATACAGCTTTCACAATGTGACTGTGTAATTGTGAAAGCCTTGTGTCTGATGCTCCTTTTATCTACCATGTCAATAGACGAGAAGAACCCATGAAAAAAAATAAATAATAGGGGGAACAAATGTTAAAATGAATTTAGTTTGAAATGCTAGTGATAAATGAAAGTGAGGGGTAAGGGGTATAGTACATATAATCTTTTTTTTCTGTTATTGTTTTGTATCTTTTTCTGTTGTCTTTTCATTTCTTTTTCTGAATTGATGCAAATGTTCTAAGAAATGATGAATATGCAACTATGCAATGATATTGAGAATTATTGATTATATATGTAGAACGGAATGATATATAATGTTTTTGTTTGTTCTTAATTTTTTAACTAATAAATAAATTAATTAAAAAAATTAGTCATCCAAATAAAAAAAATCCCTAATACAGTAGGCTACTTTTTAGGAAGCAAGCTCTCCATCAGATGAAATTTAAGAGAAACAACAAGGACCAGTTCACTGTGATTAGATAGAGGGTTGCGTGAGATCATTTCAACTCCAAGATTATGATAGAAATTTTATAATTCTCATAAAGAAGAAATTTTCAGTTGTATGCTAATCAGCTGGATCTCAAAAAAATGAGCAAAACAAAAGTAAACAAATAAAACCATTTTTTGTAACATTTTAAAAGCCTTATTTGTGATATTTGCTAATGTTCATGGTGCAAATACACCCACTGAAGATTGATTTCAAGCTATCTATGGTTTAATAATTGACTCTCAAAATTCCTGAGAACATCCAGTCAGGTATTGCTATTATAAATCAGTTCTTGGACACCACTATATTCAGTACATACTCCCAGATGTTTTTTAAATGACATTTTCACTTCTCCTTGGTTCTAGTTCTCAATATGCTGATTTGCTGCTTTCCAGTAAAGGAAAAAGAAATCCTAAGTTGGAATGTCAGACTATGCTTCAGAACAAGAATCATCAAACTTTTCCTATAAAGTGCCAGTTAATAAATATTTTAGCGCATAAACAGTCTCTGTTGCACAGCATTCTTTCTTTACAATCCTTTAAAAGTTTAAAGACTATTCTATATCAGGCCTATAGCTGGAATTGACCCATTTGTTTTCTGACCCCTGCTTTAAAGCTTGTGATTATTACTGCATTAAATATACTGTTATGGAGCTTTCTTAGAGATAATAAGAGAATCACCATAGTTATCTCCTAACATCTTGTACCATTTCTATAATTATTAAACCGAAAATTTTCTTCTGGCCTCATTGATCTGGCATAGAATTTTTCTTTCAAGATATACTTAAAGGAGCGGGCCGCGGTGGCTCAGCGGGCAAAGTGCTTGCCTGCTATGCCGGAGGACCTCGGTTCGATTCCCGGCCCCAGCCCATGTAACAAAAACGGAGAAACAGAATACAATAAAACAAGAAAATGTTTAAAAATGTTTCCCTTTCTTCCTTCCTTCCTTCCTTCTCTCTGTCTTTCCTTTAAAAAAAAAAAAAAAAAAAAGATATACTTAAGGTGTTTGTTTTTTCCTTTCTAGCAATTTTCAAAGACTCCCCCAAATAAACTGAAACATATGGCATATGGGTTATTTTGTCTTTATCCAAGTACTTGAAGTTATTAATTTTTATTTGTATAAAAATAATTTTCATCTTCCAAATAAAACAAGCTTACTACCAGTGTTAGGCAAAGTCTTGAAACCCCATGACTTAACTGTTTTATATTATTTTAAGGATGCTGGAAATTGCTGGATTATCATCAAGACAAGGAAAATAGCTTTCAGAACTACTTTTCTTAGAGAATTGAGCATTTCAAAGAATTTCCTCTCTCACATAATACTACGTGGTTTAAGCTCCTCTTACATAGGCCAAGAGATTAAAAAACTGGATGACCAGCAGGAAAAAGCAGTAGAGTATTAATTGAACAGATTTGTAATAACTGCACTCTGTATTTGTTAAGAACATAATAAAGGATGTTATCAAAGTTTCACATGTGGCTATACCATTCCCCAAAATGCTTATCAATACCGTAGAGACTTTGGTGTTAAGAATGAAAAAAAACCTGCTTTAAATACTCATTTAAAGACTTTCCATGAAGATGAGCCATTATTGCTACCTTGTTATAGAAATACCTTCTGACAAGCTACAGTTATTAATTTCAAGATTTTTATATCACTGAAGCAAATTGATGAAGACACAGGCCATTGTAGATTGTATACAAGAAATTGCTTTTCCTAACAATCAAAAGTAGCTATGAGATCAAATGAGACATCGGCATTGGAGAAGGAAAAATAAAAATAAAAACTTTTTCCTTTATCTGTAAAGTCAGAAGGGGGCAGCAAAATGTAGCTGGTTTTCAGATTAAACAGCAAGAAATCAGAGCCTTAAGTACATAGCATATATTATTCATTAGTTGATCACTGTGCTAGCTTATTTCAACTCAGAAATATAAATCACCCAATTTTTCAATTGGTAACTGATTGGTAGCAGTTACTTGAGTAGTTGAAAGATGTACTATTGCTTTTTACAGGAGAAATAATTTTTGACGTCTTTGTTTCCACTCCCAACCAGATAGTCCCAAAGCACCACCATTCACGCAAGTACAAGGTGAGGCGAGGAGCAA
The DNA here is from genome assembly GCF_023851605.1 of Tamandua tetradactyla. NCBI lineage: Eukaryota > Metazoa > Chordata > Mammalia > Pilosa > Myrmecophagidae > Tamandua > Tamandua tetradactyla. The sequence goes on along the minus strand of NC_135335.1, from coordinate 48,361,370 downwards.
GAAGTCAGGAGACAAACCACGTACCCACTGCCTACTGGGCAGGAACAGGCTCTGTCTCCACGCAGGCGACCCAGCACACGCACACATGCAGACCATACGGACACCTCACGGAGTCACGCACGTGTACCCACGGGTAAATACACATAGAGAGAGACTTATTTACTTATATGCAGAGAGAGACATAAAAGGCGACCAGTGTTGGGTACCCCAGGCTCTCAGCAAGCTCCGCCAAGCTCTCCGCACTGTACCTGGCATACATGCCCCTGCCAGAGAAGCAGCCGCCCCTCTCCCTGCCCCCGCCCCACATTTCCCCTTGGGGTCCATATCTACAGGGCGCTGACCCTCCCCTCCGCCCTTGTCTGCCATCCCCCAGGATGATTTCCTTCCCGGGAAAAGGAAATTGTGAGGCCGGGGCTCTAGAAGTGCCGGGGTGCTAGGGGCATGTTGGCTTTGAAGCCTGGCTGCCGTTTGCTGTCATCCGTCGTGGTCCCGGGGCTCTTGGGCTCGGCTAGGAGCTCGAGGGTGAAGGGCGTGCCCGATTTGGGGCAGCCACGGTGGCCCCGGGGGCTCTGGCGCCGGCAGGCTCAAGAGGGCGCAAGGCTGCACGGACAGCGCCGCGCCGCGGCCCAAATAGCCGGGACTCCGCGAGGCCGACGGCAGGTGCCGCTGTCGTCCAGTGAGTCCTCACGCGACTGCGAAAACTCCAGCCAGCTGCCCTGTGTGCACAGCCTGTAAGTTTATTATGTAAATTTTTTAAATGAGCTAAAAGCTTTAAGATACAAGTCAGTACTTTATAGTTCTGACAATTAAAGTGAATTTAGTAATCTCTTTAAAAAGCTCAGCAAAAGCATTTGCTACTGCTTTGGTGAAATTGAGAAATAAATGCCTTTAAGAATGATGATGATCTGTATAACTTGTATTTTCTAAAACAAAATGAATTTTCATATGCTAACATAGAGGTATATAGAAGATACCTCTAGTTTACTAAACATGGGAAATTAACTTCAATGGTGCTTAGTGAGCTTGTGATAAAATAAAACTAGTTTACTTTGAAAGAATATCTCAGGTAAAGAACATATTCATTCATTCACCGGGCAAATATTTAATGTTTACCTCTTTGTGCTAGACAGTGTTCCAGACTCTAGGGATAGAGTAGGGAATAAAACAAAGCCAATGTTTTTATGGTGCTTATAGTGAGATGCATTGGGTGGAGGGTGGGAGGGAAAAAAGAGCGAGCAGAAACAACTGTATAATGTATAAATTGGTAATAAGATCTAGGGTGAAAATAGAGATGGTTGGACAAGTCCTACTACCTGGTACGATATTTCAGTAAAACTGTTTAAGTTGGTGAGGAAGTGAGCCACTCAGATCTCTTCAGGAAAGAGCTTCTGGGAGAAGGAATGTAAACGTCAAGGATATGATGAGTGAGGAATCAAGTAGATGTAAGGTTATGGAGGGAGCTGGGGCAATACTACCTGGAGTCCACTGGCTTATATTCGATGATAAGGTTGGCTTTTGCAGGAATTTTCTATTAGAGAGGTGTGGGAGTTTGAAGCTCTGCATAGTGCAGAAAAACATTGCATTTATATTTAATGCATTCCTATTGGTGTGAACACTTTTGTAGCAGAATCTTTTGATGAGGCTACTTCAGTTAAGATTTGACTCACCTCATTAAGAATGGGACTTAATCTTATTACTGGAGTCCTTTATAAATGATAAATGAAAAGAGAGAGAGCAAGAGAGCACTATTGAAGTAAGAGGCTAAATCAACAAAGTATAGAAGAGAAGAGAGAAACTTGTAGATACCACCATGTGCCTTACTATGTGACAGAGCAATTAGGGATTACCAGCAGCTGGTCTTCAGGAAGAAAGCATTGCTTTGATGATGCCTTGATTTGGACATTTTCCAAGCCTCAAAACTATGAGTGAATATATTCCCATTGTTTAACCTGACCCATTTCATGGTATTTGCTTTAAGTAGCCTAGGAAACTAAAACAAGAGGTGACAAAATATGACATAATTTAAATGGATTCCTCTGGCTGTTATATAGGTAGGGAAAATAGGATGAGTTGGTAGAATAGCAGATATGAACTATGAATAGTTGAGTTTTCAGTTCTGCATATACTACTTTAGAGATGTCTATTAGACATCCAGTCACCATTATATGACCAGCTGCTGGAAATATTTTTGGAGTATAGGAGAGGTTGGGGCTAGAGAAGAATTAAAATAGGATTTAAAAACATGAGACTATAAATAAAGACAAAAAATAAATAAATAAAAAAAACATGGGAATTGTTGATGATGACATGTAGCATTTACTATGGGCCAAGCAGAATTTTAATCTTCAGAGTAACTACATAAAATAGGTATGAATATTTGCATTTTATGAATGAGAAAGCCAAGGCACAGGGAGATTAAGTATATTCCTTATAAACTACCTGTACTTAGTAAGAAGTAGAATTGGGATGTCATTTCTGCAAGACTGACTGCCAGCATCACGCCATGTGTTTCCTGTGTAAGAGGCATGGAACTAATCAATACCATGTACCTCTTGATATGATGAATAGAGAAGAACTCAACATCATTGCATTACATCTGATATGTTTCTGCCAAAAGTGCATAATCTGAATCTAAAAATGAGTAAACATCATGCAAAACCAAATTGAGGGTCATTCTGCAAAATCACTGAACTTCACTCTTTAGAAATGTCAGCGTTGTGGAATACAAAGAATCAACCAGATTAAAGAAGACTAACATGGCATAATAACAGAATGCCAAGCATTGTCTTGACATTTTATTGCTATAAAAATCATTACTGGGGACAGGCCATGGTGGCTTAGCAGGCAGAGTTCTCGCTTGCCATGCCAGAGCCCTGGTTCAATTCCCGGTGCCTGCCCATGAAAAAAAACAATGTTAAAAAATCATTATTGGGACATTGCTAAAATCTGAATAAAGTCTGTGGATTAGAGAATAGTAGTGTGTTACTAATTTTCATAAATTATATCCCTTAAACATATTTTATATGCTTTAAGACAACATGTCTGAAGCTAATGGGCAAGATATGTAGTCAGGTGTTTTCATTCTTACTAAGAATTATCACTGCTACTAAACTTTTTGTAATATCTGTTGAAAATAATTAGAAATGAAGACAATTCATCTCATCACTGAGTTTACTGAGTATGTACTTGAATGTTAGATCAAACACTGACCTGGGCCTCAAGTATACAAAAGATATCTGATAGGGTTACTACTTTCAAAGGTCTTAACACTTTATTTAGGAAGAAAGGATACACATGTGGTGATTTAAATATCAATGCAAACTAGCACATAGTAAGCCCTGAATGAATATTGCGTGCATGCAATACCACATTCATTCAGATAAAGGAGGGAAATCATAAGCAGAAAAAATTGAACAATGGAGTCCAAATTGTTTAGTGTGTGGAGATAGCCAAGTTACTTCTCTTTTTTAAGCCTGAGGTTATTCACCTGTGCAATATAATAATAATATCTACTTCATTGTTCAGTTGTTTTCCTTCTTAGAGTGGCCTCTATTAGGGCTTGGCTTATGTGTGCTTCTGTTACCATTGTATTATCATAGAGTAGATTCTTGATAAATATACATCAGCTGACTGAGTATAATGTATCAGAATTAGAAATTATTTTTTAAATTTCATTTCTTTATACTGAGGATGGGAATTCTGATACCGTGAAGATTTTCCAATCACAGTGTCTGGTAGCCAATAATAAGAATAGCTACATTATTGAGAAACATATTATTATCACCACAGTCTGGCACCATCTGTGGAAGTCTTGAACAAAGGTGACATTTCTAAATGCAGAGAGGAGTGAACAGGCAGAAATAATGATATGAACGAACTCCAAAGAGAATGGTGACATCTTGTTCTTGCATCAATGTGTAGAATAAGTTGACTGAAAAAATTCATCCAATGTAGCAGTGGGACTTAAACTTAGAGAAGTAGGTAGGGGAGAGATTATCAAGTCTTAGGTTGCAGGCTAAGGATTTTGGACTTCATCTAGCAAAAAGTGAGGAGGCATTAAATGATTCTGAGTAGTGGGTAATATGTCCTCAGAACTATGAGGATTAATATAATGATAAAATAGTTGAGTTACCAAAGAGGTTTCATAACTAGTTAGGAGATAATTGCATTAACATTTGTCATTTTACTTTGGTTATGCCTTCCTGTTGGTAAATATATTTGAAATTTGATTTTGGCCAATATCAGCTGATTTAAAAAAATGGTCTCTATTCTTTATAATTACCTTTCTAAGTATCGAGGTGCATATGACAAAAAAATATACCAGACAAGGCATCACTGTGTTTTACCCTAAAGTCTAAGATACAAGGTATGTAATCCTCAGCATCCTTTTATTAAATTTTAATCACAACTGAAACATTCAGGAGGTTCCTACCAACCCACTGCATTACTGACCGTCATAGTTATACTTACCTGGAAGCATAGATATGCCCAGGGAAATTTATCACTTCATAAAAATTTCATCTCCTGGGCTCTTCCAGACATTGTGAAACATTTAGGGTCTTGATTATGTCTCCAAAGTATAGTGGGAGTTTTGTAAATGGACTTAGAAAATGCAAAACTGCTACATTTCCACTGGTTGCTGTAAGTTGTTTATTATATTCTGACTTCAAGTATAAAACACCTCATTTTTGTGTATTTCCTTAGGGAATGCCTCTGTTCCCCATACCAACCATGAAGAGATTGGTTTGGGAACTTGTCACAGGTAGTAGAAGTGACAAGTATCCAGAAACTGGGGCATCCCCATCATACAGGTGTTTCTTAAGTTCACCTCTTTAGAAAGTGAGAACAACAGAACTCCTGACAGAAATCCCTATTTGTTATGTGTCTAAGGAATTTGGAAGTTTCCTTGTTGATGCCTATCAAATTTTTAATATTCAAACTGTTTATATTTTAAACATACAAATTCTATGAGCTATCTTGAATAGCCAGATTGATTAGACAGTTTGATGTGTAAATGTTTACACACCAAGTCAGTTGACCCATGTGGGTTAAAGAACATGAGGAACACTATTTAAAACAAAAACACACAGAACATTAGAGGTCTATAGATGCACCACTGACTATTGTATTCATTAATGCAATTGAAGGAAAAAGTTAGGCACATTCATGATAGTTCCTCGATGCCCGTGATTCCAGAGGTGCAAAAATGACATCTGTTATATTTCTATTTTATAGAATTATATATTTGCAAATTTTGCATTGATGTCTAGAAATGGTGTTCAGAATCTGTCATTTAAATTAATTTTAACTCATTCCCTAAAGGAGAAAACAATTAGCATATAGTACATCCATATTTTAATGTGCATTTTCCCATTTTGAAGAAACTCAAGTGAAGTTGGCTGAGAATTACTTTATTCTGAGTTTTTTCTTTGTAACATGGGCAAAGAGCTATATTTTAAAGACTTCCCTCAAGGAAGCTGGTTGCACAGGGACTCAGGTTTGGGAACAGTTGTGCAGATTCCTGGAAAGATAGTTTTGGCTTGGTAGAGAATGGTAGTTTTGCACAGCACTTAAACCTCAAATGACAGTAGGTGATGTGTGACTAAAGACACTTAAGGGAGGTGATTGGTCATGGAATGTCAAAGACAGCTCTCAAAGGGACTAACAGGTGAAGAGGAACAAAATCAGATATATGATGTTCTTTATTCAGAGGGTTGCTTAAAACAAAGATATTCTGAAATGGGGAATTGTAGGTTTCGGAATTTTTTTGCCACTTACCTGAGTCTTGATGAAACATTGCCACAATGGTGAGTCTTTCATTCCCTGGGACAGAACAATGAGAAAAATTTTATTTCTTACATCCTGATTTCATCAATTCTGTTATTTTTATTTGTGTCATTGTAGAAGAGTGAAATGGTAGAAAGAGTGTAACAATGACCGTTTATTACGTGTTATCGTTCTCTCTAAGATGGCATAACATTTGATATTTTTGGAGGTGAATCAAGATTAAAAGAACAATGGACTCTATTTTATTCTACTAATTCATGTTACAACAAAGTTGTGTTGCTATATCAATAACTGCATAACGGTAATTTATTTTAACTGTCTCATTAACAGTAAATAAGAATCTATAACATGTAAGTACATTGCAATAACTTGATTCAGCCTTGTATACATTAATGAAGTAAATGGTTGTTAAAATGATCTGTTAGTTAAGAAGATACAGAGTTGTGATTGATGAAAGACCTATTTCATATTTCATCTCCATTATCATCTTAGGAACATCAGGAAATTCAACATTAGATGTGCATTCATTTGTGATATTCAATATTATTTAAGGTGTTTTCTTAGGATGGAATACCAGAACAGTTTCCTTCAAGGTAGGAGGGGAACAGGTGTGCAAAGGCAGTGATTACAAATTTAATACTGAGTGAAATGTATATTAATGAAAATTGATATATATGCATGTGGATTTTGGAGCTCCTCCTCTAATTGTTAATGATTTGGGAATGGACCCTAGTATTTTTACTTTTAAAAAGGAACAGAATACAGGGACATGACCTGGCCAATATCACTCTCACCCTGGGCTTGTGACCTCCCAGGCCCTTGTCTTCCTGGAGCTGGGGCTCCTGATTTGTTGACAGACCCATGGCATCCTGAAAGGGAGGCAGAGGCAAGTAACAGCCCTGATTTGCAGCTGCTACATGCACTGGGAGGGTGTGGTGGGCTCAGTGCCTGGCACCTATGCCATGGATGAACCAACATGGGTGTGTCCATGATCCAGTACAAAGGACCCAGGTGGCTGACCCAAACTCCAGAAGCCTGGAAGCACTGCTCACTTATTGTATTGGGAGGGGAGTTTAAATCTTAACTGGTCCAAGGATGAAGTAAGAGTAGCAGAACCATTATGAGGGGTGGTGGGTGCCTGGAGCTGGTGGGAACAAGGAGCACAGCTGCATTTCCAGCAGGAGTATGAATAGGGTGGGGTGTGGGCCATGAGTGTGGCCATGAATTTTCACGTCAACGTTGCAGTAGGGACTTGTCTGAATCACTTCATCAGAGTCAGTAACATGATATCTAAGCTTACCAAAACCTGTACTCTCCACATCAGACCCGACAATATGAATTTCATCCTTTCAGATGAGGTGACTAATGGATGGGTGAGCATGTGGTATGAACTACAACAGGAGAACTTCTTTAATGAATTTCAAATGGAAGGCATCTCAGTACAAAAAAGTGAGATTTATTTAGAGCTGACACCAGAAAACTTGTCTTGTGCCTTGAAATCTGCCCAGAATGCCAGAACTTTGATAATCAACATGACCAATAAACACTTTCCCTAGCTCTCAATCTCTTTATAGCTGTGATCTCTATCATGTACTAATCACATTGTGACACATGACATCCCCATGAAGGTTATTCTGAGGAAACTGTGGAAGAATTTATGAGAACCTACAATCTCAGACTCTGATGTTAGTAATTACTTACCATTGTTGAAGTCTATGAAGAGTGTTGTGGAAAAAATGAAAAACATCAGCAATAACCTTATCATTGGAGCAAACCTAAATGGAAAGCTGAACTTGAAAATAGAAACTGAAGTAGTACTTGTTACAACTCATTTTAAAGATCTTGGAAATCCTCCATTAGCCTCTGAAAATGCCTGTCAAGATAAAAACCAAGAACAAATGACAGAGGTTCATACAAATACTAGGAGGCTCCTAGAATTGCTTGCTGGACATCAAGTAAACCCTGCAAAGGCCTTGTGTGATTTTATGAGTAACAAGATTTCCATTTTGATTAGCTTCATGAAGATGTCTCTGTTCAGTGTTTCATCCTAGCATTGTCATGGCACACCACCTTTCCAGGCTTGGAAGCTCAAAGACCTTGTGCTTCCAAGGTTGTGGTGGGAAGAGATAACAGGTTCATGTTCTCAGAGTTATTTGTCTATGTCCTCTGAGTAATACAGATGATATAAACTGTACTTATTTCTTCCCTTATATCAGTTTAACTAGAAATTGAATTACTGAAATAGAGTTGGATCAACAGCATTGTTTTTATTTTCTTAGTCTGTTGTGTTTTACTTTTAAAATGTGGGAAAAAGCTAGGCCTTCTTTATGCAGACTTTAAATTTCAGTGTCTCATTGGTGAATTTGTGCAAATCTCATGTATTAAGAACTGGTGAGGTAATCAGAATTTTAAAGTCTGTGGAGAATGGCCCCATCAACTCAATATGTTTTTATAGTTTTAAAGACAAAATGAGGTCCTGAAGTACATGACAAGATGGATGAGCCTTGAGAACATAATGCTGAGTGAAGTTAGCCAGACACAAAAGGATAGATCCTGTATGATTCCACTTTTATGACTGGCATAAAGGTGTAATCAGAGGCTTATAATACAGAATATAGGAGACTAAGCAATACATATGAGCTAAAGATGGGTGTTAAACTCCCTAATGGGGTTGAACTCCAATGTAAGGGAATAGATAGGAGTGAAGGTGGTTCTCTAGTGGGCCTGTAAGTAATATTACTATATTGAAGATGAGCAAAATTGAGAGAAGTTGTATAGACCTACATGCCCCACTGATTAACACTAGAAATATGAATTCTTGCAAGAATTACTTCAAAGACATGATTCTTGAATAAAGAGTGTTTAAGTTCAGGGTACAGGGGGAAAACTGTTATTGCATGCTATGTTCAAATGGAAACTATCAGAACTACCACAGCAACAGTAGAGGTAAATAATGTGGGGGGGGACAAGAGTTAAGAAGTTTTGATTTTCTATTTGGCAAGGATGTATTTATTGGTTTTCTTTCTCGGGAACAATGAAATTATCTAAAATTGAGAATGTTGATGGACTGTTGACTTTGGGCCCTCTGCATGATGCCTGATGAATGCAGGTGGCTGAAGGATGCACTGATGGAGAAATAGACTGGCAAACAATAGTATATACTTATGGATGAAGGTTGTGCTGCTGCATAAAGGAACAAAGTCATGAAGCAGGCAACGATGTGAATGATCATGTAGGACATTTGTTGAGACAAAATAAGCCAGAAACAAAAGAACAAGAATGGTATGGTCACCTTTAGAAAGTGCTTATAAGAAAATAGGGGCCCAGATTGTAAGTTTTATAGCAGATACATTAAGTCTGGAGTGGTGATCATTATTTCTGGATTTTGAGAGGCTATTATATATATATATAACCTGATATTTAGAGATAAGAATGAAGCTGAACAGGTTGGGGTTAAAGTAATTCAGAACACAGGGGAAAGGGAAACAGTGTCTATATTTTAGAACCACAGAAGAAAGTTTTATTTGGTCCAGAATTGAAATTTTCTGTAGTGCATAATCTAATTCAACCTATCTGTATAGCTCATTTGAACAATTGAAACACAGGGTGCAGGGAATGAGAAAGAGGTCCTTTATTCCTGTATAGAATATCATAATGCCTGGATACATCCCAGAATATAGTAAGAAGATAATAAAAAAAGTATTTGCAAAGTCGCCTGAGGGATGGGAGAAAGAATATGGGACTATTAAACCTTACCATCAGGGAATCTCCTGATACTGTGTCAAACTTCTGGGACACCCAAATCAATAAGCCATGCCCTCATCATGAGGCTTACTCTTGTGAAGCTTATGTAGGTAGCTGAGAAGCTTAGACTACCTATAGGAATGCCTACGAGTTACTTCTGGAGGGCCTCTGTTGTTCCTTAGATATAGCTTCAGTCTCTCTAAGCCCAACTCTGCAAGTGAAATAATTGCTGTTTCACCTATGTGGGACCTGACATCCAGGGATGAAGGTCTCCCTGGTCACATGGGAGATGACTCCTTGGGATGAATCCAGACCTGGCACTAGAGGATCAACAATTCTATCCTAACCAAAAGGGGGAATAGATGTGTAATTAATAAAGTATCAGTGGCAGAGAGAGTTCAAATAGAATGAAAAGGCTACTCTGGATGCTGCTCTTACAGAAGCTCCAGTTAGACCTTGCTACCTATCATAACCTGCCAACCCCAACCAGGACCATCTGACCAATCCTAAAGAACACTTAGGGCAATATATAAGATTCCACAAGGGTTCCATGCACTAGAGTAACTTTCCAGAAATGTACAACCAACAGATGCATCTCTGGTCCAGATAAGTCCTGAAACCTAGCCCAGCCTCTCCAGAACATCAGATAGTTCCATCTCCCTACCCCATATTAGTGATAGACCATTCCAATATGACAAATCTAGAGTTACCATAGCCCAAGAACCCCTAAATAGATGGGTGGAAAGATCAAAGGTGATGGTGGAGTTATACAGAGAAGACAGGATTCAGCAAATGAATATGAATGCTGAATCATTAAATTGATACTTCTTTTAGTCTGCAGTATTTTAGAGCAGCTAGAAGTAAAAACCTAAAATTGTGAAATTGTAACCCATGTCAAACTCTGAAATATGTTCTACAATTAATTGTGGTGCTGTGCTTTGAAATTGTGGCTTTTTTGTATATGTGTTATTTTTCACAAAAAAAGAAGGAAAAAAGTTGATTGTGATAATAAAAGAAATATTTAAACCCTCTAACCTCCTATATTCTGGAGGAGCTAGAAGGAAAAATATGAGAGGGTCTATGGTAGCCCATGACAAACTCTGTGGTCTGTCCTGTAACTACTTGTGGAAGAGTGCTTTGAAAACTATTGCTTTCTTTATTTCTTTGCTTTGTATATATGTTATACTATATAATAAATAAAGTTTAAAAATAAAGTAAAAAATAAAATGAACAATAGGAAGTTAGTGATTCTTTCTTGAAGTCTTTACTCTAACCATATTTACTCTAACCTTGGAAAGCTAACAGCCAAGGATTTGCTGTTGTTGTTGTTGTTTTTTGTCTATTCATAGGTATGCAGGTGTGTGTCCATGTTTGCATTTATAGGGAGGTATTGGGTCTTTGCATAAATATAGAGACCTGCATCAAATCAAACAAAAATCAATTCTATGTTAGACCAAATGTCATGAGTAGCCCTTCCAATTTTATTGTTTGAATTCCTTTTATGCCACAGTTTCTAAAAGTTGGCACTATTGATAATTTGGTTCAGATAGACACTGGAGAGGGGGACTGTACATTGTAGGATATTTAGCAGCATCCTTCACCTCTACCTAAACTGGATCCTGAAGTATATCTGCATTGTAGCAACCAAAGTTGTTTCCAGATTTTGTCAAATATCCCTGAAGGACAAAATTCATCTTTGGCTGACAAGCATTGCTTTACAAAATAAATCAAATGCTTTCAAATTTTGAATTATGAGGAAAAATAAATACATTCTTAATATTTTGGGAAATCCTAGCCAATTCCTAGAAAATGTAGAATTATTTAGGGACATTTGGATTGAAGAAACAAGATATGAACTGGGTCCATGCATTCCTCTGCTTAAAGCCCTAAAGTGGCTACTCATGTCACAAAATATAATGTTCACACATTTTAACCATGCTCTATAAGCATAACATTTTTCATAATCTGGGCTCTGTCAAGTGTTCTCACCTCACCCTACATCATTTGCCCCTTGGTCATGCTAGCCATTAGCTTTCTATCTGCTTCTTGAAGAACACAATTTTTTTCCCGCCTTAGGGCCTTTGCACAAGATATTCTTTCTCTGTGGGATGTTTTTCACCTAGTTTGGGCACAGCTCTTTCCTACTCATCATTCAAGATTTGGCTTAAATATCACCTTCTCAGGAAAGACTTTCTGGCCAACTTCTTGTGATAGAAAATTCCCATCCAAACTACTGACTCTCCCTTCTATTACTAGATTATTTTTCATGGCATTAATACTATCCTAAATGATGCTGTTCATTTTTTTTTCTTTTTACCATTCCCCTCCCCATCCATTTGTATTTCTTTTAAATGTAAGCTCCATGACATCAGGAGTCTTGTCCATCTTGTTCCCTGCATTGTCTGACTGTAGGGCCTGGAATGTACCCAACACAGTATATTTACTTTATCTGTATTGGATGACAGGGAATTATTTCAGCAGAGAAATAACTCTCTACTATATTTGCATAAATATAGGGTTTGCTTATAAGACTTATTATCACAAAAGTCTCATTTCTTTTCTTTGTTCTTTGAATGCTACCCTTGCTTGATCAAGCGCTTCCTAGGAAGATGAGGAAAGACAGCACCTGCAAGACAGTAAGCATTGGAAATGCATTTGTATTATTTAATCTCAAACCACTACTGAAATCTAAGAAAAAGGCTTAAAACACGTCTTATTCTTTTTTTAAACATACTTCAAATTCCTTTACAGTGTCATCTGCAGTTTCAAACTTTAATGAATAATAATTTTAGCTGTTCCTTATATAAAACATTTGAAGAGAGAATATCCCTCAACTTGAAAGTACATTACTGATACCAAAAATATTTGTAAAGCAGTGTAACAGCTAAAAACTCCAAACAACTAATTTCATTTGACAGTCCTGAGAATTTTTTTCAGTGACTTCAAAATGGTGTTAAATAGAAATGGTCTATGGATAGGCATTGAATCAATATGCACCAGAAAGCTTGCTAAATCAATGTTCTGCTGTTCAGATATGGTAAAATTGATGTGAAAAATGCTGTGTAACTCCTATTGATTGCCCATAGTGACAGAAAATTTATCGATTACTTATTGATTTCTTTAAGCCATAGTAAAATAGCAGTAGCTCCAAGAATAAGTGTATAATACTGAAGCCTTCCTTAGCTGAATGAAGGTGCAACTAAAAACCAATTAGATTTTATAAAATTGAATAGTTACAAAAATGAAGACCTCCATTTCTCCCTCATTCATGTCTTGCCCCAGACATTAGGGATCCCAGGGATATGTGTTAAGGCTTTTGATTGAATTCCAGCTAATAACATTACTAGTTAACATACCTGGCACTTTCCATGTGCTAAGTATTTTGCTAAACAAAAACACTGAGCTTGTTACAATTATCATCTTCAGATAATACCAGACCCTATTCAAATATGATCTGCAGCAAGTGATAGAAAACCTGAAAAACAGGGGTTTAAGCATATGAAATTTCAAGTTTTTCATAAATCTGAAGCTCAGAGGTATAGTCTCTGGGGATGATATGTTAGCACCATAGTTTTTTAACAAATTCTTTGCCATCTTAGTGTGTAGTGTGCTTCCTTGTGTACAATATGGATGCTACTATTCCAGGTATCATGTCTCCATAACAATCAAAGGGGGAGGATGAAGGAAAAGGGCCAAAATTGATTGTGTGTTGACTTTAACCTATGTGAAAATATTTCTTGGAAGCCCCATTAAGTAATTTGCTCATAAAACTCAATGCTTAATGCCAACCCAAGGAAAGTTGAAAATTATATCAATAAAATATATTGATGCATATGAAACAATTGATGCAATTACATCAATAAAATGTATCAATAAATATATTGATGCATTTAAATAATTGGGGGTTCATTTATAAGGACAAAAAGAAGAATGGCTCCTGGGTAGTCAATTTGCAGCAACTGAGGTTAACAAAGATAAAGTAACTCATCAAAGTCACATACATGGCAAATAAAAGGCAGACCTGGGTTTTAAACAAGTCTAAGTCCAAAATACTGCTTTCTTGACCTCTGCTCAACAATTAGCAAATTGAGGATCCATGAATGTTGATGTGTTGTTTTATCAATCTAAAATGATGTTGCTTGGCAAAAATGTAAAAATTATTAAATTCAAACACGTGGGGGAAATACAAACTCACAATTCACTGTATTTATACTGGTCAGATAGAAATAGAATATCTTTATTGTAATGCTGATAATAGACACAATATTAGAAATACAATTTATGAATTTGACATTACATCTTGCTCTTCTCTAGCTGTCCATTTTTTCCCCACTATGGCCTGCACAGATATGTCTCTGTATTCTTTCCTTTTCTACCATTTAAAATGACATAATTTAATGCAATTTATTAAAGTCCTTTTCTATTTTTTAAATCTAAAATCTTTGTCAGAAACATCAAAAAAGCCCCAAGTATTCTAGAATAGAAAAAAGCTGAGGCAATTTAACTGTATTCTCTATGTAAATAGGAATTAAGTGAGCCCAGGTAGTCCTTGACTGAAGGAGGTGAAGTACCCAGTTCAGAGTTACCCAGCTATTAATAGGAATTAAGTGATCCCAGGTAGTCCTTGACTGAAGGAGGTGAAGTACCCAGTTCAGAGTTACCCAGCTATTAATTGATAGAGCTAAGACTTAACTCATGCAATATGTAGTCTTTGTCACTGACTTCTTTCACTTAGTTTAATGTTTCCAAAGTTTACCCATGTTGTACTTTATATCAGAACTTCACTTCTTTCTGTGGTAAATAATATTGCACTATATGCATATACCACATTTTATTTATGTATTCATCAGTTGATGGACATTTGAGTTGTTTATACCTTTTGGTTGTTATAAATAATGTTACTTTGAATAATCATGCAAGTTTTCATGCAGACCTGTTTTCAGTTTCCACGAATACACACCTAGGAGCAGAATTAATAGTCATATGATAACTTTGTGCTTAATCTTTTAGAGTTACAGCCAGATTATTTTCCAAAGTGTCTACCCATTTTACTTTCCCTCAGCATTGTATAAAGGTTCCACTTCCTGTTATCATTAAATATGTGGATTCTTAAAAATATTGTATAATTTTCTTGGCAGGTTTATTTGATGTTTTCAAAAGAACAAAGAACAGTTTTTGAAAAAAATTCAGGTTAATCACAGGTAGATAAGATTCTTATTAATGAAGTCTACTAACCTCAGGAATGATTGGCACCTTTTCCAAGGTGGGCCTGAGAGAAGGGATAAGAAGTGCCCAAAACATGTTTGAAAGGCTAAGGTCAAGAATTCATGGGTGAAGAATGGTATTTTCATGTTTTTGAGAGAGAGAGAGTTTGGTTTAGTTATCTTATGTAAAGGAATTCCCTGAGAAAAACCATCTCAGCATTTATGATGTTTTTAAAATATTCATTAATACGGCTAGAAATGTTATTGATGGAAGTTATTCAGACATGTGTCCTCCCAATTTGTATTTAGTAAAAGACTACAAATGTACCCTATGAAATCTCAACATTTAGTAATGATAACATGAAAATTTCCTAGAGAGATGCAGGCTAAAACTCATTTCCCAACCCATCAAGTCCAACACCTTCCCCGCCAAGCTGTGGTGGTTGGTGAATAACCCCTGGTACCACATGATCCACTGGGATGGCTGTAGCAAAGCACTGCTCATCCACCAGCTGCTCTTAGAGACCAAGCTGCTCGGTCAACCCAGGCTGGGGCCGAGTGTGGCAGTGGCAGGGGTGGCAGGGGTGGCAGGGGTGCAGGGCCTGAACCTGAGCTCTTCAAAACAAGAAACTTCACCAGCTTCATCTGCCAGCTCAACCTCTATGGCTTCTTCAAGGTGGTGCTGGGTGGGGCAGGTGGGCTGGTGGTGGCAGGCCAGTGGGTGATGGGATGTTCCACCACTTCCACAGCCCACATTTCCACCATGACCAGCAACAGCTACTCATGCACCTTGAGGCTCACCATTGCCAACAAGGCTGAGCTGGCTGGTGGCCTAGAGGGGCCCTACCACACATCTAACTACTTCCAGAGGCTCCTGATCATGTTAGCCTTTGCCTCTACCTCCACTTCCCCACTGCAGTGCCAGGAGCCACTGCCCCCAGGGCTCTGGCCTGAGCTGCATGGACTAGGCTGTCAGACAATTTTACTAGTCATTTCAGTGAGATAGTTTGTCTCCTTACTTCTATGTATCAACTTCATCCCACAACCACAATACTTTCCCTCTGAAAGGTTTAGAGTGGACCCAAATTCCTGCAGAAACATGGCAAAACCTCCTTGGAATGCACAAGCAGAGATGTCTCCCACTTTTTCAGATAAAGGGGTTCCATTTCCTGTAGTGCAGAGGATTCCAACTGAGGTTACCCATATGCTCCAGCCCAGTACAACTGTAAATGTTAAGCAAGGTCATCAAACAATTGTCAGGTCCTCCCCCAAATATAGTCATTATATACCCTCAGGACAGTACTCCCAAGCCTACAATCCAACAGCTCTGCTACAGTGCTGACCTCCTTCTACCCACATGGATGCTCTAAGTAGTTGTGTGACTCCCCCTACCTCTTCCTATGCACCCTGCAACTACTTCCAGAATCTTCCAATACAATACTCTTGTCCAGTTGAATTTCTGCCTCCTAATTGGCCTTACACTGCTGCTATGAAAATAAAAAGACAGATGTAAACCTAGAGGTTGTCTTTCAGACAGGTCAGTTGAATTCCTCCCCTAAATTGGAGCAGTTGCGTCATGATCCATCTCCATCTTTAGTAGTATTTTTTGCAGGAAGGGCTACCATTCACTGCCCACCAGGTGGAAGCCGGTATAAAATGCTAGACCAATCACCTGATAATATCTTGCCTTCAGAACAGATGGAGATTCCTTATTTCAGAAATGGGATCTGTGAGCAAGCCTAATAAAATCAGTTTATCCAGTCTAGCCAGAAACAGAGAAAAAAGAAGCAACTCACAGCAAGTAAAGTCCACTGATCTTCATCTATTCATGGATGTGGCCTGTGGGAAGAAGAACTAAAAGAGTGAGGAATGGGTAACTGCTATGACATTGTGCAGTAGCTGTAGCTAGAGGCAGACAAGCCTTGCACATGACACTCGGGATTTTTTCAGTTGTGTTAAGGAAAAAAACATTATTTGTTTTGCTAATTGAGAATTTTTGTTAATTAGGAATTGGGAATTTGATATTTACTACTGCTGTTTGGTTCGGATTACTTACCTTGACAAACCACTAAACATCTAGCAGCCATGCTTTTTTGCTGTCCAGATCCCTTTCAAATGAAAAATCTTGACCTTCTGTTATCACCCAGAAACATCTAAAATCTGCTACATCTATGGTGCTGGAGAACAACATATGTTTACTCTTGCCACTCTGAAACTAGACAGCACAACTCCAGTGGCGATTCCAGTCTGTTTCTAGTCACAGTGTGATCCTTTTAAAGAGGACTGTGGAGGGGGGGGAATGGCATGTGAGGTCACCAAGATCTCAGGTCTAAATGAGCCAGGGATTCCAGGGAAGAACTCTGGGGTAGAGCTAATTTTCTAAGTAATTAACCAGGAAATGTTCTTCCTTCCTAAGCCAGCATTCTGTTTCAAGAGTGAGGCATCTGGACTTGGGCCATCCATAAACTTAACAGCCCTGATTCTTTTGTATTAATGGGAGCATTCTTCTATTTTCTTATCTTTCTTTCATTTTAATAATACATTATCAGAAATGGTAAAAAGGGTTTTGTTAAGATGTCACTTATTTAAATGTTTTCTAAGGAAAATTTTTAATTTGTAAATATATTTATAAATGATGATAGATTTAAATGTTCTAATAGCTTTATATTTTTATTAATATTATCATATAGAAGGATGAAGGATCCATGTGTAATATTTTTCTTTTGAAGGAAAATGTACAAAGTATGAATAAAAACATTAAGGGATGTAGCATGGTGTTTTCTTATTTAGATTTTTACATTCAGTAGATATAAATCATACAGCTATGATCCTAATCAATGTTTATTGTATATTAAATATCTATTGCTCAGAACCTCACTTCTTGAATGAATCCAAATATCTGGAGTTGCACTAAATCCTGTTAGCCTTTCTAAATGTTCTGGAAATATCCTATAATTTTATGAGTTCCATATTCAAGACAGTTTGAGAAACACAGTTATAGATAATAAATCATTAGGTGTTAAGATTAGAGAAATAAGATACCTATAACAAAACATCATTACAAAATCAATGAGATAACAAGGGAGATATCCCTGGAATTAAACATATAAATGTGTATTAATATAATCTAATATACAGGCAATATGTGCTACAGTTAAACATTGACAATTTAAGGTACAAAATGAAAACTACCATGCTTTCTCACAAAACATTCCTAAATAACAACATAGGAGTCCAAATAAAAGTTTGATATTTTGATTTTCCCAAGACAGCATTACTGCAATAAGAATAAATGCTTGATAAATTTTATGCTAGGATGAAGGTTTAGTTAGCCCACCTATATCAGTGCTTGTATTAATACTTCAAAAATTAGGATGAAAAAGTGAACATGATATGATATAGCTGTTCCATTTTTCTAAAGATCAGTGGATTTTGAACTGTGCCCCAAGGAGCCCCAGGTCCCATAGTGCAATGGTTATGGAGGAAATTGGGGGACAAGGTAATTTTGTATATAGTTCAAGAGCTCCCAAGTGGAGAAGCATGGTTTTTGTTTAGGTTCCAGGTCAAATGGCAATGCTGTTAGTAACAACAAGAAAAACATAAAAACAAGAAAAGAACCTGGCACAGATGAGAAAATGGGTCTGTCTGCCAGGTTGTTCAATGGTGACTAACAAGTGGCTTAAAACATAAAGCACAGTTCATAATTTAACAAGCTAGCCAGAGGCATATAATTAACTTCAGGATTGGGTCATCATGTTATCAGAAACCTGTCCCTTTTCTTCCTTTCATTCTGCCTTCCATATCAAGTTGCCTTTCTCTGCAGACTTTTTTACCTCACAGACCATCTAATCAAAAGGTCACATCTCCATCTAATAAAGGTCACATCTCTATCTAATCAGAACATCACACTCACAACAGGAACATCACATCTCCATGTAGATAATAAAAAGTTTCTGCCCTACAGTACTGAATCAGGATAAAAAGAAATGGCCTCTGCAAGATTGGATCAGGATTAAAACATGGCTTCTGGGGTAGAAAATAGTTTCAAACTGGAACACAAGCCAAGAGAAAGTTATAGTTAAGCTGAATTCATAGCTGAAGAAGTGATTGTGATTCATGAGAAAGGGGCCATCAAACTTCCACAGACATTTCTGTGATCAGCAAGCTCTCATTTCCAGAGTTACTCAGGAGTTACTAAGGTTTTCAAGATTTTTCAGGGGAAAAAGTATGATGCCACATGAGTTATGAGTCCCAGTGAGAGGAAGGTCAACTAGCATGAATCAATTACTGCAGGGGAAGCCATCATTTTTCCATCAGATTAAATGACAACAACCAAGAAGACAGCTCTGACAATACACTGATGCTAGATGGCAAGTCTACAGTGTCTCCTTTTCAAATTAAGATAGTGCATATTCCACATCATTTTGGTCCTCCAGAAGACAGACCAAGGCAGAGTCATACGTGCAAGGGATTTACTGAGGGTGTCTTCTGTGACAGATAACGGGAAAAGAGAAAAGAGCAGAAGTGGAAAGACCTGACACAGGACAGACTAGAGACCCAAGGAAGAAGAGGTTGGATAATGGAAGCCTAGGTAGCTAGATCCCCTGACAGGAGTCCACCTCTGCTAAAGTAAGTATCAGCCAGTCCAACAGGAAGCCCCAGTGGAAAGCCTGCCCATGAATGGGTCCGACACTTGGGAAAACTAGCTGGGTCTTGGTGTTCCTGCTGTGTTGTGGAGATGCTGCAGCAGGGCAGTGCTAGCAGAGGGCACTGCCTACATCAAGACAGTCTTGTATGATTCCATAGCAGCCAATACTGCCTTTTACAAAACATTTATTGTGAAACATTTTAAATCACATAATAGGCAATGATTGCAGAAAAATATGCAAATAGAAATAAGGAAATAGAAAAATTGGTCAAATCCTATCACACATGAAAAGAACAATATCTGAACACTTTGTAAGTTTCCATATAAATATGAACCAAAAAATGCAAGTTATGCATGATTGCAGTTACACCAATGATTCCTTACATTCCTAAATAAGTTTGGTTTCAAACAACGTAAGTAAAATGATGACACACAGAAAAAGGTACAATCTCAAAACAAATTTACTATGAAAAAAATAAAGGAATATATGCTGATGGTGTTCCTCTAATTTATTAGTTTTGAGTACTGATTTATATGATCAGTGTGTATTTTTCATGGTGAAAACCACTATAGCCCCTTAATACCTTTCTGCTGAGCTAACACCTACAGCCCATTGGAAGCAATTTAAAGTGCTTGCCTCATTGCAGTGCTATCCAATTCTTGCAAGATATTTGACATCTTCTGCAGGCCACATCAACACCTTTTAAATATGTCTCTTCTATTGAAACCAATAATCCATTGGTACAATGAATTGCCTGGCTCCTGGAAATGTGAGGAATGCCTTGACTTTTCAAATGGCCTCAGCCTTTCATCCCTTCTGGGCAACTGTAAATATTCACTTGCTGCTCATATGTTACCAGGTTTCTGGTCATGCTGGGGTTAGTGTATTTTGTCAAAAGCCTCAACAATTAACATTGCAGAGCAACTGTTACCTGCAATAAATTAATTCATCATACATATAAAATCTTTTCCCTTGGAAATGGGCTAAGCAGGTGGCTCCAATTTTTATCAGTTGTGTTAAACAGTTTGTGTTAAACCATTGCTGTTAACTTTCAATTTTCCTTCCTTTGTGATAGCTTTTTGTGTGTGTCCCCAGAAGAGAAATTTAATCTAATTTACATACTTCCAAGTACACCAAAACCCAAAATGTGGCCATTGAAAAAGGTTAAAAGGTCAATCACCTTCCTTTTTTTTCTGCTCTGTTTTGTTTTCTTTTGTTTTTTTTAACCTGGCTGAGGATTGCAAAATTAAAAAATCAACATTCCTTTTTCTGTACACAAAACAAGTTTTTTTAAAAATTGAGAGATCTGGGTAGCTTTACATAGAAAGCAACAGTGAAAAGGGGAGGAGGAAGGGGTTAAGGGGTGAAGGAGAAGGGTCCCAACCCCCAGGACCCTGGAGACCTTGAGCTCTAGGGGACCCTGACCTGGCAGGGGTCAGCTGTCAGCTCTGAGTGTTTCCTGACAGGAAAGGCCCCTCTGGGGATCTGGCCAACAAGGATTTCCTTGGAATCCTGGGCTCAGTGGTGGGGTGGGGGTCAGGGAGGTAGGAGGTGGGTTCCTGGGACCCAGGGGACCCAGCAGAGGGAGCATGTCTTTCCCTGAGCACGCACCATGCCATGATGCGGCCAGGTGACTTGGAAACTGGGGGCCTGGGGCAAACCCATGGTCTCACGAGGTGCATGCATGCATATGATCACATGTGCATAGTTGTAGAGGAACCTCATGGGTGCAGAAGGAACCAGAACAGAGGTCTTTGGGGGTTTATGCAAATGGCCACTGAGGGCAAACATAGCCTTGCCTGGTGGAAGTGGTGGGATACACTTGTCCTCCCCAGGGCAGGATCTGCTGGACCCAAAGACCCAGCTGCTGTCCCTGGAGGGCATGGCCAGCGCCCCCCCACCACGCTTGGCGCCCCGGGCTGGCTGGGAAATTTGGACAGGCGCTCCCCCAAGCAGCAGAGGCCGGTGACCCTCCCCGCGCGTGAATCCCTGGGCCGGCTGGGAGATTCGGACTGGCACTCCCCCAAGCCACTTCGGCTGGCAACCCCCCCCACAGCGAGAGTTTTCCAAAGTTAAAGGAGCCACAGCATCTTTTACTGGTGGGACCTGCAGACAGATGAGCGCCATGAGCGCCACCTACTGGGCAGGATAAGAAAAAGAGAGCCCAAAGATTTCACAGAAAAATCTTTCAAGCTGCTGGGTCTCACACCCAGGGAAATCTGATTAAATGCCCAGATGCCAGCAGAAGTTAACGGATCACGCTCAGAAAACTGAAGATATGGCCCAGTCAAAGGAACAAACCAATAGTTGAAATGAGATACAGGAGCTGAGACAACTAATGCTGAATATACGAACAGAAATGGAAAACCTCTTCAAAAACGAAATCGATAAATTGAGGGAGGACATGAAGAAGACATGGGCTGAACAAAAAGAAGAAATAGAATAACTGAAAAAACAAATCACAGAACTTATAGAAGTGAAGGATAAAGTAGAAAAGATGGAAAAAGCAATGGATACCTACAATGGTAGATTTAAAGAGACAGAAGATAGAATTAGTGATTTGGAGGATGGAACATCTGAATTCCAAAAAGAAACAGAAACTATCGGGAAAAGAATGGAAAAATTTGGACAGGGTATCAGGGAACTCAAGGATAATATGAAGCGCACAAATATACGTGTTGTGGGTGTCCCAGAAGGAGAAGAGAAGGGAAAAGGAGGAGAAAAACTAATGGAAGAAATTATCACTGAAAATTTCCCAACTCTTATGAAAGACCTAAAATTACAGATCCAAGAAGTGCAGCGCACCCCAAAGAGATTAGACCCAAATAGGCATTCTCCAAGACACTTACTCGTTAGAATGTCTGAGGTCAAAGAGAAAGAGAGGATCTTGAAAGCAGCAAGAGAAAAACAATCCATCACATACAAGGGAAACCCAATAAGACTATGTGTAGATTTCTCAGCAGAAACCATGGAAGCTAGAAGACAGTGGGATGATATATTTAAATCACTAAAAGAGAAAAACTGCCAACCAAGACTCATATATCCAGCAAAATTGTCCTTCAAAAATGAGGGAGAAATTAAAAAATTCTCAGACAAAAAGTCACTGAGAGAATTTGTGACCAAGAGACCAGCTCTGCAAGAAATACTAAAGGGAGCACTAGAGTCAGATACAAAAAGACAGAAGAGAGAGGTATGGGGAAGAGTGTAGAAAGAAGGAAAATCAGATATGATATATATAATACAAAAGGCAAAATGTTAGAGGAAAATATTATCCATAAGTAATAACACTTAATGTTAATGGACTGAATTCCCCAATCAAAAGACATAGATTGGCAGAATGGATTAAAAAACAGGATCCTTCTATATCCTGTCTACAGGAAAGACATCTTAGACCCAAAGATAAACATAGGTTGAAAGTGAAAGGTTGGGAAAAGATATTTCATGCAAATAACAACCAGAAAAGAGCAGGAGTGGCTATATTAATATCCAACAAATTAGACTTCAAATGTAAAACAGTTAAAAGAGACAAAGAAGGACACTATATACTAATAAAAGGAACAATTCAACATGAAGAAATAACAATCATAAATATTTACGCACCGAACCAGAATGCCCCAAAATACATGAGGAATACACTGCAAACACTGAAGAGGGAAATAGACACATATACCATAATAGTTGGAGACTTCAATTCACCACTCTCATCAATGGACAGAACATCTACACAGAGGATGAATAAAGAAATAGAGAACCTGAATATTACTATAAATGAACTTGACTTAACAGACATTTATAGGACATTACATCCCACAACAGCAGGATACACCTTTTTTTCAAGTGCTCATGGATCATTCTCAAAGATAGACCATATGCTGGGTCACAAAGCAAGTCTTAACAAATTTAAAAATATTGAAATCATACACAACACTTTCTCGGATCATAAAGGAATGAAGTTGGAAATCAATAATAGGCGGAGGGCCAGAAAATTCATAAATACATGGAGGCTCAACAACACACTCTTAAACAACAAGTGGGTCAAAGAAGAAATTGCAAGAGAAATTAGTAAATACCTAGAGGCAAATGAAAATGAAGATACAACATATCAAAACTTATGGGACGCAGCAAAGGCAGTGCTAAGAGGGAAATTTATTGCCCTAAATGCCTTTATCAGAAAAGAAGAAAAGGCAAAAATGCAGGAATTAACTGTCCACTTGGAAGAACTGGAGAAAGAACAGCAAACTAATCCCAAAGCAAGCAAAAGGAAAGAAATAACAAAGGTTAGAGCAGAAATAAATGAAATTGAAAACATGAAAACAATAGAGAAAATCAATAAGACCAGAAGTTGGTTCTATGAGAAAATCAACAAGATTGATGGGCCCTTAGCAAGATTGACAAAAAGAAGAAGAGAGAGGATGCAAATAAATAAGATTAGAAATGAAAGAGGAGACATAACTACTGACCTCACAGAAATAAAGGAGGTAATAACAGGATACTATGAACAACTTTACGCTAATAAATACAACAATTTAGAAGAAATGGACAGGTTCCTGGAAAGACATGAACAACCAACTTTGACTCAAGAAGAAATAGACGACCTCAACAAGCCAATCACAAGTAAAGAGATTGAATTAGTTATTCAAAAGCTCCCTAAAAAGAAAAGTCCAGGACCAGACGGCTTCACATGTGAATTCTATCAAACATTCCAGAAAGAATTAGTACCTACTCTCCTCAAACTCTTCAACATAATCGAAGTGGAGGGAAAACTACCTAATTCATTCTATGAAGCCAACATCACCCTCATACCAAAACCAGGCAAAGATATTACAAAAAAAGAAAACTACAGACCAATCTCTCTAATGAATACAGATGCAAAAATCCTCAATAAAATTCTAGCAAATCGTATCCAACAACACATTAAAAGAATTATACATCATGACCAAGTAGGATTCATCCCAGGTATGCAAGGATGGTTCAACATAAGAAAATCAATTAATGTAATACACCATATCAACAAATCAAAGCAGAAAAATCACATGATCATCTCAATTGATGCAGAGAAGGCATTTGACAAGATTCAACATCCTTTCCTGCTGAAAACACTTCAAAAGATAGGAATACAAGGGAACTTCCTTAAAATGATAGAGGGAATATATGAAAAACCCACAGCTAATATCATCCTCAATGGGGAAAAATTGAAAACTTTCCCCCTAAGATCAGGAACAAGACAAGGATGTCCACTATCACCACTATTATTCAACATTGTGTTGGAAGTTCTAGCCAGAGCAATTAGGCAAGAAAAAGAAATACAAGGCATCAAAATAGGAAAGGAAGAAGTAAAACTATCACTGTTTGCAGACGATATGATACTATATGTAGAAAACCCAGAAAAATCCACAACAAAATTACTAGAGCTAATAAATGAGTACAGCAAAGTAGCAGGCTACAAGATCAACATTCAAAAATCTGTAGCTTTTCTATACACTAGTAATGAGCAAGCTGAGGCGGAAATCAAGAAACGAATCCCATTTACAATCGCAACTAAAAGAATAAAATACCTAGGAATAAATTTAACCAAAGAGACAAAAAACCTATATAAAGAAAACTACAAAAAACTGTTAAAAGAAATCACAGAAGACCTAAATAGATGGAAGGGCATACCGTGCTCATGGATTGGAAGACTAAATATAGTTAAGATGTCAATCCTACCTAAATTGATTTACAGATTCAATGCAATACCAATCAAAATCCCAACAACTTATTTTTCAGAAATAGAAAAACCAATAAGCAAATTTATCTGGAAGGGCAGGGTGCCCCGAATTGGTAAAAACATCTTGAGGAAAAAAAACGAAGCTGGAGGTCTCGCGCTGCCTGACTTTAAGGCATACTATGAAGTCACAGTGGTCAAAACACCATGGTATTGGCATAAAGATAGATATATCGACCAATGGAATCGAATAGAGTGCTCAGATATAGACCCTCTCATCTATGGACATTTGATCTTTGATAAGGCAGTCAAGCCAACTCACCTGGGACAGAGCAGTCTCTTCAATAAATGGTGCCTAGAGAACTGGATATTCATATGCCAAAGAATGAAAAAAGACCCATCTCTCACACCCTATACAAAAGTTAACTCAAAATGGATCAAAGATCTAAACATTAGGTCTAAGACCATAAAACAGATAGAGGAAAATGTTGGGAGATATCTTATGGATCTTACAACTGGAGGTGGTTTTATGGACCTTAAACCTAAAGCAAGAACACTGAAGAAGGAAATAAATAAATGGGAGCTCCTCAAAATTAAACACTTTTGTGCATCAGAGAACTTCATCAAGAAAGTAGAAAGACAGCCTACACAATGGGAGACAATATTTGGAAACGACATATCAGATAAAGGTCTAGTATCCAGAATTTATAAAGAGATTATTCAACTCAACAACAAAAAGACAGCCAACCCAATTACAAAATGGGAAAAAGACTTAAACAGACACCTACCAGAAGAAGAAATACGGATGGCCAAGAGGCACATGAAGAGATGCTCAATGTCCCTGGCCATTAGAGAAATGCAAATCAAAACCACAATGAGATATCATCTCACACCCACCAGAATGGCCATTATCAACAAAACAGAAAATGACAAGTGCTGGAGAGGATGCGGAGAAAGAGGCACACTTATCCACTGTTGGTGGGAATGTCAAAGGGTGCAACCACTGTGGAAGGCAGTTTGGCGGTTCCTCAAAAAACTGAATATAGAATTGCCATACGACCCAGCAATACCATTGCTAGGTATCTACTCAAAGGACTTAAGGGCAAAGACACAAACGGACATTTGCACACCAATGTTTATAGCAGCGTTGTTTGCAATTGCAAAGAGATGGAAACAGCCAAAATCTCCATCAACAGAAGAGTGGCTAAACAAACTGTGGTATATACATACGATGGAATATTATGCAGCTTTAAGACAAGATAAACTTATGAACCATGTAATAACATGGATGGACCTAGAGAATATTATGCTGTTAAAGGACAAATACTGTATGGTCCCACTGATGTGAACAGACATTCGAGAATAAACTTGAAATATGTCATTGGTAACAGAGTTCAGCAGGAGTTAGAAACAGGGTAAGACAATGGGTAATTGAAGCTGAAGGGATACAGACTGTGCAACAGGACTAGATACAAAAACTCAAAAATGGACAGCACAATAATACCTAATTGTAAAGTAATCATGTTAAAATACTGAATGAAGCTGCATCTGAGCTATAGGGTTTTTTTTGTTTTTGTTTGCTTGTTGGTTTGTTTGTTGTTGTTTTTTACTATTACTACTACTTTTATTTCTTTTCTTTATATTAACATTTTATATCTTTTTCTGTTGTGTTGCTAGTTCCTCTAAACCGATGCAAATGTACTAAGAAACAATGATCATGCATCTATGTGATGATGTTAAGAATTACTGAGTGCATATGTAGAATGGTATGATTTCTAAATGTTGTGTTAATTTCTTTTTTTTTTTTCCGTTAATAAAAAATAAAAAAAAAAAAATAAAAAAAAAACAAAAAAACAGGATCCTTCTATATCCTGTCTACAGGAAACACATCTTAGACCCAAAGATAAACATAGGTTGAAAGTGAAAGGTTGGGAAAAGATATTTCATGCAAATAACAACCAGAAAAGAGCAGGAGTGGCTATATTAATATCCAACAAATTAGACTTCAAATGTAAAACAGTTAAAAGAGACAAAGAAGGACACTATATACTAATAAAAGGAACAATTCAACATGAAGACATAACAATCATAAATATTTACGCACCGAACCAGAATGCCCCAAAATACATGAGGAATACACTGCAAACACTGAAAAGGGAAATAGACACATATACCATAATAGTTGGAGACTTCAATTCACCACTCTCTTCAATGGACAGAACATCTAGACAGAGGATCAGTAAAGAAATACAGAATCTGAATGTTACTATAAATGAGCTAGACTTAACAGACATTTATAGGACATTACATCCCACAACAGCAGGATACACCTTTTCCTCAAGTGCTCATGGATCATTCTCAAAGATAGACCATATGATGGGTCGCAAAGCAAGTCTTAACAAATTTAAAAAGATTGAAATCATACACAACACTTTCTCGGATCATAAAGGAATGAAGTTGGAAATCAATAATGGGCCGAGTGCCAGAAAATTCACAAATACGTGGAGGCTCAACCACACACTTTTAAACAACGAGTGGGTCAAAGAAGAAATTGCAAGAGAAATTAGTAAATATCTCAAGGCGAAGGAAAATGAAAACACAACACATCAAAACTTATGGAATGCAGCAAAGGCAGTGCTAAGAGGGAAATTTATTGCCCTAAATGCCTATATCAGAAAAGAAGAAAAGGATTCTTCTGCAAAAATGCAGGAATTAACTGTCCACTTGGAAGAACTGGAGAAAGAACAGCAAACTAACCCCAAAGCAAGCAAAAGGAAAGAAATAACAAAGATTAGAGCAGAAATAAATGAAATTGAAAACATGAAAACAATAGAGAAAATCAATAAGACCAGAAGTTGGTTCTATGAGAAAATCAATAAGATTGATGGGCCCTTATCAAGATTGACAAAAAGAAGAAGAGAGAGCATGCAAATAAATAAGATCAGAAATGGAAGAGAAGACATAACTACTGACCTCACAGAAATAAAGGAGGTAATAACAGGATACTATGAACAACTTTATGCTAATAAATACAACAACATAGATGAAATGGACAAGTTCCTAGAAAGGCATGAACAACCAACCTTGACTCAAGAAGAAATAGATGACCTCCACAAACCAATCACAAGTAAAGAAATTGAACTAGTCATTCAAAAGCTTCCTAAAAAGAAAAGTCCAGGACCAGACGGCTTCACATGTGAATTCTATCAAACATTCCAGAAAGAATTAGTACCAACTCTCCCCAAACTCTTCAAAAAAATCGAAGTGGAGGGAAAACTACCTAATTCATTCTATGAAGCCAATATCACCCTCATACCAAAACCAGGCAAAGATATTACAAAAAAAGAAAACTACAGACCAATCTCTCTAATGAATATAGATGCAAAAACCCTCAATAAAATTCTAGCAAATCGTATCCAACAACACATTAAAAGAATTATACATCATGACCAAGTAGGATTCATCCCAGGTATGCAAGGATGGTTCAACATAAGAAAACCAATTAATGTAATACACCATATCAACAAATCAAAGCAGAAAAATCACATGATCATCTCAATTGATGCAGAGGAGGCATTTGACAAGATTCAACATCCTTTCCTGTTGAAAACACTTCAAAAGATAGGAATACAAGGGTACTTCCTTAAAATGATAGAGGGAATATATGAAAAACCCACAGCTAATATCATCCTCAATGGGGAAAAATTGAAAACTTTCCCCGAAAGATCAGGAACAAGACAAGGATGTCCACTATCACCACTAATATTCAACATTGTGTTGGAGGTTCTAGCCAAAGCAATTAGACAAGAAAAAGAAGTGCAAGGCATCAAAATTGGAAAGAAAGAAGTAAAACTATCACTGTTTGCAGACAATATGATACTGTACGTCGAAAACCTGGAAAAATCCACAACAAAGCTACTAGAGCTAATAAATGAGTACAGCAAAGTAGCAGGTTGCAAGATCGACATTCAAAAATCTGTACCATTTCTGTACACTAGTAATGAACAAGCTGAGGGGGAAATCAAGAAACGAATCCCATTTCTAATCGTAACTAAAAGAATAAAATACCTAGGAATAAATTTAACTAAAGAGACAAAAAACCTATATAAAGAAAACTACAAAAAACTGCTAAAAGAAATCAAAGAAGACCTAAATAGATGGAAGGGCATACCGTGCTCATGGATTGGAAGACTAAATATAGTTAAGATGTTAATCCTACCTAAATTGATTCACAGATTCAATGCAATACCAATCAAAATCCCAACAACTTATTTTTCAGAAACAGAAAAACCAATAAGCAAATTTATCTGGAAGGGCAGGGTGCCCCGAATTGCTAAAAACATCTTGAGGAAAAAAAACGAAGCTGGAGGTCTCGCGCTACCTGACTTGAAGGCATATTATGAAGCCACAGTGGGCAAAACACCATGGTATTGGCATAAAGATAGATATATCGACCAATGGAATCGAATAGAGTCTTTAGATATAGATCCTCTCATCTATGGACATTTGATTTTTGATAAGGCAGTCAAGCCAACTCACCTGGGACAGAACAGTCTCTTCAATAAATGGTGCCTAGAGAACTGGATATCCATATGCAAAAGAATGCAAGAAGACCCATATCTCACACCCTACACAAAAGTTAACTCAAAATGGATCAAAGATCTAAACATTAGGTCTAAAACCATAAAACAGTTAGAGGAAAATGTAGGGAGATATCTTATGAATCTTACAATTGGAGGCAGTTTTATGGACCTTAAACCTAAAGCAAGAGCACTGAAGAAGGAAATAAATAAATGGGAACTCCTCAAAATTAAACACTTTTGTGCATCAAAGAACTTCATCAAAAAGTAGAAAGACAGCCTACACAATGGGAGATGATATTTGGAAACGACATATCAGATAAAGGTCTAGTATCCAGAATTTATAATGAGATTGTTCAACTCAACAACAAAAAGACAGCCAACCCAATTACAAAATGGGAAAAAGACTTGAATAGACACCTCTCAGAGGAGGAAATGCAAATGGACAAAAGGCACATGAAGAGATGCTCAATGTCCCTGGCCATTAGAGAAATGCAAATCAAAACCACAATGAGATATCATCTCACACCCACCAGAATGGCCATTATCAACAAAACAGAAAATGACAAGTGCTGGAGAGGATGCGGAGAAAGAGGCACACTTATCCACTGTTGGTGGGAATGTCAAAGGGTGCAACCACTGTGGAAGGCAGTTTGGCGGTTCCTCAAAAAGCTGAATATAGAATTGCCATACGACCCAGCAATACCATTGCTAGGTATCTACTCAAAGGACTTAAGGGCAAAGACACAAACGGAATTTCCACACCAATATTTATAGCAGCGTAATTTACAATTGCAAAGAGATGGAAACAGCCAAAATGTCCATCAACATAAGAATGGCTAAACAAACTGTGGTATATACATACGATGGAATATTATGCATCTTTAAGACAAGATAAACTTATGAAGCATGTAATAACATGGATGGACCTAGAGAACATTATGCTGAGTGAGTCCATCCAAAAACTAAAGGACAAATACTGTATGGTCCCACTGATGTGAACGGACATTCGAGAATAAACTTGGAATATGTCATTGGTAACAGAGTCCAGCAGGAGTTAGAAACAGGGTAAGATAATGGGTAACTGGAGCTGAAGGGATACAGACTGTGCAACAGGACTAGATACAAAAACTCAGAAATGGACAGCACAATAATACCTAAGTGTAAATAATCATGCCAGAACACTGAATGAAGCTGCATCTGAGGTATAGGTTTTTTGTTTTGTTTTCTTTTACTATTATTATTACTTTTATTTCTTTTCTCTATATTCACATTCTATATCTTTTTCTGTTGTGTTGCTACTTCCTCTAAACCGATGCAAATGTACTAAGAAACGATGATCATGCATCTATGTGATGATGTTGAGAATTACTGATTGCATATGTAGAATGGTATGATTTTTAAATGTTGGGTTAATTTCTTTTTATTCTGTTAATTAGTAAAAAAAAAATAAAAAAAATAAAAAAAAGAGGACCAGACAAGTTATTCACAATGTGGGAAATATTAACCCCGATTAGGAAATAAGCTCATAACAGTTAAATAAACAGTGAAGAATTCCCTAGTGAAACTTTTTTTCATTTAATATCAACTTCAACTGATGGTCAGTGGGTGATAGTTTTCCAAAAAACAGTCTAAAAAATTAGTAGTGCAGTCATCAACTGGAAAGGAATTTGGCAATACGTATCAATGCTTTTGATGCTTTCTTAACCAGTTCATATTACAAACCTGTCACAGCTTTGATACTGAAAGCTAACTTAAATGGTACGAAGTGCGAACCTACTGGACTGCAGATTTTGAACCATCTTTTGATTTGGACAATTCTTCATGAATCTTTAAGAAAAATATACATTTTTCCATAAAATTACACAATCATGTTAAAATTTGCATTAAATTGCAAGTATTCATTGATCCCCTGAAGCATAAATTTGGATGAATTAGGTCCCTCTCTTTTCTCTCTTTATCTCACTCTCTCTCATTAAGACAAGTTGGAGTGATGCAAAATTAAAATTAAAATTCTGAAAAATCAAGCACACATTTACTAGATGACCAAGAGTGGTTCATTCTAGGAGGTCAAAATTTAGAAATTGTGTTAATATAATGTAGCACACAGAACCCAAAAACTTAAACAATCTTATCAACAAGTAACTGGACTACTCGTGGAATCTGAGTGAGAAAAGAGACATTTTAAGTGAACTGATTCAAAGTTATGGACCATTTGAAAATAAATCAAGGGTGGTGAACAAAACTTTGTATATATATATGCAACAGTTCACAGAGAGGCATCTCCAGGTAATGTGAATTTAAATAACCAAGTCAAAATTACATGTTTTATATAGCAAATGAATAATACACTTATATCTTATTTTTAAAATCCACAAAGAGTTATAAAATTGAAGAATGAAGACTAAGAACTGTGACACTTAGAAAGAAAAAATAAATGACTTTGTTCAGGAATGACATTGAAATTAATAACATGATAATTAATTAATAACATAATTCATGATATAAATTAAAACATGATAGATGATACCAAAAATATAAATCTGTGAATGTCTAATGGACTTTAAATGATAGCTGTTTTTAAAAATATAAAGATTTTTAATTCCATTAGCCAAAATAATGGGATTTTTTCTTTACATTTTCTACTTTCTTTATAAGTGTTGTGCATACAAAATCTTTTCCCAATTTATCTAGCATGTAGTTATTTGTCCACTTTTTCATTAGGCTTTTGTTTCCTATATTTCTTTATACTTTAAATAATCATAAATTTTGCCCTAAATTTTTTGTTTCCAAAATGTTTATTCTGGGCCAATTGTCCTAACATATTTTATTAGCTTACAATGTAACTGGTTTATCACACTGCTTGAATTATGATGGGGTGATGACATGAGATAGTTTTATTGTTGTCCCCTGCTATTGACTTATAACATATTTTCTCGAACCTTGCTTCTTTAACTCTTCATGTCAATGTCTTGGGCATATCCTTTAGCTTTCAAGTCATTTTGACACATTAAAAAGTATACTTCTGTCTAAGTCACTTTAAAACATCATTCTCATATCCAGATTTAGCTTTCTGTCTCGCCAATCCTCGCATTC
Source organism: Tamandua tetradactyla (assembly GCF_023851605.1). Lineage (NCBI taxonomy): Eukaryota > Metazoa > Chordata > Mammalia > Pilosa > Myrmecophagidae > Tamandua > Tamandua tetradactyla. The sequence goes on along the minus strand of NC_135335.1, from coordinate 48,328,606 downwards.
TAACTCACACTCAACCTGCGCCCTGAGAGACCCACCCTGAAGGAAGCAGGTTTATTCTACTGGCCCTCTTCCTGACCATTTCCTTCTTCACTTTGTCAAGCTCTATTTTTGTTTCATTTTGTTTAGGCTCCTATAGATTTGGGTAAAGGGATTGGAGGGCTATGTAAAGAGATCACTGATATTTTGAAGCCTTTATATGAAGAATGAAGTATGTATATCAATGTGTGAGCAATGCTATGTTGCACATTCTTCAGTAGACCCACTTAGAGGACTCCCATTGCATCATTTCTCAATATTTCTAAATGGTCATTCATCACCTGCCTTTAGTCCTTGTAATTCAAACAAGATGGCCTGTGCTCAACTGTAACTTTTCTTTGGGCCTGTATTATAAGCACAACATTCAGTCTTCTTTCCTAGAGTACTGACAACATGACATGTGCTCAACTGTAATTTATTCACGTGGCTCACAGAAAACCCACCAGCCAAGTGTTCTTTCCAAGCTAAATTTAGAGTTTCTGGTTCTGTCTCTCTAAATTGATATATCTGATTCTCTTCTGATCTTCCAATTCAAATCAAAACAAGGTGAATATCAGCTACTCTTCTGAACAAGCAGTTTTCTGAAAAAGACACAAGCTGCTCCTGTCTCCTTCCACCAGGTGACCTTATTCTATATAGGTGGTCCTTTTAGCTGTCACATCTCTTGACCTAAGGAAACAACCACAGTATTCCTCCCTGGGCTAATGATGCAGACTCTCATGGATTTCATAGCTCAATAAACATTTCCCTAAACAGTTCTCTTTTGTTCTTATAAAATGGTGAAGGGTGATGGAGTCATGGTCTCAGGGCCAGATAGACTACCTCTTAGTGCTGTAGAACAGATTATTTAACTTTTTGGCATATGTCTCCATAACAACAGAGAAATTACACTTTGTTAATCTCACCTTTGGGGCTTTACCTGCAATTCTGAGACTATCTGATTTGCTCAATATCCTTTTGTGTAGATTCCACAGAAGAATTTTAAGCTACCTAGAACAGAATTTTAAAAGATTTCAGTTCTCTACAATAGAACGACAGCATTTTTTCCAACAATCTAAACCATTATTAGAGTACTCATTCTTCAATGGTCTGTAAGGAATAGCCCAGGCCATGTGATAGCATTCAGTTCAAGGCTAATCTTGATTTGATCAGTTTGAATCAATCCAGGGGTTGGGCTGAGACAATCAGATTCTTTTTCTCAATGATTTAAATTGCGAGATACCAGACATACTCAGTCCAAAATATGATTCAGTACATGAATGAAAACTTTAGTTAAAATTGGGACTGGGAGTAATGTTGGACTTTTGGGTGAGAAGACATATAGAGAGAAGGGGAGAGATTAAAATCCACACTGGCAAAGTTGTGCAAAACAGGGAGATGCCCTGTAAGTATATAGTTGCTCCAAAACCAGGCTTTATTTGTTCTTGCTGGTGTTTGTAGGATTCTCTATCTCACAAACAGAAAGTCCCCCTTTGTTTATGCTGTTTTAAAAGGGTCCATGTTCTTTGCAAGGGACAAATATTAAATAAAAACACCTTGGGGAATCAATTTTATCTGATTCATCAATGTAGAAATGGGATTTAGTATCGTTTAGAAGAATGAGCTGAGAGAAGCTACTGGAATTAAATATGGACAGTCAGTATTTACTTGGCCTGACCATGTCATCCATGCACCCATCATGCTAATGTGACCATATTTTGCATCTCTTTTCTTGTCTGCACAACAGCTCTATATAAGCAAATCCTCTGTGTCAGCATTCACGAAGAAATTCTTCAACATTCCTCCTGTAACCACCCTGTGATCAGTCTGTTCCCCTTCAGGCTCTTACCCTTTCTGGAAGGACAGAAGTAGTAACTGGATACCACAGAAACCTTCTGGAAAGTTCTGTTTCAGCTTTTGCTGAAGGTAATGTTCATGTCACCAAGCTACAGGGAAATTTCTCTACTTACCTAAGGCTATGACCAGATGTCCTAGTCAAAATGGCACATTCCCTGTAAGGTTAGACTCAACTCAGTTTTGACTGCTAAATCCTCCCTCCTCCTATCATACAACTACCAGAACTGACAAGGACATTAGAAGTGGCACTGATTTTACTAGTTGAGATCATAAAGAGATGTCAAAATGGAAGTAGGAAAAAAAGTCACGAAATTTTATTTTTTAAGAAACAAACTTGTTTGTATTCTAACCAGAAACACTCCCATAAGTTGCTATATTTGTGGCTAAATTATAATATTTTGGTTCACTCCCTGAAATCATTGGCTGTGTTCTTCCTCCTTTAACAAAAAGGTTAAGTGCTTGATATCCTTATCTTTCTTAGGAATTCTGAGTATTGGGACTACTCATCAGATGTCTGATTGGTTTCAAGGATTGGTCTATATAGAAAGGAAATTTGAGGGAGGGTGGGCAAGGAGAAAATTTTTAACAAAGAAGGTCGAGGTATGGATGGAAGGTCCAATCATATCCCAGGCATTGTGGAAGTGTAATTTGGTTGATGAAAGAATGTGTTCTGAGGCAAGAATGAGTTTAAAGTTGATGAGTTTATGCATAAAATCTCTGGATGGCCTCCAGGTGGACAAGGCAATGTGCAGGGTGATAATAAAAGCGGACATGTCCTCTAATCCAGCCCCAGCGTGTATTTTGTTTGTTTGTTAATTTTGCTTTCAAAATAGAGGATTTGCAGTCACTAGAATGGTGGTTCAGTTCAATGTACTCATGTTTGGTGAACTCCTAGGCCAGGCATTGCATATATAAATTTGAAAAGGATGCTGAACCTTGAGACACTATCTTTCTCAAGGTTGATAGATAGCATTGTAGACAGGTGGACAGATAATTTCAGTACAATATGAACAGGACAATGACAGAACAAGGTCAGTATTTTATAAAATGGAAGAGAAGGGAATTTTATTTTCTCTGCAAGTCAGGGAAGTAGCTGGAGGAAATATATTGGTTTTCTATTGTTGCTGTAACAAACCACAAACCTAGTGACTTGAACAATATCAGTTTATTATCTCACAGTTCTTGAATTTAAAAGCCTGACACAGATCTCACCACACTAAAATCAAAGTTCAGCAGGGTTACATTCTTTTCTGGATGATTTGCTATGATCCATTTCCTGACTTTTCTAGTTTCTAGCAGCTGCCCACATTTCTTGGCTCATGTGTGCCTTCCTCCAACTTCAAAGGTAGCAACACTGGGTTGAGTCCTCTTCCCATTATATCCCGCTAACCTACTCTTTTGCCTCCCCTTTCCACTTTTAAGGACCTGTGTGGATAGATTGGCTTCACCAAATAATCCTAGATCATCTTCCCTTCTCATCTGTAGTCATATTTGTCAAGTCTCCTTTGCCCTGTATGGCAACATATTCCCAGAGCGACTGTGATGTGGACATCTTTCAGGGCCATTATTCTGCCTGCCTCAGAAGACATTCACTGAGCTAAATTTCAAAGTATCAAAGAGCTAACAAGGCCAGTATTGGGGCAAAGGTGATCCAGATGAAGGGAACTGAAGGAGAGTGCCATCCTGGTGTGCACAGAGAACTGCAAATAGTTTGGTCCTGCTGTGGTATGGTGCTACGGGCAGGAACTTGGATATACATGGCTAGTAATCAGAGCTCATTGGACTAATGGTAACAATAACAGCAAGTAACATTTATTCAACACTTATTATACCCTAATTTTAGGTATTATGTTCTAGGATTTGTTCTGATCATTTTATATGTCTCAACTTCTTCAATCCGCTCAACAAGTTTCTAAGAAGGAAAGTATTCATATTCCTGTTATAAGAAAAGAAACAAGGACACAAGTAGTAAAATTATCAAGGTCAGGAAGCTATTAAAAAGAATGCACAGGATTTAATTTCAGGCAATTTGGTTTGAGAGTTTATACTCTTGACCACTTTATCAGTCAGGATTAGACCAGCAAAATGTATCAAGTAGGATATATAATAGATATATATATATATTTGGTATATATATATATATATATATATCAAATAATTGGCTCAGATGATCACAGGGGTTGGATAGGCAAGTCCAAAAGGTAGGGGATACCATTAGGAAAGTCAGGCTGGAACTCTGTGGCATTGGCTGGGACCACTGTACACAGGCAGAATTTCTGCTTTTCCAGAGTAACCTCAGCTCTTCTTTTATGGCATTCCAACTGATTAAGTCAATCCCACCCACATTATCTACAATATTTCCAGCTTATTGTGGATTTTAATCACATTTTAAATTACCTTTACAGCAATATCTAGATTAGTGCTAGTCTGAAGAACTATCACCTAGGTAATGTGACACATCAGAGGACCTTCATGACTGTTGTACTATACTTCCTATTCTGATCAATCAAATTTATATAAATATTTATATTGGAATATATATGTCAAAAGGAAAAGAGATAAGCACACTGTCTAAGCTAAGCACAATTTTGTTTCAAATAGATATAGAATATACTGTGCTTTCAAATCGCTTACAAACCAAGGAATGCTGAAAATTTGAAAATAGCATAAAATCCATTGCTAGTGAGGGAATTCGCTTTAATGCAACAGGCTTTTCCCCTATAGCAAAAAACAAAGAAAGAACTATCCATTGAACTAAATAAAAACTTAAACAGTCTTTGTCATAGGAAAACACACGATGAATTTTTCAGTATGAGATATTCTGTATAGTAGAATATATTCTCCGGAATATATACTATATAAAATAACATATACATGCAAAAGAAGATATACTGTAATATAGTATAGTGTATTTTCAGTACACCATATTATATTTTCAATATCCAATATTTGATATTCAGTGTAGTACAACAATAATTCATTATAAAGATCTAGAGACATACAGAAAGTGAACTTCAGGAATTTTTGGAATCAAAACCGTTCAAAGACTCTGGGTAGCAGAAGCCAATGAAAAATCTCTCAGGCATTCCCCTAGCATGCATATTGTGCCTTGATCCTGTCTGCCATCCCTAAGTCAACTTACTTCTTTAACAGCTCTGTTCCCTCTGGACTGACATCTTCAGTTCACATCTTTGTCTCATGACCAAATCACATCCAAACCACTGCATGTCTATTTGAGTATAATAGATTGTATAGACTGAGCAGCTTTAAACCAATATTGATTTAATAGCTCATTGCTCTCCAGGCCATAAGTCCAGTCAAAATGTGATTGGATTCTCTGCATAGGGTGTCGAAAACTAAAAATAAAGGTATCAGCAAGACTAATTTGTCCTACAGAAACTTAGGAAGAATCCACTTCGAGCTCATTTATATTACTGACAGAATTCAATTTATTTTGGCTGTAATACAGAGATCCCTGTTTCTTGGCTGTCATTGAAGGCTCTTTCTCAGCTTCCTTTCCATGTTCCCTTTCAATCTTCAAACCATAATCAATTTGAAATCCTTCTCCTGTGCTAAATTTCTCTTTTCAGGGAAAGCACAGTTCTTATTTTTTAAAACCTTCTTATCATATAATATAAAATATATACAAAGCAAAGAAAGAAAAAATCTAGTTTTCAAACCACTCTTCAACAAGTGGTTGCAGGACAGATCCCTGAGTTTGTCATGAGCTTTCATATATCCTTCTAGATTTTTCCTTTTAGCTGCGACAGAATATAGGAAGCTAGAAGGTATAAATCGTTTTTTATCATCACAATAGAATATTTTTTTCTTTTTTATAGGAAACAACATATATACAAGAAAGCAAAAAAAAAAAAAAAAAAAAGAATTCAAAGCACAGCTCCACAATTAGTTGTAGAACATATTTCAGAGTTTGGCATGGGTGGAAATTCCACAATTTAGGTTTCTACTTCTAGCTGCTATAAGATACTGGAGACTAAAAGAGATATAATTATATTCATTCACTGAATCCTATATTCTCTGAACAACTCCACCATCACCTTTGATCTTCATATCCCTCTCTTTAGGGTGTTGGGCCTATGGACAGTCTAACTTTTTCATGTGGAATGGTCTGTCAATAATATGGAGTAGGTAAAAAGAACAATGTGATATTCTGGAGAGGCTGGGTTCCCTAGGTTTCAGGGCTTATGTGGTCCAGGGACCCGTTTGGAGGTTGTACATCTCTGGAAAGTTACTCTAGTGGATGGAAACCTTGTGGAATCTCATATATTGCCCTAGCCGCTCTTTAGGACTGGCTGGAATGGTCCTGGTTGGGATTTCATAAGTTAGGACAGATAGTAATGTCTAACTAAAGCTGCATAAGAGCCACCTCCAGAGTAGCCTCTCAACTGTATTTGAATTCTCTCTGCCACTGATACTTTAGTAGTTACATTTCTTTTCCTCTTTTGTCAGGATGGAATTGTTGAACTCATAGTGCCAGGGCTGGAATCATTCTTGATAGTCATCTCCCATATCCCCAGGGAGACTTTCACCCCTGGATGTCATGTCCCATTAAGTGGGAGGGCAATGATTTCACTTTCATAGTTGTGCTTAAGAGAGAGGGCACATTTTAGCTCAAAAGAGGTCCTCACATAGTAATTCTTAGGCAGTTCCTTTTAAGGGAGCACTGATTAGATCAGGCCCTCCAAGAATGATCTTCCTTTCTTAAATCACCTAATTTGGAAACTTAATTACATCTTCGAAGCCCTCTCAAAGGAGCACATAGATTAGTGTTTTTTTTAAGTAATTGAAAGTAGGATGCATGCACACTGGGATGTAGAGAATCTTGGGGATCATCTTTTAATGTTACCTATGACTTTGCTCAACATTGTTAAAACTTCACATTTCAGAGATAGCTGTTGGACCTAGCCTGGGCCACAGGTTCACCTTTTGGCTAAGGGAAACTTGCATATCTTGCTTAACAGTCCCCACCATACTGACTGCAATGGAAGGAGTTATTTCCAAATAGAATATTGCTTGTTCTGACCCTATGAATGAAGTAAGAATGCCATAAGGAAAGAACCAATGTCTCTAAAAACCTCCTGAAGTTTTTGAGATGTAAGTGTTTGTGTAAGAGATTGAAAATTTTTCTTTTTCTATGGTAGAAATGAAAATAGGTTTCATTTGCAAAATACATTTCCAAAAGAAAGAGAAGGGCCCTTTCCCTAATACAGCATAGATAAGCATCTGAATTTTCTTTGCTATGTTGGAATATGAGATGACTGAACCACACAATAGAGGAAATTGCCCAACCAAAGCAAAGAGAAGCTATAGAGATTTAGTGTTTCTGTAGAGGAAGATAGGAAGATGTTTTTCACAGAGACGAATGCAGAGGAATTTGATGTCTCTGAAATCCATAGTTATAGCAAATAAAAGTCTAACTGCTAGCCAGATTAATATCAATCCTTATACTAATGTTCTCTTTACTTCAGTTATCACACAAGTTGTCTGGCTTTCAAGAAAAAAATTACAGTGCTTGCCAAAAGTCAAGAATCATCACACTCTGTAAAGACAAAGCAATAATTAGTACTAGATTAAGGTGAAATACAGGTATCAAAATTGGGGATGTAATTGTGACTCAGTGGCAGAATTCTTGTCTGCCATGCCAGAGGCCTGGGTTCAATTTCCAAAGCCTTCCCATGCCTAAGCAAATTCGTCAGGGGATTTAAAATGTATATGATTAATATGTTTAAGTGTCTAATGGAAAGAGTACATATCATGAAAGGAAAGATGGATAATACAAGCAGAGATTATCTAAAATGAAAAAAGAAGAAAAGCTAGAATGTAAAAACCCATTCTAAGAGCAATGAAGAACACATTCTATGGTTTCATCTGTAGACTTGAAATAAGTGGAGAAAGAATCAGTAAGCTTGAAAATAGGACATAAGGAAACCCCAATTTTAAATTCAAATTTTAAAAAATGAAAAACAACACAGAACTAATATACATGAACTGTAGGACTTCAAAGGATTAAACATGAACATAATAGAATGCTGAAAGAAGGAAAAAAAGAAAATGGAGAAGAAAAACATTGGCAGTGTTAATGACCAAGAACTTTTGAAACATAACTACGGCTACCATGACACACATTCAGGAACCTCAGGCAGCACCAAGCACCAAAAATACCCTCCCCCCCCCAAAAAAAAATATGCATATCATATTTAACAGCAGAAATACAAACACAAATGGAAATCTTGAGAGAACCCAGTGGGAAAAGAACATCTTACCTATAGAAGAACAAGGATAAGGATTATAGTAATGTCTCATCAAAACCCTTGTAAGCAAGAAAACAATGGAGTGAAATACTTAAAGTATCAAAAGAAAACAATAATGAACCACAACAACAAAAGGAAGCAAACACCATCCTAGAATACTCTATCCAGTGAAACTATCTTATGAAAGTAAAAGAGAAATAAAGACTTTTTCAGACTAAAATTGAGAGAATTCACCATTAACAGAATGCTATGGAAAAACTGGTAAAAGAAGTTTTCAGGCAGAAGAAAAAGCATAGTGATCAGAAATATTCAATCTAAATAAAGGAGGTAAGTCTCAAAGAAGGAATGAATGAAAATAAATTTTAAAAAATTATTTTTCTTCGTAATTGATCTTAATATAAGTGTTCATTTAAACAAATAGTTGTAGCAGTGCACTGAGTTACTATAACATTTTTATAAGTGAAATGAAGGGCAGTAATTTCACAGAAGACGGGAGGTAGGAAATGAGAGTATTCAGGGGTGTTACCTTAATACATTGTGTCAATCTCATTGTGTGAGATTGACATTGTGTCATTTGAAGGTGGGCATAGGTTAGTTAAAACTGTATACAGTAAACTCTAGAAATGCCCCTGATAATTTTTTAAAGTATAATTAACATGCCCAGAGAAGAAATTCAATGAAATCATATGAAATAAACTATTAAAACCAGAGAAGTCAGGAAAGGGGTGTTTGTGTGACTGGGGAACAAATAATCAATGTATTGAATAGAAAGCAGTCACAAACAGCCATTAACCCCACTATATCAATACTTATTTCAAATGTAAACGGTATAAATACACTAAATTAAAGCCAGAATGAATAAAAAATAACAGAAACAAGACCCAACTATATGTTATCTATAAGAATTCACTTTAAATATCAAGATACTGATAAGATAAAGGATGGGAAAAATATACTATGCTAACACCAGTTGTGCTGGGTTGAAAGGATGCATGTCCCCAGGAAAAGCCATGTTTTAATCTAAATCCCATTTCATAAATGTAGAATGATCCCTACTCGATACTGTATGTTTGAAACTGTAAAGAGTGGTTGTTAAACTGGATTAGGTGATGACATGTCTCAACCAATTTGGGTGGGTTTTGAGAAGTTTCTGGAGTCCTATAAAACAGGAAACATTTTGAAGAACGAAGGAGATTCAGAGAGAGCATAGAATGCTGCCACACCATGAAGCAGAGAATCCACAGCCAGTGACCTTTGGAGGTGAAGAAGGAAAATGCCTCCCAGGAAACTTCATAAAACAGGAAGCCAAGAGAAGAAGCTAGCAGATGATGCCGTGCTTGCCATGTGCCCTTCCAGATGAAAGAGGAACCCTGACTATGTTCACATGTGCCTTTCCAGATGAGAGAGAAACTCTGACTGTGTTTGCCATGTGTCGTCTCACTTGAGAAAGAAACCCTGAACTTCATCGGCCTTCTTGAAACAAGGTATCTTTCTCTGGATGCCTTAGATTGGACATTTCTATAGATTTGCTTTAATTGGGACATTTTCTTGGCTTCGAAACTGAAAACTACCAACTTATTAAATTCCCCTTTTTAAAAGCCATTCTGTTTCTGCTATATTGCATTTTGGCAGCTAGCAGATGAACACCAGTCTACAGAAAGATGGGGTATATAAATTAATTTCCTACAAAGCAATATTTAGAACAAAGAAGATTATCAATAATAAAATAGGACATTACATGGTAGCAAAGTGTGAATTTCTTTCAGATGACATATGAATCCTAAATTCCTATAAACCTAAAATCAATGTGCTAAAATACATAAGGCAAACTCTGATATACCTAAAAGGATAAAGGAACAAGTCCCCTATTATTTTTGAGATTTCAACATCCCTTCATTAGTAATTGGTGCAACAAGTAGGCAAATAGTAATAAGGTTATAAATGAACTGAACAGAACAATCAGTCAATTTGTTCTAATTGATCTTTACAGAATGTTCGATCCAATAACAGCAGAATACTCATTCTTCTCAGGATTCCATGGTACTTTTACCAAGACAGATCATCGTCTGGGCCATACAACATACATTAACACATTTAAAAGGATAGAAATCATGCACAGCTTGTACATAGACCGCCATGGATTGAGACTAGAAATCAATAATAAAATATCTGGAAATCCTCAAATATTTTTAAATTATTCAACATCTTTCTAAATAATTCATGAATCAAAAAAGTCTCAAGAAAAAGTTTAAAATATTCTGGGCTAAATAAAAATAAAATATAAGATGCAGAGGTGGTTCAGTGGTAGAATGCTCACCTTCCATGTGGAGAGACCTGGGTTCAATTTCTGTTCCATGCACCTAAAAATAAAAAAAATAAAATACAACTTAAAATGTATGAGTTGTAGTGAAAATGTAAGGGGAGATGTACAGCATTACATGCATATGTTAGAAAAGATGTATGATCTATATAAATAATCTAAGCTCCTACTTCAGGACACTAAAGAAAGAAGGAAAACTAAGCTAATATAAGCAGAAAACTACAAAGCACTGACAAAAAAAATCAAAGATCTAAATAAATGGAGAGGTATTCCATGTTCATGGATTGGAAGATTCATTATTGTTAAAAGAGCAATTGTTCACAAGTTAGATATAGAGTCAATGCAATCACCCACATAGCCACAGAAAGCTATTTTGTGGATGTTAAAACTGATTTTAAAATTTGTATGGACCATACACAGCCCCTAATATAACAAACATGAAACTGAAGAACAAAGTTGTAGGACTCACACTACCCCATTTTAAGGCTTACTAGAAACTACAGTAATCAATGCAATGTGGTATTGTTCAAAAAATAGAACTATATATCAGTGGAAAAGAATAGACAGTCCAGAAATAGACTCACAGTAATATGGTAAACAGATTTTTGATGAATGCACAAAGGCAGTTCAATAGAGAAAAGAAACATTTTCAACAATGTGTGCTATAATAACTGGGGATCCATATACAAAAAAAAGAATCTACACACCTACCTGATATGTTATACAACAATTAGTTCAAAATGGGACATTAACTTAAATTTAAAAGGCAAGAGTATTTTCATTACTGGTGCCTGTCCATGCAAAAGCAAAAACAAACAAAAGTATAAAATTTCAAATAGAATACAGGAGAAAGTTTGGGTGGGTGGTGAATATTTAGATACAATATACCATTCATGAAAGTAAAAGAGAGCAGTTGGACTTCATTAAAATGAAAAACTTTTACTCTGCAAAATACTGACAGGACTATATGCTGCTGAGGATGTGGAGCAAATGAATTCTTACTCATTGCAGGTGGGAGTTCAAAATGGTGCAGCCACTTTGGAAGACAGTTTATCAGTTTCTTACGAAGCTAAACATAGCCTGATCACATCAACCATTAATAGTACTCCTAGATATTTACCCAACTGATGGGGAGATTTATATTCACACAAAAATCTCCATATGAATGCTTAAAGCAGCTTTATTTGTGTTCACCAAAAACTGGAAGCCACCAAGACGACTCAAAAAATGTATGGATAAACACACTATGGTATCTTGATGCAATGAGATTCGTGTCCATGAAAAAACGAATGAGTTATCAAGTAACACAAAAATGTGGATGAATCTTAAATTCACATTAAGTAAAAGAAGCCATTCTGAAAATGTTTCACATCAAATGATTCCATTTGTATTATATCTGAAAAGGCAAAACTATAGAAATGGTAAACAGATTAGATTGCCAGGCATCTGCAGAAGGGAAAGTTTGAATATGTGAAGTACAGGTATTTGTTTTGCTATGGTTTATGGTAGTACACTCTGTATGGTGCTGTAATAGTGGATACATGACACTATGCATTTTTCAAGACTCATAGAACTTTGGAGTACAAAAAGTGAACCATACAATGAACAAGTGGAGGGGGAAATCAAGAAACGAATCCCATTTACAATTGCAACTAAAAGAATAAAATACCTAGGAATAAATTTAACTAAAGAGACAAAAAACCTATACAAAGAAAACTACAAAAAACTGTTAAAGGAAATCACAGAAGACCTAAATAGATGGAAGGGCATACCGTGTTCATGGATTGGAAGACTAAATATAGTTAAGATGTTAATCCTACCTAAATTGATTTACAGATTCAATGCAATACCAATCAAAATCCCAACAACTTATTTTTCAGAAATGGAAAAACCAATAAGCAAATTTATCTGGAAGGGCAGGGTGCCCCGAATTGCTAAAAAAACATCTTGAGGAAAAAAAACGAAGCTGGAGGTCTTGCACTGCCTGACTTTAAGGCATATTATGAAGCCACAGTGGTCAAAACAGCATGGTATTGGCATAAAGATAGATATATCGACCAATGGAATCGAATAGAGTGCTCAGATATAGACCCTCTCGTCTATGGACATTTGATCTTTGATAAGGCAGTCAAGCCAACTCACCTGGGACAGAACAGTCTCTTCAATAAATGATGCCTAGAGAACTGGATGTCCATATGCAAAAGAATGAAAGAAGACCCATATCTCACACCCTACACAAAAGTTAACTCAAAATGGATCAAAGATCTAAACATTAGGTCTAAGACCATAAAACAGAGGAAAATGTAGGGAGATATCTTATGAATCTTACAATTGGAGGCAGTTTTATGGACCTTAAACCTAAAGCAAGAGCACTGAAGAAGGAAATAAATAATCGGGAACTCCTCAAAATTAAACACTTTTGTACATCAAAGAACTTCATCAACAAAGTAGAAAGACAGCCTACACAATGGGAGACGATATTTGGAAACGACATATCAGATAAAGGTCTAGTATCCAGAATTTATAATGAGATTGTTCAACTCAACAACAAAAAGACAGCCAACCCAATTACAAAATGGGAAAAAGACTTGAATAGACACCTCTCAGAGGAGGAAATACAAATGGCCAAAAGGCACATGAAGAGATGCTCAATGTCCCTGGCCATTAGAGAAATGCAAATCAAAACCACAATGAGATATCATCTCACACCCACCAGAATGGCCATTATCAACAAAACAGAAAATGACAAGTGCTGGAGAGGATGCGGTGAAAGAGGCACACATCCACTGTTGGTGGGAATGTCAAATGGTGCAACCACTGTGGAAGGCAGTTTGGTGGTTCCTCAAAAAGCTGAATATAGAATTGCCATACGACCCAGCAATACCATTGCTGGGAATCTACTCAAAGGAATTAAGGGCAAAAACTCAAACGGACATTTGCACACCAATGTTTATAGCAGTGTTATTTACAATTGCAAAGAGATGGAAATAGCCAAAATGTCCATCAACAGACGAGTGGCTAAACAAACTGTGGTATATACATACGATGGAATATTATGCAGCTTTAAGGCAGGATAAACTTATGAAGCATGTAATAACATGGATGGACCTAGAGAACATTATGCTGAGTGAGTCTAGCCAAAAACTAAAAGACAAATACTGTATGGTCCCAATGATGTGAATCGACACTCGAGAATAAACTTGGAATATGTCATTGGTAACAGAGTTCAGCAGGAGTTAGAAACAGGGTAAGATAATGCGTAATTGGAGCTGATGGGATACAGACTGTGCAATAGGACTAGATACAAAAACTCAAAAATGGACAGCACAATAATACCTAATTGTAAAGTCATCATATTAAAACACTGAATGAAGCTGCATCCGAGCTATAGGTTTTTGTTTTGTTTTGTTTTGTTTTGTTCTTACTATTATTACTTTTATTTTTTTTCTCTATATTAACATTCTATATCTTTTTTGGTTATATTGCTAGTTCTTCTAAACCGATGCAAATGTACTAAGAAACGATGATCATGCATCTATGTGATGATGTTAAGAATTACTGATTGCATATGTAGAATGGTATGATTTCTAAAAAAAAAAAAAAATGGACAGCACAATGAAAAAAAAAAAAAGTGAACCATAATATGGGCAAATTGAAGCAATCATTTAGGAGGTTGGGGAAACGCCAGGATGGAATGGAAAAATGTGGGAGCCTGGTTTCTCACTGTTGGGTGAGGAAGTTGCCCAGAAGCAAGGGGAGAAAGCTAGAATGATCCACCATCAAATCAGTAGAAATTCATATTTAGCTTAATACAAATATGAATAAGCTAAAGATGGATACATAAGAAATGTTTATGGATGTGTGTGAAAACTCACTAGACACACGTATATTTCCTTGATATGTTTAGCTGATTAGGCCTGGAACCAACAGCACCCCAGAATGATAATAGCTGGCCCTGGGATCTAGGTTTCTAATGCTATTCTCCAAGAAAAATAATCAGGGCTTCTGGGAGAAATAGCTGATTCTAGAGCTGAGACAGGGAATACAAATGAAGAGCATATTGTGTCAAAAAGAAGTGATAAAGAAGTGAAAAAGAAGCCAATTAAGATCAACAACAGCCACAAAATCTGCAGCACAATGTTTGGATATGTCAAAGGGAAACAGATGACAACTGAATGAGATCCCAATAGCCAGAACTGGAACAATTTGATCAAGTAATTTATCAATTACTTTTGGATTATAATAGTTCAGTGAATAGTTCACTATTTAAAATACTTCAACTTAAAATAAACATCAAAAATGTTTAAAATGATTATGAAAGGGTTCAATGCTAACATAAATAAATGATTGAATACATAAATAAATGGGGAAAAACAGATAAGTCTGCCCAGAAGAATTCCAAGTCATTTATACAGATACTTCAACTTCAATGGAGGTGAGGCATAACTTTCTACATAACTGCAGCTTGTGAATAATGGATCCTCCCAAACAGAACATTATGGAAAGGAGTTAAAAGAGTAACTATTCAGTGGAGAAACCTAACAAAGACTACAGCTAAGTGATCAAGTTTCAGATCACAGTGACAAGTCATGTTGATAAAAAATGGACTCTAACTAGTAACAATGAATTGAGATTAGTACCTTTGCTGTGATAAATACTGACATAAGATGTTAACAAGAGAGGGAACTGGGAACTCTGTACTATCTTCTCAACTTCTGGAAATCTAAAAACTATTCTAAAATCTAAAAACTACTCTAAAAAAATCTACTAATAATCGGGAGTAGTACAGAAAGACTGTGCCAAAAGCTAAGTGAAGAGAGAAAAGTGCTTTAGAATTTTAATTTGAAAGACTGAAGCCCAATAATGGAGAGCCTAAGTGTACAGTGCTCCTTATTTACTAGGTGGAAGCCAGTCTGGGTTGTGAAGTTTGAATATTTCTTTTCACATGCACCTATCCTGGTCCCCCATACCTCTCCCACCTGCTACACACACACAGCTTAGATGGGTCTCACTGAGTTAACAGCTTTTTCCTGGTCAATCCTGAATGGGTGTGACTCCAAACAGTTTCTGCTCTTGATGTGGGCATTAAAAAGGAAATACACCTTCTGCTGCTTCACCAGGACAGACCTGGCTTCCAATCTTAGCTCTTGTACTGATTACCTTTTTCACCTTGGGCACATCAATTAATCCCTATGAGGCTCAGCACTGGCATTTTTGTCTAGTAAATGAAGCTAACATTAAAAGAGTGGTCATGAAATACCTGTAACAGAAATTACCCAGCCAAAATCAGTGCCACTCTCTGTTTCTAGCAGGTTCTCCAGAAGCAGCACTTGGAATGAGAATTTGTTTGTAAGTAATTTGTTTTAAAAAAGAGGCCCAAAACGAAATGGGTGTGGGCCACAGTGGCTCAGCAGGCAGAGTTCTTTCCTATCATGCCAGAGACCTGGGTTCAATTCTTGCTGCCTGCCCATGCAAAAAAAAAGGAAATGGGCCGAGGAGGATAGGGTGGGGAAAAAAACAAGTAAGGGTGATAGGCTGGGGAAGAAACCAGCAAGAGTAAAATTTTAGGCAAAGTCCCAGCCTCTACTTCATCCTACATGGAGTTCTAAAGCAAAACACTGGAAATTTTTCCAGGAAGGAGCCAGAGAGTAACTGTTTTAAAGTTTGTGTAATTACCCATTTCTGCATTTGTGTGAAAGCAGCCACAGAAAACATGTAGACAAATAAGTGTGGCTGTGTTCCAAATAAACTTTATTTACTGAAACTATCAGTGCATGGGATTTAGCTTATGGGCTGTATTTGCTCAACTTAGCTTTAGAGTATAAACTTCACTTCAGAGTGTATACCCCTCAAAGCCAGGACCTGGACTTTCACACCACATTGTGGTAGGGGCTTGGGTGGGTGTGGATGAGCACAGCAGACATACAGAAAGAAGCAATTCTGGCTTTTTGGACTTTTAGCCTGAGTAATTCCAGAAGCCTAGGTAAAGTTCTCTGATGGCGCAGGTGCAGACAAGCTCAAACAGAAGTTGCTGGGTGGGGCACAGGTAGGGTAAGAGGGTTCCCAGAGGTTATAGGCAGAGAACTGACAGGACAGTGCTTCTCTATTCCTCTCTGATACTTTGCTTTATTCCTTCCTTTCCACTAGTATCTATTTTCCAATTCTTCTTTCTCAATTGCCCTTAGCTTTTATAACTGAGATTTCCACTTAATTTGTTTTTCTCCAATTTCCATTCTGGTCCCTTTCTTAGACCCCATACCTTCTCTAGTTTAGGGGACCCATCTTAATGCCATCAGATCACTTAAAAATTACTAAGACCTGTTTCTAAATGCTAAAAGGGTATTAGGTATTTGCTACTCTCAAAAGAGCTTCCTAATGCCAGTTGTTTTCTTGCCTTTCTAAGGATCCATTGCATTTTTATTTTTCTCCTCTGATCTTTCATCTAAATTCTAACTGAAGTTTTCACAGGTTGTTTCTGAGGTTTCTGTAAGGTCCCAGAAAGAAAAGTTTAAGAGCAAAAGGAACTTAATGCAGAGCCCCCTTCAGCCCCTCTCTTTAGAATCCTTGGTACACTCAAGGATCCAGATATAAACCTGTTACAAGCCCCCATCCGATCAGGAAACAGCATACCACCTAGTGGGCACCCTCCCTTCCTGGTGTCACCGTCCCTTTAAAACACAGCTCCCAGAGCAAAAAATCAGAGACATTTACTTTTTTTACCTGCTGAGCAATTTCGTGCTCCTACCTGCTTTCTTCTTTTTTGCTCTCCCTATTTTATTCCTTCAATAAATGTGTTAATCTTTAACTCACTGTCTCATGTGGAATCCTTAGCAACCCTGGGCCTGACATTTGGTGCTGAAACCTGGGTTGGAGATTGGACTGAGGTTTGAGTTTCTGACCCCTTAGGGCTATGGAAACAGCCTCCCAGCCACTCCAGTCCCTGGACCATATTGTTGCTATGGATTCCACGTGATTGATGGCTTGAGTTCACAGGCCCAGACCATCTTAACATGATGCCAGCTCACATCCATGGCAGTTAAACATCTACATCTAGGGCAAGTGATGTCTTTCTGCCCAGGTCCTCCCCTTGAGTTTTGTGTCCCATGGAAAGCTGCTCTGCAGCATTAGGGCCTACTTTAACATGGTGCCCCAGACAGCTCCCTGAGCATTTTTATTGGCCTGAAAAATCTGAGCACTCAGTCAAAGCTCTAATACAGCTGGCGGAGCAGAGCAGGGCCTCTGCTGTCTAACATGAAACAGCTGTCTAGTAATTTGTTTCTAAAAGCAACTTCATTAAAAATGCTTATAAATGTTAAAGCTTATGTTATAAAATTTGCTATCTTTAAATCCTAAGGTGCTTTACTCCTTATATAGCCCAATAGCTCCCTGAAATTTTAAGTGTCTATATAACACCAAGAACTCAAAGTTAATTCTCCAGGTCTAAAAATGTCTCTCTGCTTTCATGCCAATGGAACAATCTCATTCTTTTCCCATGTATCTGGCCTCTCTTTCCCCTAGGGAGTTCAGAATTCACTTATGGTGTTTGGAATTCATTTCCTGAATTTATCATTCTTGGGCACAGATTGAAATGCCATTCAAACCTGGATAAAAAAACAACTCTAAATATGAGTCCATTTTACTCATGTGCCACATGTACTACCAGAGTTGCTGTTTCCATCACTATAATTCCTGGATAAAAATTTTGGAAATGATGTACATTTCCAGGTGACTCTAGGATGTCCATACATGGTGGAGAAGAGCTATGGTGGGGACAGGTGGCAGTACTTCTTAGCACTGGTTTAATTTTCTTCTCTCATTTACTTTGTTTTGCATTGTGGTGGTAGGCAGAATGGTACATCATTTCTTCAATTCTGTAGTGCTGCTTGGTGCTTGAAGACACCCTAAGCCTCCTACTAGTAATAAAGAACAAGAATGGATGCTTCAGCATAGGAAGGGTTGGCATCCTTGCTATTCACAGGCCTTGGCAGAACTGAAGCAATAAGGTGAAATACATAACAAAGATACAAATAAGTCTGTTGGCAGGAGGTTGGGACATCCAACATGATACTCTCTAATATTTGTTAAAGAGGAATCCAGGGACTTGTGGGCATAAAAGAATCCCAGACAGAGTTTGAAAAAAATCATTGAAAGCTAACTCCAAGGAAAACAAGCACTGGAAACATTTAGGGACAGTCTAGCAAAAACTGGATCTTCAAGAAGTATAAAGAGGATGACCTAAAGTTTAATGCTGTGAATTTGAAAAGAAACATATCCAAACAGTTCTGTGAATCTATGGCAGTGACCAGCATTGTGGAATAATTAGGACAATTTATTAGCTAAATGTACAAAGTAGGTGGCAAGAGATATGAGGGAATTGGCAGGGCTGTGATTGAACAATACTATGACACATGGGATGGATAGGGAGGAAAGGGAAACCAGTAAATTCCAATCCTTTCTATGCCAGAACCTTAACTCCAAGCCCAAACTTAATGTTTATTCTTCTGTTTCAACACTTTCATTTTTTTCTGAAATTCTTTGCTGTCCACAGATCTCATATATCTAAAATGCATGTCTCCACTAACACATGTGGAGTGAACATTAAAGGAATTTGTACAAATTAGTTTTATTAATGGAGGAAATACATAGTAAAATAGATTATACAGAGTCTCCACATACAATAAGTGAAGTATAAGAATATAATGGCATTGTGATGACAGGTAGATTGAATCATGTACCCTGAAAAAGGACATATTCTTAATCTTAAACAAAATCCCTGTGAGTGCAAACCCATTTGTGACTAGGACCCTTTGAAGATGTATTATCAAGTAAGAGATGGACCCAATAGGCTCTTTTAAAATACTATTTAGGTGAGGCCAAGCTGAATTAGAGTCGATCTTTAATCTTTATGACTGGAGGCTTTATAAAGAAAAGCCAGATTTCAGAGAAAGGCACAAGAGGATATCAAGGACATCACCATGATGGAGTCAGAGACACAAACAAGGAGACCCAAGGATTGTGGGACACCCACACACCACAATGCTGCAGACTTTACGGAGAAAGTGTGGCTGTGCTGATGCCTTGAGCCCTCAGAGGCTGTTTGTCATGCAGCCCTGGACAACGAAGACACTGAATTTTAAAACAGGAAGAGGTAGCAGAAAACTTCAAATTTTGTCATTCTAATTTCTACCGTGGCAGAGAAATAGTAGGTAATTTATAGTACGTGATTTCTTCCAAAGAAATGTTACTAGTCACTGTGGCAAGGGAAAATACATAAGTATCTACAGCCTGGCTTCTGCAGCACAATATTAGTGTGAGGTTTAGTTTTTCCTTTTATCCTTCCAGAAATATATGTATTTTTCCTCCCATATATATATGCATAGTTACATATACATATGCAAATATCTATGTATTTATATATGTAAAATCCTCATAATCTCAGTGCCATGTATATAGTTTCTCTGGCTCAACAATTTCAAACCATCTTTGTGTAAACACCTACAGGAAAGTAAGTTATGTTGGAGAAAGCAACTTTCTTATCTTCAGTAATGGGGAAGGGCAATTTTGAGTCTAAAAAAGTTGTCTGAATAGGTAATTAATTCATCTTTTTCATTAGAGAGAAGTCGTTAAATGCTGATAAAATTGCTCTAAATGAAAAAAAAAGTTTACAAAATGTTAACTTTGTATAAATGAGTCATCACAAATGTTTCCACTATACTATAGTATTGTGACCAAAGACCATAGTATTCCAGGGGAAAAAAATAGCCTTAAGAAATTTTTGTTTCCTTTGCTGGATTTTAGTAGCCGATCAAGTGAGAACTAATGAATAGAAATACTAATATATGCACCATAAAAATCAACCTTGGGAATTCAGTTGACACCAGGTTATCAAATCAAACTCTGTGTTCTGATAATTTCATGACCATTAACAAGAGTCCATAACTAGGCATATTATGAAGAACATGATTAATTGTCATATTTCAGAGTAAAAATTTATTTGTTAAGGGGGAAGAAGAAATTATTTCCTATTGACTGAATTCAGTATTAGCTTGCTATTTTCCCCCAATTTAGCAGATTACTACATTTTACAAAGCACAAAATAGGTCACCACTATTAATGAAAAGGTGAACTGACTCCAAGCCTTTCTTCATATAAGGTTCTGAAAGCAGAAAAACTTCACGACTTTAACCATTCTTGGCTAAATTAATTTCACAAATTTACATAGATTTTTGAATCTCATATATTACTCTTTTAAAATGCAGACAATAAAGTACCTACTTTATATAATTAATGAGATAATAAGATGAGATAAAACATTATGTACTGAGTGCTAAGCTTGGCACAAGAAAATCATCCAATAAATGTTAGTAATAACTTATAGCATTTACACAATTATTGTTGAAAGCTCTCATCAGTGTTGTTGTTCTGATTCGGGAACAACTGTAAATCTAAAGATAACAAGTCCCATTAAAACAACATATTGAATTCTAATTTGCTTGCAGTATTTTACTAATCATTTGATGCACAGGAATTCAATTGTTCTTATTAGCATTTTCCCATTCATAGTGCATAAAATTGGTTCATCCATCTGGAACAGTTTGATGATGTACCTTGCAAACTTTCATATTTTTACATGTTAATATTTTAATGAATACATTTAAAATATTGGACTAGATAACACAGACTAATTTAGAAGTAATAAGAGATTAGTTAAATTATAATGACATTTTAGAATTTGCCCATTTTGAAAGTAACACATTTGTGCCATTTAGTGATGATATAACACAGCTATTTCTGTCAGAAACTATGATTTTGTTTGGATACAACTTTTAAATGTACATAAGCAAATAGTCTATAAAGTCCAAAATATTAATATTAGTGGCATGCCTGATCCTTCAAAAGCCACCTCTGTGCCTACTTTTCCAGATTTACTGCTTTTTACTCAATAGATGTGACACATATTCCAATGCCCCCAAGCTACTTTTTGATCCCCAATCTTCAGTTTTTTTAAATGTTAGTCCTACTTTACAAGTCCATCACCTTCTCCTTTTCTCTTTTCCATGTCTGATTCTGTTATCCTTAAAGGTTGTCAAAAGAGAAATAGTCAAGTTTTCTCATTATGGCATTTTATTAAGGACAACAAAATTTTGTTGCTTCAAAGAAAGCCAGATCACTTGCAAGAACAGAAGCAGCTTCAGGATTCTAAGGGTGGCAAACAATTTTTATGAAAATTGCCCGATATAATATCGGCCTCATCTCTCAGGCCCTCCACCTAGCAACTTCTGACCTCACATCGCACCACTGTCTTCTCACTCTCCGATTGGCCCAACCTTCGTCCTCTCACTCTCTGCCTGGCAACACCATATTCCTCTGCCTGGCAACATCATATCCCTATGCCTGGCAACATCATATCCCTCTGCCTGGCAACATCATATTCAAGCCATTCCATTGGACCTTTCTGCTCTCAGCACACCCAATCCCTCACTGCCACCTTTAGCCTCCTCACCAATCACGCAGCGCGCCTCCCCTGCCCCCCCCCCCCATTTCTGCCTCACCACTATATAAGCTTCAGCACTTCCCCTAATATAGGTTAGTGTACGCGCTCTCACAGGTTCCCGCGACTCGTTCTTTGACTCGCGCGCCCTCCACACCGTCGAGCCCCCGGGACTGGGCCGCAGATCGCGACTGCTCCGAGCCCCCCCACTTTCGCTGAGAGCAGGACCCCAGGCGGGAGCCACAAACCGGCCCGGAACGGCTCTCGCAGAAAATAAAAAGAAGCCTGGCTGTTATTGATTGAATAAAGGTTTGTCTGTCTTATAGGGGCAGGTTTAGGTCAGATGTGAGTTATTTGTATTGGGTCAAATGTAATGAACTAGGCACCGGATTGGCTGAGTCAGCTGTCATGGTAGAGATTTCAAATTTAAAAGCTATCAAGAGGACACTCCTGAGGGAGTAGGGTAAAGCAGGTCTTTTGTTGTTGTTTGGTTGGTTGATTTTGTTTGTTTGTTTTGCTGTGAGGGGTCCACTGGGCTTTTTTCTATAATATTTTATAAAGATTCAATTAATTTTACATTTTCTAAGTGGATCCTTCCATGAACAGCACTTCTCCTCTAGACATCTGCATATTAACACAACATCTAGATTTTAATAAGTGAGACAATTTTCTGCTAGAGTTTTTGTTTTGCTTTGTTTTGTTCCCCTCATATTTGTAAATCTGCCCGTATCAGTATTCTAAAATCTCATTGATGGCAGGGACTATATTTCATTCATTCTAATACCTATCTCTGTGCTTGGCACAAAGTAAATACCTACTGGATAATCATTGCATGAATAAATGAATAAGCAAGGAGATAATTTAGTGTAGTATTTTTGGCTCTTCAAGTTGCATTTAGCAAGTCTCTAGAACAATATTTAACTCTTCAAATAAATTAGACATTGCTTTTAAAGAAAAGTTCCCTTTACAATTCTAATATTCATTAAATCTAAGGCTTTAATATGAGAATCTAGAGCTTAATATATTTTCATGAATTATGAAGATTTTTAAGTGAATACTAATAATAAGTGCAACTAATTATTTTATTACACAATCAACATTATATTTGCAGAACCCTTAAAGATACCATTCTAATCACATTCCTAACAAATCAAAAACAATTTTTATTCTAAAAGTTTCTTTCACTCTGCATGCATTTGTTGACACAATTTTACATGGTTGTAATCATGTTATAGATGCAATTTTACATTCTAATTTTTAGATTTTTTGCATGTCTTGACAACTGTTTATGGGTTACCTTTTTTAAAAGTCTGTATACTATTATTGTGAAAGGGTAAACCCATTTAGACATTTAGCTTGTGTTCACTTGTTATATTATAAGCAGAACTTCATTGAGTATTCTTTGACATTTAAATTTTCACTCTCTTGGTCTTTATCATTTAAAATTATCTTCCAGTGTGTTTTATGTGTTCTTATTAGGTAATCCAATGCCATCCCATCCTAAATGACTGACATGATCAGAAGTCAAAGATGCTTGTCTCCTACCTTTTCCCTTCCAAATAAGCTATTTTCACTAACATCAAGAGCAATCCAAATTATTCTATTTGATAAAAAATATATAAAGTGGAGAAATATGTCCAAATTTTAACTAGTAATCAAGGCTTTGTGTTTTTTAAAATAAGGTAACATTTTTCACTTAGTTTGCAAACATGTTTCCAATAATGACATCGATGACAATACTCTCTGCTCAGAAAATAAAGAAAAAATAGTGAATAAAAACATAAGTAACTTCAACAAAGAAAAGGAAGACATAAAAGTGAAACGAACATAAATTTTAGCACTGAAAAAGTCATTATTTGTAGTAAAAACTCAACTAGAAGGTTAAACAGAATAATGGAGATGATGGGGAGGGAAACCAGTGAACTTTAAACTGAGTCAATAGAAATTCTCCAATCTAGGAGAGAAAAAAAAATGTATTTTAACGAATGACCAGCACCTCCGGGAACTGTGGGACAATTTCTAAAGATATAAGATCTAGAAGTTTCATAAAAGAAGAGTTTAGAGAGAATGGGAAAGGCACAGTTTTTGAAGAAATAATGCCCAAAAACCAATCCAATTTAGGGACAGATGCAAATTTTCAAATTAACGAAACTTAGCAAACATGAACAGAATGAATTTGAACACAGCAAAGCCCATGGGTGCATGAGAGTCAAATTGTTGAAAACTAAAGATAAAGACAAAATATTGAAAATAGCCAAGAAAATTCCAGACATTTTACAAATTGGGAAACAATAATTTGAATGACTGGGGGTTTATCATTAGAAATCATGTAAATCAGAAGTGGGTTTAACTGTGTCTTTCAAGTTCAGTGAGCAAAGAAGACAAACCAACCAAAATCAAAAAGCCTGCCAACCCAGACTTTTAGATTCAGCAGAATATGAGGCATGAAGGTGAAATGAACATAGAGACTTAGAAAAAAAAAATAATAATTTGTTGTCCTCCTATAGATGAGCACCCCCAGTGATGACAGTGGGAATTTGTGTAGAATGTGAGCTGTCCCCTTGCCTTTACCATCTGAAGCCACTTGGAGACCCAAGGTGAGGGGAAGGACCCAGCAGAGGACAGCGGCCCCGCGGGCGGATGGCATGAGGAAGGACTGGGTAGCTTGGACAGAACCTAGAAACATCCCACAGTGCCGCAGGCGGGCATCGCGCATCCCGCGGGCAGAAGGAGGCGGCGAGCAGGAGCGCCAGGGCGTCGCCAAAGGCGCGCGGCTGCCGCGAGACCAAATGGGCGGCCCCGCGAGGGACGCCCAGCCACCAGATCAATGGCTTTGCACGTGAGGCACGCGAGGGAAGCCGGGCTCGCAGACAACGACCACTGGCAGGGACGGTTGATCCGCAGCCGGCGGAGAGACGGAGGCCAGAGGCGCCGGGCGCGGGATGCAGATTCACTAGGCTGGGCTGACCCGTCGGCCTCGGAGTGCAGCCCACTGGGGGGCTTTTTGTGCTAACCCAGTGAGTCCCCGCCCGCCAGGCACTTCTGTTGTGTACATGATTAGAGCCCCCATAAACTGAACTTCACACCCCTATACTGGGTCCCATCTGGTCCCAAACAGAAGGCCAGGGGGTTAAAAAAAATTCAGCCTGAAGGTTAATGATACCAGGGAAACTCAAATCTACATGAAGACATGAAGTTCATCAGAAATGGTAAATATAAGTGAATATAAAAGCCTATTTTTCTCCTAATTTCTTTTTAATACATATGGCTGCTTAAAGCAACTGTAGCACTGTCTTGTAGAGTTTATTACATATGTAGATGTAGCTCATATAACAAATATAACTAACAATGACCAGGGGGTTAAATGTACCTATCCAGTTGCAAGGTTTCTATATTTTACTAGTAGTAGCATATTGTTAACTCTTATTAGGCTGCAGACAGTTTAAGTTCAATCCCTAGATTAACCACTAGAAAATAATACAAAGAAATATGGATAAAAAATGGGAAAATTGAAATGAGAGTCTAAAAATATTTAAATAATCCAGAAAAAAAGCAGGAACTGATACAAAAACAAAGCAGACAAGCATAGAACAAATAATAAAAATGGTAGAGTTGAATCCAAGTATATCAATGCCTGTGTTAACTGTTAATGGACTGAAAAAGAATGATGGATCTCCACTAGAAAGCAGGGAACTTGAGGTAGGATTATGCCCTAAACAAACTGCAGTGTGAACTATTTTTGTGGGAAACATTGTCGACCAAAAACACCTCTTTGGCTGTGGTCAATGGTCGACCATAAACCTTAAAAAATCATTTCAGCTTGCATGAGGTGGGCAGTTAAGCTAATGGCACAGGTGACGTAGGAGGCTCAGTTTGAACCATTTAGCATCCCCATCTAGCTTGTTTGCAGGTGCAAGTGGTCTGAAGCAACTGCTTTTGGTGGAAGTTAAGGGGAGTGCACTTGTCCCAAGAGACTATACCTAGATTCTAGCTTCACAGTGAGATGGAAGCAAAAGCAAAGAACACTGAGAAGAGTATTCACTCTGTGCAACTGGAGTTAAAAAGCTTTCATTTGCTGTTGTACATATGTGGAGATTCATAATGTGGGGTGTGTGTGTTAGAGGGGACAAGACATTCAAGTTACACTATAATGCCACATAAGTTCTGGTTAGAAGGATTATTGATGCTCTTTGTATGCTCATATTCATAATACTTTGTTATAATTTAATTTAAAAATTGTACGCTATTTCTTTTTCTGTTGTCTTTTTATTTCTTTTTCTAAATCGATGCAAATGTACTAAGAAATGATGAATATCCAACTATGTGATGATATTAAGAATTACTGATTGTATATGTAGAATGGAATGATTTCTAAATGTTTTGTTTAATTTTTTTTAATTAATAAAAGAAGTTAAAAAAAGAAAAAGGGAAAAAAAATACACACTGCATTTGAGATGACTTCAGTAGATGGCTTGCATTTGTTTTCCCATCCAGATTTACTCACTCTACTTCTCAGTCTTGGGAGTGCTGATCAGTAGTAACTTAATTAACATGTCCTCTAGCTTCAAGGTAGAGTTGGCCATTGGGGAGCCAAACAGAGAATTGGTGGGGAGAAAAGGATGGAGAACTCTATATATTTTCTCCAGAGTGCCCCTTTGTAGTGTTGTCTCAGGCTGGTTGCTACATCTGCTGTCCTTTCCCCATGACTATTGTAAGAGCCCCTCTCCAGCTTTCTTTGAACTGGGGCTGGTTGCAACCACACTATTCCCAACCCTGGCAGGTGCTGCAATATATCTTGTGCTTTCCCTACCACTTCTTTATATCTTTGCAATTAGATGCTTTAAAAAATCCTACCTGAATGATCATAATTTAAGTATGTACCATCTGTTTTCTGCTGGAGCCACAAGTGGAACACAGAAAAATTGGATAAGGTCTCTGTACTCCATTTTCTACACTTAGTAACCACTATCCATGTTGTACTCATACAGTCCACAGACAGGATTATTGACCAAACACATCTCAACTTTTATCAGTCAAAAATATCTCCTGAATTTTTGTTTTCAGCAAACAAGGGCCTTATTATTATTTTTTCTTTTTTGATTAATAAATCTTCTGTATGTCTAGACTTCTGTGTTAACTTTAAAAATAAGATTCTTTAAGAATTTTCACTCTCATTAGCCAGCACAGTGTTTAGAACATCTTAGGAAAACCCAAAGTATTCACTGAGTGAGTGAATAAGTGAAGGAATAAGTAAATAAACTCAATTAGTTCTAAGTAGTTGTTTCTTGCTTTCAATGTTTACAGTATGTGTTTATTCCAACTTTTTGATCCACTGTTGATAGTGAATAAAGAAGCAAGAAATATTACATGAAATAATCCAAAGGCATTCATTGCCTCCTCTGTGGAAGTCCCCTAAAGCAATTAACCCTGCATGAAAAACTTTGGGGCCCATTAACTGAGAGTCAATTAAATTGGAGATCATTGAGTTACAAATTATCTGCTTGAGACTGAGACTGGGAAAAACTGAGTGGAAAGTAATTGAATCACATTGTTCTATTCTAACTGCCATGTTAGGCAAAACATCTGGGAAAGAAATTCCAAGAACAGAGGCTCTGGCATACATATCACAGAGAGAGGGGTGAGAAGTGATATGATTAACATGCTGTTTTAACCTATTCATTTGTTAACTGCATTAGTGATTTCCTAAATTTTTCATCACCCATGTGTTTTTGGATTAGACACTCTTTGCATTATTACTATCAGATTATTTGGTATTAAATTTGCTTAGTATGAATTTATAATTTACAAAAAGGAATCTACATTGAAATTATAGATAGGCTAAAATTTCCCTTTTTGGTGCTTTCTCCATTAAGCTTTTTTTTTGTTTTTTTTTGGTTTGGGTAGGCACCAGAATTTGAACCTGTGTCTCCAGCATTCCATTAAGTTTTGTTATCAATATTACAATATACTAGCAAAATATATTTCTTTGGCCCTGGATCAATTTACACAATATAGGTATTATCTATTCCTTAATGCTTGGGAAGACATATGTAGATCCATCATCTCCTGGCACCTTTGGTGTGATAGTTGTGGAAAGAATGATTTAATTCTCCTTATGGTAAAGCACCATTCCTGAATTCTAACTTTTATTGCATTCATGTTTGTCATCACTGATGAAACAAAAAATCTAGGAGTCATGTTTGAATGATTCTTTCCTTAATCCTCCGCATCTATTCTGCCAACAAGCCATGTTGACTCTACCACCAAAATATATCATATCCTCCCCAACTCCAGGTGCTCTGTAGAAACCGATCTAGGGTGGACATTGGAAATAATTTTCCAATTAGCTTCACTTTTCTATTCTTGTTTCCCTACAACTCATTCACTGATGTAAATAAGGTTGTGCTGTTCTGTTTAAAGTACTATATCATTGCTTTTAAATACTTGCTGCCCTTCCTGGGGCAATTATATTCAACACAAGTGGTTAAGTTTAGGCCATGTGACTTGGTCTTATAAAATAAATGTGAGCCAATACATAGGAGTTGAAAGGATATGTGCACTTCTGGGCAAAACTTTAGGAACCAGGACATGGGACAATTCTCAATGTTCCATTATGAATACACAATCTCAGGCAATCTATTGGGTGGAAACAAGGCAAGAAAAGTAGCTTCCCTTTTCTAGCCTCTAACCTGCTGAGCGGGGAAACTGCAAGGTGGTTGGAAATGAGATGAGTAAGCCACTCTCGATTATTTTCCACAGTTAACTGAAAAAAAATAGGAATATGGGTGGGTTGATCTGTATAGCTGCCCATGTGGCACAAAGTAAAATGGTGGAAAGAATTTTTCACAACTTAAATTCTACTTAAGTATTGTCAGAATAATTTGCTCATCTTATTTTCTTAAACTCATCAGTTATCTGCCAGTGTTAGAAAAAGGAGCACATCACACTTAATAGCCCTTTATCTATTTTCACTTATATCTAAATTACATGACTGATATATTTCCATTTAGCTTTAACTTAAATTTCCTTTAAGGATCAAATAAATATTTGAGATTGAAAATTCATTGTACAGTATTTACCATAGCTGAGTCACTGTAAAGATAGGCAGAATGGAACAAATAGGACATTCTCTGAGTAGTGTATGTGATCTGACTGTTTGGGATTACACTTCAAGCAGAGAGAAGTTAGAAAAGAACAATGGTTCTGTAAGTAACAGAGTGTTATATTTTTGTTTTGATTTGAGTTCTGCAGTACACTAAAAATATTCAGCTTTTTTGAGAGAAAATAGGTACAAAGACATACAATTTATAAGAAACTATACTGAAACTTTTTTTAAGAACCATAAAAAGAAGAAATTATAGTCAGCTATTTGGACATCTCTGGTCAGATGGGGAAATTAAAACACATAAACTAAGACCTAACTAACATTTCCCATTCTACTGTCATCTTGCTATTAGAGAAAATTTAACATACATCATAAATCTAAGATATTTTCCTTCATAAAATCACAACTCCAGCTACCTCTATAATACATACAATATTTTTGTAGTGATTTTTATTCTATGACATAGTTGAGACATAGATGTGATCAGTATAGTTGGCTAAAGCTTCATATGTCCCAAGAAATGACAATTTGAGAGATAAAAGATGGATACAGATTTTAAGTTGTATTGTTACTGAAATACGTTGTTTCAGTGATTATTTCTAAATCAAGGCATAGATGGAGTCTTCAAAACACTGAAAAAGTGGGTCATAAATTTCTATATGAAAAATCTAGGCTATACTTTCCTTTCCATTTTTATGTCATCTATGTCATGCATGCCATGGTTTGTTCTTAGTTTCATGTACAAACATCAAATAATACTTATACATATGTTTTTATGGTGGTTTCCATCTGAGATGATGCTATTTAATTGTTAACGGTTTGGGCTCTTAGGGTTAGAGAATATGAAAATGAGATAAAAGGGCTTTCCAGAGTTGATCTTCCAAAGTGGAAAATCAGATGAGAGGATTTTCTAGAGTTGCTGAATCACAACTTTGCTGGACATCTTGTCAGAAAACCATCATATGAAGTATGAAAGAAGGTATGTATTACTGCTTTAAGTTAATGGTCAGTAGTATGAACTATACCTATCACTGCATAATTTCTTAGAGATAGGAATAACTTACTGAAATCTAGCGTCCTTTAACTGTTATTAGAGACTTGAAACAGGCTTTTTAAATTTATTTTTACTTTTATTTGTGTTTGTGTGTGACATAATCTTAATGGCATTATAGAAAAATAAGAAAGAATGAATTTTGCTCATCAGGTTTCGGGAAAACTGGAGTAAGAACTTTTAGAGAAACAGCAAACTTAATAAACTTCCTTTCCTCAAAGATTCTGAATGCTTCAGATAATGAAATAATCAGACATACAGACACACTAATAATGTTACAAACATTTCCTACTGGAGACAAAGGGTACTCTTTATAGTTAGGAAATTTCAGCTACAAAAACTGAATGATTACATGTACTTACTATTAAATCTCTTGAGAATTTTTTTTATTCTTGGGAACTAAGTGGACAAAACAAAACTAAAATCCCACACAGACCCTTATAATTTGTAGAGGCAATGGGAAGTATTAAATCAGGCCACAAGGACAGCTCTGGCATCTCTTTACTACTTTTTGCAAAATTTAAGAATATGAGCAATAATACTAAAGAGAGAGAACCTCAAACAAACCTGGAAATAACTTGAGTGCATATCTATGTAAAGGAATGCAGCCCCATAATAAAAAGGAATGGACTACTGATACATGCAAAAAATATGGGTGAATATCAAGACATTTTTCTTACCTGAAAGAACCTAGACACCACAGACCACGTGTTGTATGATTTTGATATGAAATTTCTAGGAAACTGTAGAGGCAGAAGTCATACTTATATTTGCTTCAAGTTGGTGATGAGAGTGAGAACCCACTGCAGAGCTGACAGGAGGGAATTACGGGGGAAATAGAAGTGTGGTAGAACTCACTTATGATGAAGGTCACACAACTGTGTACATTTAGAAAAATTCATTGACATCTATACTCAAAATGGAGGATTTTATGAGTTTTTGGTAAATAATACCTAATTAAATCCTTTAATAAAATATAAGCAAAGGGAGATGTCAGCATTTGTGCTGTGGCTAATCTAAGTAGTGAGTCACGGAAACCCTTTTCCTAATGTGATGCATGCCAGGCCATGAAGGAAGCCAGGGAAGGAAAAAACATAGTTGAATATGAATATGCACAGGAAGCCCAGGCAAAAATTTATGCACATGCACCAAATGACATAGATATAAATTTCGCTGCTGAGATTATATATAACTCTGGTTCTCTTATCCTGTTTTATCTCCCTAGGCTGCTGATGCAACCATAAAATGGGGTGGCTTATACAGTGGGAATTTATCAGCTAACAGTTTTGGGATTGGGATTAAATTAAATTATCATCAAATTAGAGCATGATCAAGGTGATGCTTAATTCCAGAAGACGGGCTGCTGGAGATTTTTGGCTCTTTTGTCTTATGTAAGGCACATGGCAGGGCATGCCAGTCTCTCCCTTCTCTGCTGTATTTCATTGCTTTCAGCTTTTTGTCTGAATTTCACTGTCTTATAAAGAACTTCAGAAAGAGAATTAAGACCCATCCTAAACGAGGTGCACCACATCTTAAACTGAAGTAGTCTTATCAAAAGATTCTACTCACAATGGGCTCCACAGGAATGAATTACTTTTAAGAACATATTTTCCTAGGGTACATATGGCTTCAAACCACTGCACTCCACTCTCTGAACCCCCCACCCCTCAAAGACTTATTTTTTTCTGGCTGCAAAATATATTCATTCCACCACAATATCCCCAAAGCTGTAAGTGATATCAGAAACAAGTGCTTAGTACAAAGTCTCATCGAAGTCAGTTATGGCAAAGGCATTATTCCAAAACTAAATGTCAGCAGGTGGAGGGCATAGGGGAGGGATGTGGAATCTCAGTGGAAGAAGTGGAAATGTGTTCCTATAGATTATGGTGGCAGAGACAAGTCTATTCACTTAGGATGCCTTGTGTGATATGTGAAAAAAGCTATTTAAAAATGATCAGAGAGAAACAAGTGCTGGAGAAAATGTGGAGAAAGAGATGCATCTACTCACTGTCAGTAGGAAAACTGAGATTCAGCCCCTTGGAGGGCAATGTGGTGGCTCCACAGGAGACTAGGGGTGGGGTTGTCATATTATTCTGATGCCCCTTGCTCAGTATAGACCTGGAGGAACGGAGTGTGGGGACATTAATGGACATTTGCACACTGGGGTTTATGGTGGCAGGGTTCATGATCCACAAGTAATGGAGATACCCTAAGCGTACAACAACTGAGGAAGGGACGGACAACCAAACTGTGGTGTATACATACAATGGACTACTGAGCAGCCCCAAGAAGGAATGACATTATGAGGCATGCAACAACGTGTATGAACCTTAAGGACTGTATGTTGAATGAAGTGTCAGAAACAAAAAGTCAAATATCATCATGCCTCACTCATATGGACTGCATCCTGTACTCCTCTATAACATAATGGCCAGCATCTCCTGGCCTCTTCCTTCTCTTCTGGGTTCTGTTGGATTTCAGGTTCTGCCTGCTCCCTCTCTGACCTCTCTCTCCCTGAATTTCATTCTGCTATTAAAGGACTGCAGTACTGGGATTAGAACACTTCCTGATTGAGGTGGGCCACACCTTAACTGAAGTAACCTCATCAAAAAGTCTGACAATATGTTCATGCCCACAGCAATGGATTAAGTTAAAGAACATGTTCTTTTCTGGGGTACATAGATCCAAATATACCTACACTGTGTAAAGAGTAAAAAAGTGTGAAAAGAGGGTAGGGAAGAATGAAATGGATGCAGAGAAGCATAGACTGGAAAATTACAGGAAATTCTGACATGGGATCAGCCAGTAGTTTAATATGTATGTTGAACTAATCATTTGTCTCCCATGGATTAAAATTTATTGATTCATAAATTGAGTGTTGCATTAGATAATTAAGTTAACAACAAACCCTAATTTTCTCCCATCCTAAGAATTAGCAAAACTAAACAAAACTATTCATTTTGAATCTTAGATTCAGAGGTATGTGTTTGTGTGTTTGAAAGTGGTATGCTCTGTATGTGCAAGTGCACTTTTCTTCTTAAGAAAAATATGCTTACAATTAATTACAAAGCACATTTTGCAGGAATTCTTTAAGTTTGGAATAGTGCAATAAAGTTATAGTAAATACATACCATTAAAATAACTTAGAGGCATGTTATATGTTCTCATCTTGCACTAGAGAAAAAGGTATCAATAAAAATCACATTGTTCGGGCCACGGTGGCTCAGCAGGTAAGAATGCTTGCCTGCCATGCCCGAGGACCCGGGTTCGATTCCAAGTGCCTACCCATGTAATTAAAAAAAAAAAATCAGGGTGGGCCGCGGTGGCTCAGCGGGCAAAGTGCTTGCCTGCTATGCCGGAGGACCTCGGTTCGATTCCCGGCCCCAGCCCATGTAACGAAAACGGAGAAACAAAATACAATAAAACAAGAAAATGTTTAAAAAGATGTTTCCCTTTCTTCCTCTCTTCCTTCCTTCTATCCTTCCTTCCTTCTCTCTGTCTTTCCTTTAAAAAAAAAAAAAAAAAAAAAAAAAAAAAAAAAAAATCACATTGTAGCATCCATATGGTTAATACTACAAAAAGAATCATAATTTTAAAAGTGTAACAATTTTTTCAAGATGTTTTATTTTCTTATTCTGATTTTCTCTCTTCTATTGTTTGGTCTGCTAATTGTAACCAAAAAAGCCAAGAAGTTTTTAATGGGGTGATATAAAATGGATTTTATTAGTTCAACCCTCTATAAACATTCTCATGCATCATTAACATTATACACTGCAAGGTACTGCTTTCCTTAAACTGTAAATCTTTGGATAAATATTCAAGTTTGTAGTAAATAACTGACTAGTGAATAAACACTTATGGTATGTGCACTGATGAGTTGGGTAAAGTGTGTAATTAGGACATACATCTTAAAATGGCTCATTAAATCACAAGACAAAAGAGCCATTGGAATTTGAATGATTGTAATGAGTGTCATCAGAATTTGATGGAACTACAATGTGAAATATTTGATTTTGATATTTCAAGTTCATTAGAATTATATCTGTATTGAGTATTCTAAATGTCCTATACACATAGGCAAATATAATAACATTTAATTAAGAAGTTCTCTACTGTTGTAATATCCTTTGGAATAGGAAAGAATGTGACTAATAAAAAGAATAAGCATATCCACTTTGTGTAGCTGTGTTTGTGTATATATGTATATGTGCATGTATATGTATACATGTATACAAATGTAGACTTCATTAGACACAAAGGAACACTTTTTTTGCTTGTATTTGTATCTATAAATTTCTTAACTTCTGAAAGATAATCTTCTCTAAAAAGAATGTTTTCTCCTTACCCCCCAATTCTAACTCATCATATTGATGCTGTTTATCAAAATGTCTCTAATCTGTCCACTTCTTTTCAACTACACTGCTTCCCCATCCCATTCCCCTTCCACACCATATCTTTAACTTGTCTCATATATTATCTCCCCCACCATTATTTAATCAGAAACAAATATGATCTTAATGTAACTTAGAAATGTGTAGGGATTTAATTTTCCTGTGTAAAGATTTATGTTTAGCATCTTGGACGAATATTGCAATTTTGGGAGCAATGAATGGAAATTATGCAGAACTCCTCTAGCTCTGTGATAAATGGCATATTAGGCAGTGTAACAAGTAGCTTAATTTGTACAGCAACTTTGTGAGTTTTATGTTGTTAGACCCACTGTGTAGATGAGGAAATTGAGGTTAAGAGAGTTGGTGTCTCGGGCCTACTCTTATCAAGGGAGTGACAAAGCTGTAATTCAAACGCAGGAAGGTTGTGACCCCACAGCACATATAAGTCCCACCGTTAAGTCAGGAGATGGAGATTTCTCCTCTCTCAACCTCCAATACTCATCCATGTCAGCTCATTTGAGAATCTGTTGTTCCAGGCAGTAGTTAATAAATCACAGGCCAAATGAGAGTCCAATAGACAGTCCAAGTAGGTTATTGCCTCTTTTATCTCACCCAAGCTTACCATCCTGGGATGGCATCCTTAAGATAAGACACAAATATTGTTGTGCCATCAAGTCATAGGAAAATTGGGGATTTATTACTGCAAATTTCTGCTCAAATAGGGGAACAGAACTTCATTTCTCACTGATATTTGGGGATATGTCATTCTTTCAGAGCTGTGATGGGGAGAAGTAGTTCTCCAGCACTTATAATCCCACTAATCTCCAGCAGAACTTGAGAACCAT
The DNA here is from genome assembly GCF_023851605.1 of Tamandua tetradactyla. Lineage (NCBI taxonomy): Eukaryota > Metazoa > Chordata > Mammalia > Pilosa > Myrmecophagidae > Tamandua > Tamandua tetradactyla. The sequence continues at coordinate 48,293,259 of NC_135335.1, read as the reverse complement.
TTCCAGTTTCCAGTGGCTACATGAAAGAAATAGTGTATTGGTTCCCTGACAGAACCTCTCTTTGTGCTATAGGAATACTGGTATGTTAGGAATGCTGTTCTCAGACCATTGTGATTACCGAAGGCTAGAGAGCTAAGAATTTACTCAGCCCCTTCCAAGTGGCCAGCATGAGTGGCATAAAGAAAAAGACAGCTTCATGCTCCCAAATGCCTACCAGTTGTAGAGTATCAAAAACACAATGCACATATCTCACACCTTATACAAAAGTTAACTCAAAATGGATCAAAGATCTAAACATTAGGTCTAAGACCATAAAACAGTTAGAGGAAACTGAAGGGAGATATCTTATGAATCTTACAACTGGAGGAGGTTTTATGGACCTTAAACCTAAAGCAAGAGCATTGAAGAAAGAAATAAATAAATGGGAACTCCTCAAAATTAAACACTTTTGTGCATCAAAGAACTTCATCAAGAAAGTAGAAAGACAGCCTACACAATGGGAGATAATATTTGGAAATGACATATCAGATAAAGGTCTAGTATCCAGAATTTATAAAGAGATTGTTCAACTCAACAACAAAAAGACAGCCAACCCAATTACAAAATGGGAAAAAGACTTGAACAGACACCTACCAGAAGAGGAAATACGGATGGCCAAGAGGCACATGAAGAGATGCTCAATGTCCCTGGCCATTAGAGAAATGCAAATCAAAACCACAATGAGATATCATCTCACACCCACCAGAATGGCCATTATCAACAAAACAGAAAATGACAAGTACTGGAGAGGATGTGGAGAAAGAGGCACACTTATCCACTGTTGGTGGGAATGTCAAATGGTGCAACCACTGTGGAAGGCAGTTTGGCGGTTCCTCAAAAAGCTGAATATAGAATTGCCATACAACCCAGCAATACCATTGCTAGGTATCTACTCAAAGGACTTAAGGGCAAAGACACAAACGGACATTTGCACACCAATGTTTATAGCAGCGTTATTTACAATTGCAAAGAGATGGAAACAGCCAAAATGTCCATCAACAGAAGACTGGCTAAACAAACTGTGGTATATACATACGATGGAATATTATGCAGCTTTAAGACAAGATAAACTTATGAAACATGTAATAACATGGATGGACCTAGAGAATATTACACTGAGTGAGTCCAGCCAAAAACTAAAAGACAAATACTGTATGGTCCCACTGATGTGAACGGACATTCGAGAATAAACTTGAAATATGTCATTGGTAACAGAGTCCAGCAGGAGTTAGAAACAGGGTAAGACAATGGGTAATTGAAGCTGAAGGGATACAGACTGTGCAACAGGACTAGAGACAAAAATTCAAAAATGGACAGCACAGCAATACCTAATTGTAAAGTAATCATGTTAAAACACTGAATGAAGCTGCATCTGAGCTATAGAGGTTTTTTTTTGGTTTTTTTTTTTTTTTTTTTTACTGTTATTACTACTTTTATTTCTTTTCTCTATATTAACATTTTATATCATTTTCTGTTGTGTTGCTAGTTCCTCTAAACCGATGCAAATGTACTAAGAAACGATGATCATGCATCTATGTGATGTTAAGAATTACTGAGTGCATATGTAGAATGGTATGATTTCCAAATGTTGTGTTAATTTCTTTTTTTTTCTTTTCGTTAAAAAAAAAAGTAAAAAAAAAAACACAACAATGCATTTGTGATTCACAGCATGGCTGTGTTCAGTTCCTATTTTTGTGGCCCATGTGACCAAAAAATACTGAATTGCACTGAACCCTGGAAAGACGTGCTCCTTGTTAGGTATAGGAAAGTGGATACTTAGATTGTGCCATGCTTGTCAGTCTTTTCTCCCCTTTTGGGGATGAAATCATGTATGCCACCAAAGACATATTAAAGTCTTCTCTGTGTTCCTGAGGGTATGAACCAATCTGTTAATAGGGTCTTTGAAAATGTTATTACTAGTTAAGGCATGGAATTAATTGTGACTGAATATTTGAAGAATATTTAGAAAAGGCCAAATTGATTCACTGGACCTTAATCCATATGACAGCAGTCCTTCTAAGGCTGAGCAAATTTGGACTCAGCCAGTCCATAGAAGCTGGAAGACAGAGAAAGCCAGAGTAGGAGATCAATGAAACAGATTGCCAGGCAGGGCAGAGATGCAAGCCAAGGAAGCCCAAGGATTGTGGCAAAGATGATTATCTGAACACTACAGATTCCAGAAGAAAGCATGGCCTGGTGGGACTTTGATTTTGGACTTCTTGCCTCCAAAATTACCAGATATCAAATCCCACTGCTGAAGACAACCAGTATCTGGTTCTTCTTATAAGAGGCCTGGCAAACTAAGACATCCCTCAACTAGTTTCCAGGCCCATCATTTGGGGCTTTTGTGTATGCTGCAGCTAGTCATACCATTGACCAAAGTAACAATGCATTCTGTGAATTAAACAACGGGAAATACACTTGGAGGGTAGGCTATGATGAAGCTGCAAGAAATATACTTAGGTGGCAACTATGGCAGCATCTTCTCTTGTTGCAGAGGAAATGCTCTTAATTTGAGAAAGATTCTAATGTCAGGTGGATAACTGCCACAAAGTCCATGATGATTCTATTGGATTGCAGGATTGAAGCAAGAGTCCCCACAGTTCAAGCTCAGATCATAGGCCATCTTAAAGGTTCCATGCCATGAACCCCATGATCCATCTTTGCCAGGACACAGTCTTTCAAAAGGGAATGATTGACTTCTGATGCAACCTGCCAACTTGTCCCAATCCTAACACGATACATGATAGGCTCTCATCATGTTTAAACCTTCTACCTTACTTTCTGATTCTGTCCTCTTTTCCAATGCAAGCCTTTTTATCTTCATTTAGGGACTGGATTAGGGTGGGGATGCTAAAACTCTGTTGCCACTGTGGAGGAAGCACACAAACTGTAGACACAGTTACAGGGTGTTGTCTGTTTAGGATCTGTAGTTTGTAGGTATCAGTTGCAGTAGAGATGTGACACTCTTTTTGCTAACAGGCAACACTTCAGATTATCCTATACATACCTGAATCATAAGGCACAGTCACCGTTTCAGATTTCAAATAGTCTCACCACCCCATTCTCCTCTTAGAACAAAATCAGACTTCTGGCTATATAGGCACTTAACATACACCCTTGTTTTTGCTTCTCAGCTGCAAAAATAAATACCTTACAATGGGTTCACTTAACAACAGAAATGTATTGGCTCATGGTTTCAGAGGCTAGAAGGCTTGCTTTCTCTTAGGATCAGTATCTTTGGGCTGGCTGGCAATCGTTTTGTGTCATGGTCAGGCTCATGTGTCAACTTGGCCAGGTGGTGGTACCTGTGTGTCTGGTTGGGCAAGTGCTGGCCTTGTTGCTATGAGAACATTCCATAGAATTAAATTATGATCATTTGGGTTGCATCCACAGCTGATTTCCATTTGTAATCAGCCAAGGGGAGTGTTTTCTGCAATGAATGATGCTTTATCTACTAACCAGAAGACTTTTAAGGAGGATTCATAAGAAACAGGCTCACTTCCTGCTTAGGCCAGTGAGCCTCTCCTGTAGAATTCATCCAGACCCTCCATCAGCATCATCAGCTTCACAGCATGCCCTGTGGATTTTGGATTCTACCTTCTCATGATTATGTGAGACACTTTTACAAATTTTATTCTTACAGATATTTCCTGTTGATTCTGTTTCTCTAGAGAACCCTAACTAATACAGTTTGTTTCTTCACCTTATCCAAAACATGGTGGCATGTTCTTTCTCTTCTGGATTCTGATGACTTCTACTTCTGGCTGTTCTCCATGACTTCTTTTGAGTCCAATTTTCTTTGCTTACAAGAACTTCAGTCATATTGTGTTAGGGCTTACCCTCATTAAGTTTGTGTACACCTTAACTAGAAACATCTTCAAATTTCCTATTTCTGTTTACAAATGGGTTCACACCTGCAGGACTGGAAGTTGAGTGGGATCTGAAAATGTGTTTTTTTGGCATGGGTAGGCACCAGGCATCAAACCAGGGTCTCTGACATGGCAGATGAGATCTCTGCCACTGAGCAACTGTGCTCAGTGAACATGCTTTTTATAGTGAACATGATTCAATGTTCAACAGCCCTCAGCATACAGGAAAATATTGATTGTTGATGTTTCCTTTCATTTCAAAAGCATTTATGGTGTATGTATATACAATTAAGATGGAGTGATAATTAACTGTATCTTTTTTTGCCTGTGCAGGCTCTGGGAATTGAACCCAGGTTTCTGACATGGCAGGTGAGAATTCTGCCACTGAGCCACCATCACACCACCCTAACTGCATCATTTTAGACTATTGATAACCACTAGATACTCTTTCTTTCACTTTTTAAAAATAAAAAGTGTGAAATTTGAATTCGAGATTTATTGTAGGAAAAAAACAACTTGGATCTAGTCAGTCCCCTTGCACAAAACCCTTCATAGCTGCCCATGGCACCTATTCTGAGTCCAATCTACATGGTCCTATGTAATCTGGCACCTACCCACTTCTTAAATCTCACTTATGAAATCCATGTCCTCAGTCTGCTCCAACTATGATGATTCTTTCCATTTCTTCTTGCACTGTGCTCTTTTCTACCTCAGAAACAGTTCTTTCTCTCCTGCTCAAAATTCTATTTCTTGGTATGTATGTGTGTGCATGTGTGTGTTTGTGTGGGCATGCATGCATGCGTGTGTATGTGTGTGTAGACATATATAATATACATATTATAGGAACTTACATTAAATTGAGATTAGCAAGTCCAAATTCCATAGAGCAGCCCACAAGTTTGGAACTCACTAGTGACAATGAACTTTCTAGGAAAAGACTGGAGAAAGAAATTTTTTCTTTGTAATGGCTAAAATCATCAGTTCTCCTTTTGAAGCCTTCAACTGATTGGAAGTGGAAACTTTTTTCATTGAAAACAATCTCCTTTGTTAATTATAGATGTAATATGACTGTAGATGTAATAAACTGATCAATGACTTGGATATGTTTGTAAATTCCTTCACTGTAACCATCAGGTCAGTGCTTGCTTGACCAAACAAGTCAACACTGTAACTCAGCCAGGTTGATATATGAAATTAACTTACATAGGCCTGCTTGAAAACTCTGTTGCTCTTTGAATCTTGAGTTATGTGCTGGGAATATTGTGACCCTAATTTTGTGAAGTCCCTTGAATAGTACTAATAATTTCTAACCCTCAAACAACAGGGCTCAAACCAAGTCCACATGGCAGGAATGAAAATAAATATCACATCACTTTCTATATCATCCTCATTTCTTTCCTACAGGTAAATTTTCTCACTTAAAGCACATCCTCCAAAATCTGGCTATAAAACAAAAGCTTCTGTGTATATGAATGGAATTTCCCAATTTCTAGGGACTAACTGTGGAATGATTTGTGGTTGTTTATGTACAATATTATTTCCCCATTCTGGACTTTTCTGAATCTGATCATCTCACCTATACCCACTATCTCTTTTAAAAAGGCAACACTGACAACTTATTGGAATTTATTTTTCCATGTTAGAAGAGTTTTTCTTTCCTCTTTATTCTCTCAGGCTTGGGCCATTAGGACAGAGATACAGACATATAACCAGGTTATCTTCCTGCTAAATTCTATGTTCAGTGGATGGTTTATTTATGTATTGTAAAAATGTTTAAAGAAAGACACTCTGAGTCTTCTAAAAAGCCATGCAAAATTGCACCATTAGAATTTGTTTCCTCTACTAAGTACATATACCACGTACCAATCCCTTTGCTCTTTTGGTAATTCCTGACCTTTGATCTTGAAGTTGCATCTGCTTCTATATATCCTTGATAGGAGTTAAAGTCTCCTTACATTTCACTACAGACCTTATCTCTGTCTCATTTACTAGATCTTATCTTTGCCAGTCTTCTTAGGAAGATTCATTTTCATGTTTACAGCTCACGTAGATCCCAACTTGGGACATGATAAAGAAGGATACCTATAATGCATCAAGGTGGTCTTACTTAACTTAACTTGGATTTCAGTTAAATATTAAGATTATTTCCTGTAATGGGGTTTACATTACAGATCTGATTATTAACTGCTAGGTACCTTCATCTGACCAGAGATCAATAAATTATTTCTGTTCTCCACTTTAAGTTCCAAATAAGAAACACATTTGAGTGATGAAATTAAGCTATTTACAAGGTTTACTGCTATTATTGGATTGATGAGTTTTAGGATGTAAGTATTTGTGAGAGGCTCACACAACACACTTCCCTGAATTTACAACACACGTCCATGAATTTAAGACAAGAAATTAATGTCAAAGGGGGAAAGGGGGGGAAAGTGGCAGTACTTAAAATATATTTGTTATGTTGCCTCTCATTTTCTGTTCCAAAATAGTTTCAGACTTTTATTCAATGTTTGTATAAAGTTATTTATTAGATACAGGATAATTAAAATAGGATGAGATCATATGCTCAGTACTGCCATGAACTGTCAAAACTTTATAATTATAAATTTAAGCCTTGCCCATTTTCATTTTGCTTTCTAGTTTAATGATCAGAGTACAGTAACATATTCTGAGAAAGACAAATCCATGCAAAGATGTATGTGCAGGTATAATTTAGAAAGTTAATCTGCTTTAGTAAGTATTGGTTAACATCAATATGCAAGACAATTTAGAATGAAGTTCTTCTTTCATAGAAGAAATCAATACTTATTTAAATTGAAACAAAATATTACACAGTGCATTAATAATAAAACATAGCATGGTGTTTGTATTCATTTATTTTTTATCATGTCAATTTTGATATCCAACAAAAAAGTTGTTGGATATATTCCTTCAAATAAATCCTCTATTACTCATCTAGAAATATTTTTAAAATTTTGATTTTTTGTTTTAATTTGTCCATTACTCATTAAATAGTAAAAGATTATGGTTGGTTTATAAAAAATTAAAACATTTTTAACATCATCTATATTGGATTATAATTTGCCTTCAATAAAACGTATGCATTGTGAGTGAAATGTTGGATGAGTTCAACAAATGTATACATTTATATAGCTAAACCAAAAACAATTTATAGAAAATGTTTCTATTATTGAAAATAATAAGTTCATTGGACATTTTTGCAGTTCATCTCCCCTCCTCATATTCCAGGAAATCACTGATCTAACTTCTATCATTTATATCTTTTACTAATGGAATTAATAAAATATATCTTTTGGTAATGGAATAATTAAGATATACGGCATGTGTCTTTGTCTTTCACTTAGTCCATTTGGTTTTAGAATTACCTGTTTTGCATTTATTAATAGTTACTCCTAAGTAATATTCCACTGTACGCATATACCAAAAATTGTTTACCCATTCACCTTGTAATGGAAGTTGAAACCATTATAAACCTATTATAAACTATTATAAAATAAAGCATCTATGAACATTCATACATAGTCAAGTATTTATGCAAAAATATTTCAGTTATCTTCATTTAATAGCTAATGGTAAACATGTGAATTACATGATAAATTGGTAAATATATATTTAACACTGTTAAGATGCCAAAATATTTTCCAAAATTGTATATCATTTCATATTTGATCCAGACATATGTTGGTTTTCTGGTTGCTTTACATACTTGTTGGTACTTAGAGTTATCTTTGTATATTTTTGCCATTCTTGTAGGTATGAAATTGTATCATTGTTTGGTCTTACATTGCATTTCTTCCTAATGTATAAAGATGATGATTATCTGTTGATGTACTCGGTCTTTTGTGTACCTTCCTTGGGAAGTGTTTGCCCAAATCTCTTATTGATATTTAAATTATATTTCTCATCTAATAAAATGAGGTAAGAGTTTTTAATATTCTGGATATGTCCTTCCAATGATACATGTCTTGAAATCATTTTCTCCCAATATGACTTACATTTTCCTTCAGTAATCACGTAGTTTAAAGAGCAGACAGTTTCAATTTTGAAGAAACTTCTTTTTTATTATTGTTACTGCTTTTTGTGTCCTCTCTAAGAAATCTTTGTCTACATATAGGTCATTGTTTTGGTTTACTAAAGCTAACGAAATGCAATATACCTGAAATGGATTGGCTTTTAACAATGGGGATTTATTAGCTTGCAAGTTTACAAATGTAATGTAAACTGAAAATGTCGAAATTAAGGCATCAACAGGAAGTTAACTTCACTCAAGAAAGGCAGATTCTGTCTGGAACACCTCTGTCAACTGGGAAAGCACATGGCTGGCATCTGTTCATTCTTGTTCCTAGTTCCATTGCTATCACGTTCTGATGCCAGTGGTTTCCTTTCTAAGTATCTGTGTGCCTTCACTTAGTTCCTCTGGGACACAACTCTGGGTTCCTGCTTCCTTAGCATCTCATGGAAGGCACATGATGATGTCTGCTGGTCCTTTTCTCTGGGTCGTTGTTTACAGTTTCGGGCTTCAGTGGCATCCTCTCTCAGCTTCTATAGGTGTGTTCTTGTTTCTCAGCTTCTCTGCTGCTTTTTTCTTTGAGATTCTCTTAATTTTATCTTTTATCCTCTCATAAAGGACTCCAATAAGGGGACTAAGACACACCTTGAATAGGCTAGGTCACATCTCAACAAATATAACCTAATGAAAACATCACACCTACAATAGGTCTACACCTACAGGAATGGGTTAAAAGAACATGATGCTCTCTGGGGTACATACAGCTTCCACATTACCACAGTCAAGAAAAAGTTGCTCTAAGTTTTCTATTAGAAGTATTAGTAGTTTTACATTTCCTTTTAGGTACATAATAATTTTGAGTTACTTTTTGTGTATGGTATGAAAGGATGTGGATTCTTTTTTCCTAAAGATATCCAATTTACCTTGACACTACTTGAAAACTCTGTCCTTTCCCCCATTGAATTGCCTGACATTTTTATTTTAAATATAATACATGAGTCTGTTTTTAGACAAATATTTTGCTTCATTAACCTATACATCTATTCTTATATCAATACCACACTGTTTAATTTGGCTTTGTAGTAAGCCTTGGAATCAGACAATATATGTTCTCTTTGTTTCTCTAGATCTTTTAAAATTCTAGGCCTAGTGCATTTCCATATACCCTTTAAAAACAGCCTCTCAGTTTCTATAAAAAAAAAGTCTGCTGAGAATTTGAATGACATTGTGTCGAATGTATATATGTGTTGAGAACTGACACTTTAACAATATTGAATTATGTAATCCCTTTATGTAGGATATTTCTCAATTTGTTTTCTTGATTGCTTTAGCAATGCTTTGCAATTTCTATCATACCAGGTTTGCATATTGTTTTTTTTATAATTCATCCCTTTGCAACTTAGTATTGATGCTCTTGTTTTTATTTCCATTTAGTTTTAAAATTTGTTTTCCAAATTTTTTGCTTATTGGTGAATAAACATACAATTTACATTTTGTATCCTGTGACCTTTCTGAATTCTCTTATTAATTTAGGCACTTTTAAATTCCAGTCTGATAATCTCTGTAATCTAATTGGTCCATTTACATGTAACGTAACTGCATACATTAGATTTGGTTTGCTATCTTGTTGTTTGTTTACTTTTTCATTTTTTTTTTGCATTTTCCCCTGTCATATTTTGTATTAAGTACTTTCTTATTAGTCTTTGTCATCTGTTGGTTCAACAGTTCTCTCCTTCATTTCATTATGAAATATTCATGATGTATGTTTCAACTATCACAGCAAAGCTTCAAATAATATTATGAAACATTTATATAAGAATTTTGTAAAAATATGCTTCTATTTTCCTCCTCTTTCTTTCTTTTTTTAAGGGGAGGACTGAAGTGAATGGACCAGGAATCAAACCCAGGTCTCTCACATGGCATGTGAGAATTCTACCACTGCACTACCCTTGCATTCCCCTTCCTCCTCTTTCTTTTACTATTGCTGTAAGCATTACTTCTATGTGTGCTTAAAACCTTTTGCACACTGATATGATTTTTTTTATTTGAACAGTTGATTATATTTTAAATAAATTAGGAGATAAACTATATTTACTTGCATAGTTTTTATTTTGACACCCTTCATTCTTCTGTGTTCATCTGAGTTTGTACATTGCATCATTTTCCTTCTGCCTAATGATGTAATGTTTGTTTCTTATAATGCTACCCTGCTGACAATAACTTCTCTGTTTCCTTTCAAATGGCACCTTAAAAGATTGTTTTTTTGCATGTAGATTCTAGATTGAGTTTTTAATTTTCTTTCAGCACATTGAAGATATAGCCCATTGTGTTATGGCTTGAATTTTTCCTTCAAGAAGTCAGAAATCATTTATTTCTATTCCTCTGTATTTACTGTTTTTCCTTCATGGCTGCTCATAATAGTTATCTCCTCATTAATGAATGGGAGATAATTTAGTTATGATGTACCTTAGTGTGTTTTTCTTTGTACATATTCTACTTCTCTGTATATACTATGCTTGAGTTTGAGTGTTTCAGATCTGTGGTTTTATAGCTTTCATCATATTTTCAAAATTATCACTATTTTTAAAATATTTTCTTTCTCTTCTTGTTTCTGAGACTCCAATCAAGCAATTTAAACTACTTGATATTCTGCCATAGGCCAATGAGTTTATATTATTCAGTGTGTTTACTCTATGCATCAATTTTTTACTTCTGAAGGGATCATACTGGTTTAATGCAGTTAAGTAAATATAATGCTCATTTTACCCCTAGAAATTTGTATTCTATGTTTTTAACTTCCAGTTCTTTCCCCCTTATTTTTATTTTGTATTTCAATTTCTTTGTCATATTTGTAATAGCTGTTCCAAATCATTGCCTCTAATTCCATTGCCTGAGGCATTTGTGTCTTTTTCTATAGGCTGATTTTTCTCTTATTATTGGATTATAGTTCCCTACTCCTTTGTATGTCTAATATAGTATTATTGCAAATAATAAATATATATAGTATTATTATTTATAATAAATATTTTTGAATGCTGAAAATTTTGAATATATTGTTGCCAGTCCAGATGTTATCTTCTTTTAAGAAATTCTTATTTTCAGTTAAGAAGATAAGCTTGATCATTTTGAGGTTTGTTTTGATCCTTCTGAGGATTTTTAAAAAGTTTTGTTAGCAACATCTCTAGAGTAGACTTGAAGCTAGGGATGGTTTAACCATATTCCCAATATGTGGCTTTTCTGGGTAATTCATTGAATGCTGTAAATGTTTAAAGAAGTCTGCCCAATATGGCAGATCATAAATCTACATCTCCCAAATCTGAGTTTGTCACTGCAAAATAATTTTTTCTTGGTAGTTGCATCATGTCTAGCCTCATGGAATCTCACACCATGCAACAGGAGCATATTATTCAGACTAATAAATCATCAAGGGGCTATGTTGCAGATTTCATAAGTTGTTCTCCAAAGTTTTACTTTTTCTGATATTTTCCCTACACATTCTAGCATCTTCAACTGCTCTCCCCAAACTTCATTGTCTCTGTCTCTTCAGCTTAGCAAAACTGTGAATCTTTGTTTGCCCTCACTATATTGATACCTGGAAAATGTTTATAAATGGAAAGCCAAAGAGATTGTAAAGATTTTTCATTTGTTCCCTTGCCCAGGGATCACCAACCAGTGCTGTCTGCCTTTCAGTGCCTGAAAAGAAATGCTTCATATATTTTATCCAGTGTTGTAGTTATTTATGGTGAGAGGACTTGAATTATAACAAGAAAAAGATCAAAGGTATTAATTTTCAAATACTCAATTTATATAAAACTATGGGATAAAACTTTATTGCCTCCAAATAAACTAAACAATTCTCTTTACAAATTGGATGAATTTGCCTTTTAAAGTAAATAACTAATTCCAAATTAATAATATTAAATTTTTTTTCACTTAAGAACCGAACATAGTAAATATTTCTAAAAAATTGTATCATCAATAAATTTGAAACTCATGTGAAACAACTGCTATTCTTGTTCTACTCTGAATTTTAAAGTGAATAGCTATAGTAATTTGCTTTTAAATGATGGCTAGAATGTTCATTTGAGATTGGAATAAGTTTTCCTTGAAAAAAATATTCTAAGACTATCAGAAAGAAACTTATTTTTTCAAATTTCTCCTTAACATGAATCAATATACTCATTTACATTTTTCTCTATTAAACTTGTTATACTGTATCATTCTTGTGTTCCTGAAATAAATTCTACTTCATTTTAAAGCATTTATTATTTTTAATAACTGATTAAGTGCTAGTATTACATATTTTTATAATTTTTTATTTTACCTTATTTTTTATCACATGGGCAGGCACTAGGAAGCAAATCTGGATCTTCAGCATGAGAGGTGAAAACTCTGTCACTGAGCCACCATTGCCTGTCCTAGTATAATTCTTGGATTTATTATCTATATTTACAAGTAAAATGATCATATATTTTTATAATGACACACATTTTAGGAATACGGTTATTAACTTTGTAAAATGAATGGTGGTGCTGTCTAGTAATGGAATTTTCTATCCTTTACTTTGTTTTTTGCAAATGCAGGCACCAGGAATTGAACATGGGTCTCTGGCATGGCAGGTGAGAACTCTACCTGCTGAGCCACCATGGCCCACCCTATCCTTTTCTTTTAAAAAGTTCATATGAGGATGAAATTATTTACAGCAATTTTATGTAGTTATTTTTTAACATTTTAATGAGCTATATTTGATATACAATATATTCCACATATATAAAATGTGCAATACAAGAGTTTTGAACTAGTTATACACCTGTGGTAACACTACCACAATTAAAATAGCATCCATCCATCAGCTCCCAAATGTCTCATCTTGTCCTTTTGCAATCCTTCCTTTCCTCCCCTATCCCCCTTCTCCAGGCAGCAATTATCTGCTTTCATTAAAGATCTGACAGCATTTTATTGAATTTCATATAAATACATGTACTATTTTTTGTCTACATTCTTTTACAGAATAGAACTATTTGAGATTCATCCACATCACTGTCCATACTCTATTATTTTACATTTCAGAATAGCAGTATTCCTTGTGTGCAGATATACCACAATATGTTTATCACTTCATTTATTGAAGAAATTTTTGAAGGGGTTTTCGCTCTTACAGATAAGCTGTTACGAGCATTCATGTGTAAATCTTCATGAGGAAATATGCTTTCATTCCTCCCAGATGAATACTTAAGAGTAGAATGCTGGGTCATACAGTAGGTATATGTTTAAAATTTTTTCTGAGTCTTATGTTTACATTAGCATGCTGACTTCCCTAAATCATGATGTCAATTATATATTAGTCAAATATTTTACAAAACATTTTAAAGTGAAGATTAGGTATCCAAATTTGAGTTTGGGTTTAAATCCATGTGCATGTGTTGCTAGTTTGACATCACAAGTATGACAATTATATTGAAAAAAGCCAGACCTCATTCTGCACATTTCCTCCTTCTGCTATACCCCCCTCAACCCAAACACACACACATTCTGGGGCAAATGCTGACCTGTCTTTTAGATAGAATTTAGGGCAAGTCCCAAGACTTACAAATAATTTAAAGGTAATAAAACACTTATAATCACAAAATGTCTCAATTCAGAAAAATATGCACTCCAATTCATAGTGCAATTTCAAAATTCATTAAAATTACTTTCTTCTCCTGCCTAAGGCTTATTTTAAGAAGGCCTCTTGAGGGAGTATAATAAGATGTTATTCCATGTCCTCCATGCACTTGTCTTTTAGTGATGCTTTAAGAGTGTTGAAACTGGGCAAAAAGAAGCATGTAATGGCAGACAGGATTGTTCCAAGAAAGACAAGGGGTTGTGTAGAAAGACAGTCTTTCACCAAGCTGTGAGGGGTGCAAGAGGCCAAAGAATGGATGACTGAGAGAAGTCCAACTTGGTGAGTAAAATAGAGCTCTGAATAGTGGAGAAGGCAGGGCTTTATGGTGGGAATGGACAAAGAAGGCAAGGAGCCAAGAGCATACATATGCATAATTGCTGACAAAGCTAATTGTTTCCTAATGTTTGCCCCTCTGCGCATGACTTCTAACAAAGTTAGCCTTGGGGAGAGATAATGAAAGCACAGAGCCAGCAGAGTAAATGCAGGGATGTGCATAATTGCTGACAATGTTGGAAGAGTTGTGGGGATATTTGAAATTGTGAAAGCATTACTATGTTACCAAGGTCTTACCTTGTATTCTGTTGAGGAGGTCTAAGCGCTGACTTCTCTGTGTTTGGCAGGTGATTAAAGTTAGATCTGTCTATGCTGCATGTATTCAGTTGGTTCTTTAGCACCCTCTCCTCCACTCCCTGTGAGGTGAATGCATTCTGTTTCAGTTTTCCAGGATGGTTGTGGCAAAAATGATTACTGATTTGCTTAAACTATAGGAATTAATTGTCTCATGGTTTTGAAAGCTAGCACCCTGAAAACACAGACTGTCAAAAAGGCCATGCTTTCTCCTGGGTTGTTCTGGTGGTGGCTTGGCTTGCCACAATTCTTGGGGTTCCTAAATTTGCATCCTTGCTTCTGTCACATGGCCATCTGTTTCATTCTCTGGCTTCTATGTCTTTGCGCTTCTATCTCCGTTTTCAATTTCCTTTGCTCATAATTTGCTTCAGTTATACTAGATAAAGGCCTGCCCTCATTCACTTTGGCCTCATTTTAACCAAGCATTTTTAAAGTTACTCTTTACAAATGGGTTCACACCCACAGGACCAGGAGTAGGATTGCAATATGTCTTTGTATGGAACATGATTCAATTTCCAACACATATCTACCCGTTGGCCTCCTAAGCAGCATTCTCAACCTGTAGGCACTGGCAGTATGTCTCTAAGACAATTTCAGGCTGATTCTTTCTTATATGGTCACATGTGGCTAAAGAACACTCATGTGTCCTTTGGCCAAGAGAACTCTTGACTCTCCAGTTTCCCTCAGTTTAGAAATAAGCATCCACTTGGTCTATTATCAAAACAGTATATATTCTCTAGATTTCTCAGATGTACATCAGAAATCAGTTTATTATGATTCTCACACTTCTATCCCAGTCTACAGGAGGAAATATATCAAGTTCTTAGATCTATCTCTCTGAACACCTTTTCTCTGAATTAGAGATAAGAGGAAATGCATTTCCTAGCCCAGCCCAAGGGCATTTCATGCAGCCTGGCAGTCCTTTTAAAATCCCTCTTGCAGTATTTGTTTCTTTCATAAACTGGATATCACTGGTTAGTTAAAGTTAAGACTCACAAAACTAATTTTCAGAATCTTCTTTATAACATCCTATTTATTACCATTATAAATTCTAAACTGAAGAGAGAACCATGAAGAGCTCTATTTTTAACCTATTTAAAGAGCTTTATTAATAACTAAGTTAAACATTTATTGGGTGGAATGCACAGATAAGCAGAATTGACAACAACATAACTTGCTACCCTGTGTTAAAGATATATCTACTTTTGAATGATCAAGATGTAATTTAATTTTGGAAGTTTTAAATTGTGAAAAAATGTAAAATCTAGGATTGAGAAAATATATTCATTTCATTTTTTATTATACTTCAATTAGATAATACAGCCTGAACAATTATTCTTTTGGAATTTACTTAAAGTTCACAATGTTATTTCCCCCAGATTCTCACATTGCAGCATACATAATAAATTATGTCTGTGTGTGTCACCAAGAAAAAGAGATGAGACTGTTCATCTGCCTTACCAGATGGCTTATAGAACTGATATTTGGACACATCTGCAACACATTTGAAGTATCAACCATCACTGTTCTAATATGTTATCAATTTGTGGAACACATAGTATTGTCAATGATCAGAATTTAATATGTACGTCTTAAAATGAGTTACATATAACCCTTTATACATAATTCATCCATAACTTTACATACCCTATATTTCTTTTGCCTGTTTCATTCTTCAAAGAGAAAGATGTGTTAGAGATTCCCATAGATATCATCGAGTATGGCCAACTTATTCATGTATGCTGAAACATATTTTTGTTCAGATTCATGAATCTTATCATTTGCACGTAAATATTCTAATTTTAGCATAGATTCTTGGACCCTACATGATGACAACTTAAAACTAAATGGAAGAAAAACACAATTAGAAACACGAAGCTGCTTGACTAGAGTTCCAGAACTTGAAAATGGCACAGTAAATGGAAGACATTTGAGTCACTTACTTTAAGGAGGGCTGATGGTGTTTGTGGCTATATTTGGGATAGCAGCATTAAGTTATTTGGGGTGGGGGGTTTTGGTATTTTTATATACAGGGAAGAGAATACAAATAGTAGTTGTTTGTTCTTATTGCCTGCCGATCATCAGTCCTTCAAATAAAAAGATCGTCCTTTCTTGAGAGAAAACTGTACTAGGCATTTGATAATATCTTTGTTCTGTTTGTTGAAATTTTATTTAATGCCCTTTGCATGCTTCTGGTTTACAAGCTATGCACTCAGAAGCTATTTGTGAACATAATGTTGGCACTCTTTAAATTTTGGTTCACTTTTCTTTTTTTAATTAAACAACTTTACAAAGAAAGTGAACCCAATTTCTGTATTATTCTTTCTGAAAATGAAATGGCCGTAGAATGCTTTCTGTCATTTTCAATTTTCTGTATTTCTTTTATGTAGCATTTTAAATACTTTTAAAAACTAGTCATTATTTTAATTTAATTTCCAACCATTGTTTATTGTGTTAATACAAATAACTGAATACCTCTATTCAATTGCTATTATTTGCATCAACTTCTTTCTTGGTTAACTTTCCTGGAGTGCAATCGGTAAAGTGGTAAATTATTTCAGTCAGAAATATCTTTTCTTTCATGAATACTCATGCAAGAAGTTTAACCAAGCATGGAATTTTAGGTTGATGGGTATTCATCATTTCTCTGAGGACATTCACAGATTTCTGCCTCTTTATCAGTTTATCATTTATCAGATGCTAATTGTGACATAGTATATGGATTACTATAGTTAGGGGGAGTGAGAGGATAACTTTAAGAAGCTAGAGTACATAGATGATGTCACAACATCTGAGTGAAATTGTTAAAACCATATGAGATGCTCATACTTCATCAAAAGGATCTAGATAAAAATTGAGACCTGTGCAGAAAAGAGTTTGCATATAGGCCTGAGAAGCTGTCCTTAGAAAGGCCTGCTTGCAAGGTGGGCCCTTCGCTCTCTTTGGCAACATCATATGTGAACAGATCTGAACACTCATACATAAAACTTTTCCTGATAAGTGTGGCTTGCTGGGCCTAAGCCATTTGTACAAATAATATGGTTTGTGTAAAAATTTTCTTTCCTCCTGAGAGCCTGGAATTTGTGTACAGGACAGGCAGAAGGTACCTATATGGCCAGCTTCCTATAAAGGCCCTGGACACTGAGTCTTCAATGGACTTCTCAGGGTAGAAACATTCTATACATGTTGTTGGATTTTTCTTGCTAAGATGAATGCACTCTCCTTACCCTCTCATGGGAGGAAGAAACCACAAGGAAGCCTACCAAGGGATTCCTGCACATGTTGCCTGTGTCATTTTCCCTTATGAAGCAGCTATGTATATTTCTACTTTGCTATAATAAATCTTAGCCAGGAGTGAATTCCATATGTTGAATCCCATAAGCTCTTCTAGAGGATCTCCAAATGGGGTTGGTCTTGGGGAACAGCCAATGAAAGGTCCTGTGTGAGATGATGAAAATAAAGCTTGATGTGTGGTTATTATTGCTAATGTCATTCTACAAGACTATGGAGGTTATAGGAAATTTTTGACATGCTCAATACCCAAGGATTCTTTTTGATACTGTATGAAGACAGAACTCTATGAATTTCATAAAATTCAAGCACATTGATGAATTTAAGATGACCACTGGAAACAGTCCATACAAAGACTTTCTATGGTTCACTCTTTCCTCTCTATTTCACTGTATCTTCCAAATCAAATTTGTGTACTATGATTATGAATAGCAATCACTGAAGTGATTATCTAGAGAGAAAGAAAGAGAAACATCACATCTGGTCTTTATTCCAAATTCTGAAACCTTAAACTTCATCTAACTTAGCCTTATCATCTTCTTATGGGTACTTGGCCAGGTGTGATATTAATACTGGAAAAGTCTATAACTGTATCTGAAGAAACAGACATACAAACATACATGCTTAGTCCAAAGGTAAACTCATTTTTTCATATTCAATGTGTGGTATTACTTAAGAGTGGGTTTGGAGAGAGCTAATTCTGGATTTGAATTATTGTTATCCATTTATTAACTGTAAACTTGCTGCAATTATTTTTTTCTGATTCTTTCTTCCATTCTATTTAAAAGACGGTCATATCATTTTCCCTTATAGTTTTGCTGTAAGGAGAGTGATAAATTGGAAGATAAGTAGGAAAATATATATCTGTCTATAGACAGATGGATGAAATAATATAAAGTACTTAGGATAATTTTGGATTCACAGCAGATGCTCAGATATTGATATCAATTAACAAAAAAATATTCTGTTCCTTCTCTACTTTCTAAACCCAAATATTATATCAGAACTCAGACAAAATATGGCCATTCAAATAACATATTTATTACATACTAAGTCTTTATATAGTATGTATTAGCATTTGTAGCTCCAATCTCTCCATCCACTCATGTGCTCTGAAGGACCATGACCATATGTATTCCACATAGTGTTGGAGATTATAGGCAGGGAATTTAGACAGGGGGAAAGAAGTCATCCTAATGGAAAAGGAAAGTAAACTATTTTTCATTGCATATAACAAGATCTTATGTGTAGAAAATTCAAAGGAATCCTCCACTCACTACACACACACACACATTTGCCCTTGAAGACTGTGATCATGTTTATTCTCCCTAGTCATCTCAGTAATGATGCCAGGATCTGCCCCTCAGTGATGAGCTAAGAAGTTCACTGAATTAATACATTATTTATTTAAGACTGACATGGC
This sequence comes from Tamandua tetradactyla, assembly GCF_023851605.1. Taxonomy (NCBI): domain Eukaryota; kingdom Metazoa; phylum Chordata; class Mammalia; order Pilosa; family Myrmecophagidae; genus Tamandua; species Tamandua tetradactyla. The sequence goes on along the minus strand of NC_135335.1, from coordinate 48,274,312 downwards.
TTTCAACATTAAACCTAGACACACATAGACACTGACACACACACACACACCCGTGAATAGAGTCACCAGATTTGGGTTTAAGGTCTAAAATCTTCATTATGTTGAATATTCCTTAATCTTTCCTGTTTTTTCCCTCTGCTATTTTATTTCTGCGATATTTGACTTAATGGACGTTTTCGTATTTCAGAATTTTTTTTTAAGCTGGAACATGTGATTTATAGTTCTTAGCAATTTTGTCACAATATTTCTAAATGTTTGCTTATTGTCTTCACACTAAAATAAAAACTTGATTGAGAATAATAGTATTATGATACACTTTCCTCAGAAAGCTTTTTTTGGGCAATGTGATGGTGGTTCAGTGGCAGAATTCTCATCTGCCATGTTGGGATGCTGGATTCCAGGTGCCTGCCCATGCCGAAAAAAAAAAATCAATCCTAAACCTCACTAAGTTTCAAACTTGGATGTGTTGACTTCTGGGGTTAAATATTGATGGTTGAATTTCTGATTTCCCTTCATAGGAGAATTGCTTTTTCTGCCAGGTGCCTGAAAAGCTCCTTCTTAAATATCAAAATTCAACAATGAGACTCAATGCAATCAATCATTTGCTAACAATTTTCCTTATCTGAACTGTAGCACATGATTTGAAAATTAGGCTTCACTTCTCATTCAGGAAAATTTTCCACATCATTTTTTTCAGTATTTCCTTCATTCATTTGCTGCATACATAAGATTCATTTTTCCTCATGTTGGATAAGTTCTCTATAACTCTAGTAGTGCTATCTTCTTTACTTCTTTATACCTTCCTTGCCACCTTTCCTTGTAATTAGGTGCATGCCAGCCATGATTTTATTTCAAGTGAACACTTATGTATTCTTGTTCTAAGGCATATCAAAGACTCAGTGGTTTTCCTCTGCTTCTTATTGCACAGACAGAGATAACAGGAACTATTGGTGAATATTGACTGGCACTTTGTCCTATTTCTTGAATTTTGGAAGTTATTAATAATACCTTGCTATTTATTTTTGGCGGGAAATAATGTCAAATGGTTTGGCTCTTTTATCTTATTCCTTTCTATTTTATGCAGGAATTTTAAAACTTTATCAACATTGCTGTCAATTTTTTCAGAAGTCATGTTGCATGCTTGAAAGCTGACTATGTTTGTTAAACAATTTTAACTGAAAAAATATTTATCATTAACTTTCTTGAACAGATCACAGAGTATTGTCTGGTTTCCACTGTTGTGGCTGCATTAATCTCTTTCTTTCCTGTCCTTTGATCCCCCTATGGTGTGACTAAGATAAGTTAATTTATTGTACCTCTTAAAACTGATGATTGTATTTAAACACTTTTAAAGTAGTTAATTCACATACCAATAAATGGCAAATAGAAAAATGATATCAGAGGAAAACCCTGGAAACTACAGTCTAGAGCTAGTGCATCTTGGGTTAGGACAGCTGACCAACCCATATATGTGGAGAAGGTGAATTTGCCCCAGAAGCAGAAAGTGGGTCACATCTACTCTAATGCTCAGGAAGAGGTGTGCAACAAAAGGCATTGGAGAGTGTGGAGCACACAAACTAGGGAATGGGGGGAGCCTGGTTGATGCCCCTTTGTTTTAAAGGTGTTGAGAGTGTGCCCTAGAGATGGCAGAGATCCCAGGTGCTGCCCAAAGCTTGGAGAGTTTGAAGCCAAAAAATGTTGGTCTCCCCAATGTCTCATGACATTACAACCATCTCAGTGTTTGGAGAGCAAAGCCATTGTGTAGGTCTATGGAAAGTGTGTAACTGCAGAAAGCTTAGAATTTTAATCATAATTTTTTTAAGTTCCCCTTTTAAAAGCCATTCCAGTTCAGGTTTGTCACATTCCAGCAGCTTACAACCTAACACAGGATAGACTTTCAGTAGCTATTTATGTCACCATGTTGATAACAGCACATCAAATTAGTTTAATTTTCATCTACTTAGGCATCAGCCAGATTTTTCTAAGTCCTTCTTCTCAATGGAGGGTAATGTTTTTCAGAATACAGTATCTTTTTAAATACATGTGGACCTGTCTAAAGTTCATCTCTTCCAATATGGTTGAAATATAATTTCCCAGTGGGGATGTTACACACTCAACTAGTAGGATTATGGGTTGGCCACAGGTCTAGGGCTACCCGATTTCAGGGTGTCCTTTACATTCTACATTCAGTCATAAGTGCACCACTGTTTTTATTTTGAATGTTTAAATTATTTGTTATGGTAGTGAGTGTCATCAATTGAGGGCTTGTTATAATTTCTTGAGGGCTCAAAAATAGTTTTCAAAGTGTTCTCACCCTAAATAATCCAGTGTTTTGCTGTTTTTCAGTAGGAAGCCATTTCAAAAAGATCTTGCCTTTTTAAATTGCATTCAAATCATAAGTAGGTTTTATGAGATTTTATTGTGCTGACTTACAAACTTCAAAATAAAATCCACATCAAACACTTATGGGAGTCACTTGTTATTTTCAATTTAAATATAATGTTGAGTAAGCTATTTAGGTATCAAGTACTTTTATAAAACTGATAAAAATAAAACAATGAAACCCACAGACAAGAGACTTTAAGTCTACCTTCACAAAGACAGACGCTCTAAACTTTAAGCTCTTTAATTTATTACAGGCCTCTATTATTAAAAATATAATTTGCATCATAATTCTATGATTTATTAATTTTAGACATTTCATTTTATCATTTTGTGCAGTCAATAAGCACTTGGTTTTCACAAACAAAACCTTTATAACTCAATAAACACTTCAAATAATTAGACTGCAATTTTAGTTAAATCTATCTTTTGTACTTATACTGCTATACTTATAATTATTGTCCTGATACCCCACATTTGCATAATTTTGTTTATAGCTCTGATACTTTAAATATTTCCTTTTAATCTGACTGTATTCTGAAGTATGTTAAAGCATATGGATTAAATTCATTAAACATATCTGATAAGGTTTTGATATCTAGCATATATCAGAAAATCCTACCACTGAGCAATGAAAGAACAAACAACTGTAAGATAAAATGGACAAAAGATATAACTGGACATTTCACTAAATGGGAAATACAAACAGCTAAAAAGCACATGAAAAGATGTTCATCTTCATTAGCTTTTAGGGAAATGCCAATCAAAAGCACAATGAAATATCATCTCACAAATATAACAATGTCCAAAATTAATCAAATGAGCAACTACATGTTCTGGAGAGGATGTGGAGAAATAGGAACACTTATTCACTACTGGTGGGAGGATAAAATGGTACAGCTGCTGTGGAAGAGAGTGTGGTGGGTCCTTAGAAAACTAAATATTGATTTGCCTTATGATCCACCAATTCTGCTACTCGGCATACACTCAGAAAATCTGAAAGCAGTGACACAAACAGACTCTGGAAGAATGCTGATAATAGTGGCATTGTTCAGAACTGCCAAAAGAGGAATTAATCCACATTCCCACACACAGATGAATGGATTAACAAAATGCAAAATATGGTATATATGTATATTTGTGTGTGTGTGTGTATATATATATATATATGATGGGATATTATGCAATAGTAAGAAGAAATGAGTTCCTGAAGAATATGAAAACACAGATGAATCTTGAGGACATAATGCTGGTGAAAAAAGTCAGACACAAAAGGATAGATACTGTTTGATTCCACTAATGTGAACTAACCAGAATATGTAAACTCAAGAGTATTAAAGTACAGAACATAGGGTGGGCTATGGTAACTCAGCAGGCAGAGTTCTCACATGCCATGCCAAACACCTGGGTTCAATTCCCACTGCCTGCACATGTAATAAAAAATATATAGAATATAAGATACTTAGGAATAGATAGAAGCTAGAGAAGAAGTGGAATCCTAGCACATTCAGAAAGTATAAGGAGGTTGAAGTTGAAATGATTTGAAATAGATACGAGTGAGGGTAGCTAGGAATGGTGCTATATTGAAAGTGAATTTAGTACAAAGGGTTTGTTTAAAATCATGTATGTCACTGATTAACACTATAAAATTAAATAATCTCTTGCATGAACTAGTACATGTGTACCACACTGGTACATAAAGGTAATAATTGAGTGGTATGTGAGGAAAAACACCTCTTGCAAGCTCCAAAAACAGTTCACATTAATACCTTAAAATTTGTTCATCAACAGTAACTGCTGTACCACACCAATACCAGTGGTCATTATTGGGGAGAGATAGGATAGGAGATGTATTCTTTTTAGGGGTCCATCTGATAATTTCCTTCTGCAGAGAAATGAAAATGCTATAAAACAGAGTGTGTGCTGTAAAACAATCAAAAAATCGATTGTTAAAAAAACACCGCAGGGTTTCTGAAGAGACTTTTTAAAACATTGAGACCCCTCCTGATAGTAAGGGGAATACAAAGAAGGATATGGCTTGAAGTTTAAGCTTCCTGGCTAAAAGAGAGGATGGTGAAGGAATTGCCACAGGAGAAAGCAGAAAGAGAAAAGGTCTGTCTCTTCTGGCAAATTCTTACCCTAAAATATCTGACCAAGAGATGTCACCAAAAAATAATACCAACTACAAACTTTTAATAGCAACCTAGAGAGAACCACTGATATAAACTTAGATATTTCAAATAAAAAATGATTCGAAGACACTGAAGTTGGGAGAACAGCATTTTCCAGGTATAAGTAAAAAGGTTTTCCTGAATTTTTTGAGAAAAATTCACTCACTTGAGGACAGTGGAATTGGGGAAAGAGTCAAGAGGCTACCAGATATTTCTGTACTAAGTGAAATGGAAAATAACACTAAAACTATACCTATGAAGAAAATAAAGTATTGATGCAGACAAAAGGAAGCCAAAGACAAATATGGAGACATTTAGAGCCTGGAAGGAGGGGTGTCTTTGGGGGCAAAGGAGGGTTGAAGTGGGGGGATGGGCAGTGGGTGCCCTTTCCCCTGGGCTTCCCCTCCCCCACCCAAGGAACCTTTGTGACTATTCTAAGCCCTGTGATGTCAGGCTGGCCCCTAGGCTGCAGTGTGCTTTCTCTGTGCCTAGCACTTCCTCGTGGTTGGTGAAAACTTTTCTCTGTGCTTGGAGCAGCCCCGGTGACCCATGGTTAAGCTCCTGCTCAGCCACATGGGAATGGGTTCCCTTATCCTCCTCTGGTCTGTAGTGGGGCTTTTTATCCTGTGCCTCCACTGCAGGTAGAGGCAGGAGAAGTTCCAGGGAGTCAAGCAACATCCAGACTCCAGTGAGGTAAGGGACCCTGGGACCAGTCCACAGCAGAGATTCATTGTTTTCTCCTACCCCATGTCCACTTTCCTAAACCCATGGTGTTGGCCCAGAGGGACAGCTTCGTGTAAATCTCTCAGAATGAACATGCTATCATAACAGGTAGGGTGGAGAGATATCCGAGTGGGGCTATTGATTCAATCGAAACTTCAAGGACTTCCAGTTGGGTGGGATAGGTTAGAGAATAAATTCCTAAATGCACTTCTTTGTGGCTATGGGCTATAATATTAGGAAATTCAGGCTCTCCAGAGAGAGCCACTCTACATTTGTTCACTGTCCAGATATAACCTCAGGTATCTCTGGGCCAAGCCTGGTCCATGGGTTCAGCTGAGAATGAGAGCAATGCCAGGCCTCTGGAAGGCTCTGAGAATAATCTTGTGTAAACTCTGAGGTTGGCAGTAGCACACTGTACACAGCACACTTGCTCCTGGAGAATTGAGATTCTGTGCCTGTTCACAAGAAGATTCTGGACACCCCCCCCAAAAAAAGGATCCTGACAAAATTAATGATCTCCTTCAGAAAATAATTATTTGTGTAATTTAAAGATGGAATAATAATAGAAAGGAATTAACTCACTTAAAAATGAATAACAGGCAATATACAAAGGGTACATTGTTGAGAGATGAGGATCTGAAGGTTTCCTTGAGAAATTGCAATTATATTCCTTGTTTCTTGGTTTTTCAGTGTCAGTGCAGAAACCAGAAGATGGAGAGAGAGGGTGGTTTGAGAGGTAAGGCCCTGCTTTCCCAGCACACCTGCTCTAAGGGTACATCACTTCTCACAGTCCCTGATAGTCGACCCCAGCTGCACAGTGTGAGGATGTCAGGTGTTGGGGCAAGTCCCTCTCAGGGAGGAAAGGCCCAAGGGGGCAGGGTCACAGGAAAAACACCCAAACCTTAGAACATGCTCACACCCTGCTCCACCCTTGCTTAGAAGGAAAGAAGGAAGGTGAGATGCAGTGAAGCAAGTCTAGGTTGGCTTAGGAGGCAGGAATTGTAGTGCCTGCCATTGACAAAGATTAAACTGCACTAAAACTGAGTTTCTACTGTGAAATAACTTTTTTTCAGTTTAATTCAAATATTTGTGGGAATCTCATGATATATTAAAATGAAAGCACTTGATAAATGATAAAACATTAAACATGTGGGAGCCTCCATGGTTTCCATTCACCAACTGTCATTGTAACCTCAAGCTTGTAGCACTTAGAATCTCTTCCTCCAAGTATCCCCTGAAGGGCTGTGACATGCAGCTCCATGGAAGGTGCCTGGACTCCTTTCACCACATGTAACCCAATCTCCTGATTTCCCAGCTTGGAGAGCTTGCCAGGGAGGATCCCTGAGGACATGGAACCGGAGTCCTCCTCAGAAAAGGTGATTTATCTCTTCATATTTCCTACTCAGCCTTCTAACTTGTGCTATCCAAGGGTCCCAGAGCTGTCTAGGGTGGACCAGAGGGAGTTTGTTCAGGGAAGCAATGTCAGAGAAAGACCTGGGTTCAAGCTCAATCTCTATTAGAAAGTCAGGGATGCAAGAGGTTTGTCGGGCCAGAAGCTCCGACCCCAGCAAAGCTTGCCTAGGTGTACAGTCTCCCTTCTTCCTCTTCTGAAGCTTCCACTTTCTGTCTTCCACAGCCCCTTGTGCAAGCACGCTGGACTGGCCAGAGACCATAGAGTCATCTGTCATCCCTGGGTATTTCCATCAACTCGGGATAACCACCTGCCAAAGGGGTGCCTCATGGAGGTCCCTATTCCTATGGTGACTCCTTCGGTAGTTTGGTTTCTGGCCTCCAGGGCCTCTCCACACCCTCAGCTGTTACTGATTGCATCAAGAGCTGCAATCTCAATCTGGGTCTCAACTGCCTAACTGTCTTCTCCATGGGCTGAACCACCTGCCTCTCTGGGGGACACCCCTGGAACATGGCTGCATGCGATGATCTGTTGACAGGTGGTGCCTGGGGAAGCCCATCATCCCCTACTTGGCACCACCCGGATGGTCTCCTGTCCTCCCACATTCCTTCCCTTTCTCTCCTTCTCCCCTTCCCCCTCCCTACCACTCTTTCACCTTCACCCCTGAACATACTCCTGCCTCCATGATACCCCCCCACATTGGCTTCCACATAACCATCCCCAATTTCCCTACAAACCCTGGGCTCCTCCTCACCTCTGCCTCCTTGCTTCTCCTTCCCCCACACCTCTTTTCCCATTTCCCTGTCATCCAGTTACCGCTGCCACTGGAGCATTTATTGGCCCTGTCCCTGCCTGGCCCCTCCTTTTCTCTACCTTCGCCCTCCCCTCTGCCCACCTCTCTGCCTCAGAATATTCAAGAGGGATTCCTCCACCCCAACAACTGGTCCTTTCCTTCCTTCCTGCAGAGTTTCCTCCTGTCCCAGTACCCCTTCCCCTGCCTGATCTTCCCCAAACCACCTCAAGACCTGACCCCATCATCGACCAGGCCAAAACCACCCTGCCATGCAGGGATAAAGACAATAACAGTAGGAGTGTGCAGGCCTGTTCTTTTCCACCTCCAGCCACCCCTGCACAGCCAGTGGGACTCCACCCCACTGGGAGGGCAACTGCCATCCGCCCCTCCAGGCTGGCAGTGACCCACATTACCGTGGGTCATCTGAGGGTCCACAAGGACATAGAGTCCAGGCTCCAGGCTTGCCCAGGTAAAGTATGCCTCAAGTCAGGTAGGTGGCTCCTGGGGTCTCTCATTGCCGTGTCCACAGGGTGGGGCCTGAGGGGACCTGGCAGCTGCTAAGTAGGTGGAAGACTTGGGAGGCCAGAAGAAGCAACCTCTGGCTGCAGGAACTTCCTAAGCTCCTCCTTGTAAGGAAGCACCACAATAAGATCACACTGCAAGCACTTCTGAAAGAGGACAGCACCCCTAATTCCACCTTAGAACATGTCCACAGGAGAAGGGCTGAGGGACTCTCCAGACCTAGGGAAGAGGACCTCTGCCCTGGCCAGAGATTTTCCTGACACCCTTTGTTCCACTCCCTCCAGGAAATGAAGGAAGTGGGGCAGCTGTGAAGAGGACCCCCTGTGGGCCAGCAATGCCATCAAGGGCTGCAAAAGCCCCCTCATAAAACATCGCAAGGGGGCCCAACCCCTAGGAGGTGCCCACAGGCTGAGAAGAAAAGCCCCCATGCCCTTAGCTCCCTCATCCATGCAAAAGCACTATCGGACCTCAGCTCTGCAACCCAGGATGAGCCCAGTGGAGACCTGGGCTTTAGGAAGCCTGTAAGAGCAAGGCAGTGAAAGGTACAATTCTCTGAAAACACAGAGACTATGTATTATTTTCTGGCGGCACCCCCAAATGAGATGCATTGCACACCCTCACTAGCACACCACAGAGGTTTCTGCTTAGCAAGCCTCTGCTGCTGGGCTGCCAGTGATTGAAAGTTCTGGCTCCCTAATGGGCTAGAAGAAAATATTTTATCTGAAGCTGCTGTCTTTTATGATAATTTGTTATTTGTCAAACCAATACACCAAACACCAAAAAATAAAAGAAAAAAGACCACGAAGCCAACGCTCATTCTTCACATTTTTTGTGTGTCCCCCAAGAATTACCCCCAGTTTATAATTCTTAAGTGTTACTTTGTGGGAGATATCAAGTCAAGCCTCAGTCATTTCCTGAAATCTGTGCAATGTGTTCCATATTTAACAGCAATTTCTCAAAATATTGACAGATTACTATTTTTAAATCTTGTCTATAAAACCCTTGTCTTTGTGCCCCTTTTTGCTTTCAAGTAGATTCTTCAAGTGTTCTGACACTACTTTGCTTTGTTTAAGAATGTGAACCCTGGTGGACATTTTCTCCTGAGTTGTTACCAGAGTCATTCTTCATTCACTCTGAAATTACTAGGGTTTCATAGAACAATATTATCCTAACTGTAGCAAACACAGAGTAGTGGAAAAATCAAACATTAAAAATAAACAAACCTGTCTCTAAGTTCCTTTCTAAACATTGTACACCCTTCAATTTTATGATCCTCACCAAAACTACTTGCTTAGCTGATTAGCAAATACTTTATAAACATGCACAAAGTATCCTGAATTTTCTGCTATTTGGCACAATGATAATGAACTGAGAAATGTCCCTCCATTCAGATCTTTGATTTGGTAAATATCCATGTTTCTTTCTCTCTCTCCTGGGTTTTAAGAATTTTAGCTTTCATAAATGAAGAAATAAAGCAGTCCATAATTGTAAATATATTTATAGAAATCAAATTCATTGAAACCCCTTCCACAACCTAGAGATCCACAGTACATTTACCATTTATTCCTCCTCCCGGGAAAGGAGGTAAAATCACACAGTTGAAAGACTTGGGGGTGAAGGGAATGGATTGCATGTTCATAAAAACATGGCATGCAACAGCAAAGAATGGTTTTTATACTGGGTGATGCCTGTTTGTAGATTTGGGGCCAGATGACTACACAGACGAGGTAGTATTCAGCTTCTGTCCACTGGAGGGGCCATCTCCAGGGTGACCTTCAGGTCTGTTCTCACATATGTTAGACAAGACTGAACACACCATCTGCTCAGAGAACTATCTGTTCGAATCTGGCAAGAATATTAAAAATAGGTCAAAGTGGAAAGGGGCCAAGATGGCAGCTTAGTAAGGTGCGCGCGTTTTAGTTCGTCCTCCAGAGCAACTACTAAATAACCAGAAACAGTACAGAACAGCTCCCGGAGCCACGACAGAGACCGGACACACAGCGTACCCCAGTCTGGACCAGCTGGACCAGCTGCGAGACTACGCAACAGTGAGTTTCCTGAGCCTTGCACACTTTCCCAAGCCGCGGAGGTTGGCGGCCGGCGCCCCTCCCTCACAGACAGCTTCCCGGACCGGCTGCGGGTCTTGGAAAAGTGAGTTCCTCAAGCTGCGGCAGTCGGAGGTCGGCGCCCCTCCCCCACAGGCGGCATCCTGGACCGGCTGTAAGTCTCAGAAAGGCGAGTTCCCCAACTCGCAGACGACGGCAACCGGCGCCCATCCCCCACGGGCGACTTCCCGGAGGGAAAGGAAAGAGTCGCAAACAGTGGCAGGGACTCGGTCCAACCAAACAACAATAGTGGCATTAACAAACAAATTCTGACTGCTAGAAGTGGGCCCCCCGCTCAGGTGAAACTGATCAAGGCAGAAGTTCCCTACTGGGCTGACTGAAAGGGAGGAAAGGGGACGAAGTGCGGCCTTCTACGGCTGTTTTTGTGGAGGCTTGGTTGCATCTGGATTCGGCGTCGGGATTGCACAGACTGCAACTGCCCCGGACTCGGAAACAGGCTGCTTTCAGGGTTGTCTACCACCTGAAACTTCCCCACAGGAGGGGGAAAATGCAAATAAGGTGGAATCTCTCTCTCAAGGAATTCAAATCCGAGGGCTTCCCAATTTGAAGCCATTAAAACCAGCCTACCACCTTTCCTCTGTCTCCACCACACACCCAGCAGGGAGAGTCTTCCAAAGTTAAAGGAGCCACAACATATTTTGCTGGTGGGATCCGCAGACAGACAAGCGCCACATACTGGGCAGGATAAGAAAGCAATCTTCAGAATTAATTAAGGAGATTTTTAAGGTAATTATGGTAATTAAATGTCCATATGCAAGCAAAAAATAACAAATCAAAACAGGAAAATTGAACATATGGCCCAGTCAAAGGAACAAACCAATAGTTCAAATGAGATACAGGAGCTGAGACAACTAATTCTGAATATATGAACAGAAATGGAAAACCTCTTCAAAAACCAAATCAATCAATTGAGGGAGGACATGAAGAAGGCAAGGAATGAAAAAAAAGAAGGAATAGAAAGTCTGAAAAAACAAATCACAGAACTTATGGGAATGAAAGATAGAGTAGAAGAGATGAAAAAACCAATGGAAACCTACAATTGTAGATTTCAAGAGACAGAGGTTAGAATTAGTGAACGGGAGGATGTAACATCTGAAATCCAAAAAGAAACAGAAACTATAGGGAAAAGAATGGAAAAATTTGAGCAGAGGCTCAGGGAATTGAATGATAACATGAAGCGCATAAATATACGTGTTGTGGGTGTCCCAGAAGGAGAAGAGGAGGGAAAAGGAGGAGAAAAACTAACGGAAGACATTATCACTGAAAATTTCCCAACTCTTATGAAAGACCTAAAACTACAGATCCAAGAAGTGCAGTGCACCCCAAAGAGAACAGATCCAAATAGGCGTTCTCCAAGACACTTACAAGTTAGAACGTCAGAGGTCAAAGAGAAAGAGAGGATCTTGAAAGCAGCAAGAGAAAAACAATCCATCACATACAAGGGAAACCCAATCAGACTATGTGTAGATTTCTCAGCAGAAACCATGGAAGCTAGAAGACAGTGGGATGATATATTTAAATTACTAAAAAAGAAAAACTGCCAACCACGACTCCTACATCCAGCAAAATTGTCCTTCAAAAATGAGGGAGAAATTAAAACATTCTCAGACAAAAAGTCACTGAGAGAATTTGTGACCAAGAGACCAGCTCTGCAAGAAATACTAAAAGGAGCACTAGAGTGAGATATGAAAAGACAGAAGACAGAGGTATGGAGAAGAGTGTAGAAAGAAGGAAAGTCAGATATGATATATATAATACAAAAGGCAAAATGGTAGAGGAAAATATTATCCAAACAGTAATAACACTAAATGTCAATGGACCGAATTCCCCACTCAAAAGACATAGACTGGCAGAATGGATTAAAAAACAGGATCCTTCTATATTCTGTCTACAGGAAACACATCTTAGACCCAAAGATAAACATAGGTTGAAAGTGAAAGGTGGGAAGAGATATTTCATGCAAATAACAACCAGAAAAGAGCAGGAGTAGCTATACTAATATCCAACAAATTAGACTTCAAATGTAAAACAGTTAAAAGACACAAAAAAGGATACTATCTACTAATAAAAGGAACATTTCAACATGAAGACATAACAATCATAAATATTTATGCACTCAACCAGAATGCCCCAAAATACGTGAGAAATACACTGAAAATATTGAAAAGGGAAATAGACACATCTACCATAAAGCTGGAGAGTTCAATTCACCACTCTCATCAATGGACAGAACATCTAGACAGAGGATCAATAAAGAAACACAGAATTTGAATATTACAATAAATGAGCTAGACTTAACAGACATTTATAGGACATTACACCCCACAACAGCAGATACACTTTTTCTCAAGTGCTCATGGATCATTCTTAAAGATAGACCATATGCTGGGTCACAAACCAAGTCTCAACAAATTTAAAAAGACTGAAAATATACACAACACTTTCTCAGATCATGAAGGAATGAAGTTGGAAATCAATAATAGGCAGAGTGTCAGAAAATTCACAAATACGTGGAGGCTCAACAACACACCCTTAAACAACGAGTGGGTCAAGGAAGAAATTACAAGAGAAATTAGTAAATATTTCGAGGCGAATGAAAATGAAAACACAACACATCAAAACCTATGGGACGCAGCAAAGGCAGTGCTAAGAGGGAAATTTATTGCCTTAAAAGCCTATATCAAAGAAGGAGAAAGGGTAAAAAATCGGGAATTAACTGTCCACTTGGAAGAACTGCAGAAAGAACAGCAAACTAATCCCAAAGCAGGCAAAAGGAAAGAAATAACAAAGATTAGAGCAGAAATAAATGAAATTGAGAACACGAAAACAACAGAGAAAATCAATAAGATCAGCAGTTAGTTCTATGAGGAAATGAATACGATCGATGGGCCCTTAGCAAGATTGACAAAAAGAAGAAGAGAGAGGATGCAAATAAATAAGATCAGAAATGGAAGAGGAGACATAACCACTGACCCCACAGAAATAAAGGAGGTAATAACAAGATACTATTAACTTTATGCTAATAAATACAACAATGTAGATGAAATGGACAAGTTCCTAGAAAGGCACGAACAACCAACTTTGACTCCAGAAGAAATAGATGACCTCAACAAACCAATCACAAGTAAAGAAATTTTACTTTCTTTGGGAAGAAAACCTTCCCAAAAAGAAAAGTCCAAGAGCAGATGGCTTCACATGTGAATTCTACCAAACATTCCAGAAAGAATTAGTACCAACCCTGCTCAAACTCTTCAAAATAATTGAAGTGGAGGGAAAGCTACCGAATTCATTCTATGAAGCCAACATCACCCTCATACCAAAACCAGGCAAAGATATTACAAAAAAAGAAAACTACAGACCAATCTCTCTAATGAATATAGATGCAAAAATCCTAAACAAACTTCTAGTAAATCGAATCCAGCAACACATTAAAAGAATTATACATCATGACCAAGTAGGATTCATCCCAGGTATGCAAGGATGGTTCAACATAAGAAAATCAATTAATGTGATATACCGTATCAACAAATCAAAGCAGAAAATTCACATGATCATCTCAATTGATGCAGAGAAGACATTTGACAAGATTCAACATCCTTTCCTGTTGAAAACACTTCAAAGGATAGGAATACAAGGGAACTTCCTTAAAATGATAAAGGGAATTTATGAAAAACCCACAGCTAATATCATCCTCAATGGGGAATAATTGAAAACTTTCCCCCTAAGATCAGAAAAAAGACAAGGATGTCCACTATCACCACTGTTATTCAACATAGTGTTGGAAGTTCTAGCCAGAGCAATTAGAAGAAAAAGAAATACAAGGCATCAAAATTGGAAAGAAGTAAAACTATCACTGTATGCAGATGATATGATACTATACGTCGAAAACCCTGAAACATCCAAAGCAAAACTACTACACCTAATAAACGAGTACAGCAAAGTAGCAGGTTACAAGATCAACATTCAAAAATCTATAGTGTTCCTATACACTAGCAATGAAGAAGCTGAGGGGAAAATGAAGAAACAAATTCCATTTACAATTGCAACTAAAAGAATAAAATACTTACAAATAAATTTCACTAAAGAGATAAAAGACCTATACAAAGAAAACTACAAAAAACTGTTAAAAGAAATCACAGAAGACCTAAATACATGGAAGGGCATACCGTATTCATGGATTGGAAGACTAAATATAGTTAAGATGTCAATTCTACCTAAATTGATTTACAGATTCAATGCAATACCAATCAAAATCCCAACAACTTATTTTTCAGAAATGGAAAAACCAATAAGCAAATTTATCTGGAAGGGCAGGGTACCGTGAATTGCTAAAAGTACCTAGAGGAAAAAAAATGAAGCTGGAGGTCTCACGCTGTCTGACTTTAAGGCATATTATGAAGCCACAGTGGTCAAAACAGCATGGTATTGACATAAAGATAGATATATCGACCAATGGAATCGAACAGAGTGTTCAGATATAGACCCTCTCATCTATGGACATTTGATCTTTGATAAGGCAGTCAAGCCAACTCACCTGGGACAGAACAGTCTCCTCAATAAATGGTGCCTAGAAAACTGGATATCCATATGCAAAAGAATGAAAGAGGAATCGTATCTCACACCCTATACAAAAGTTAACTCAAAATGGATCAAAGATCTAAACATTAGTTCTAAAACCATGAAACAGTTAGAGGCAACTGAAGGGAGATATCTTATGAATCTTATAACTGGAGGAGGTTTTATGGACCTTAAACCTAAAGCAAGAGCATTGAAGAAATAAATAAATAAACGGGAGCTTCTCAAAATTAAACACTTTTGTGCATCAAAGAAGTTCATAAAGAAAGTAGAAAGACAGCCTACACAATGGGAGACAATATATGGAAATGACATATCAGATAAAGGTCTAGTATCCAGAATTTATAAAGAGATTGTTCAACTCAACAACAAAAAGACAGCCAACCCAATTACAAAATGGGAAAAACACTTGAACAGACACCTATCAGAAGCGGAAATACAAATGGCCAAAAGGCACATGAAGAGATGCTCAATGTCCCTGGCCATTAGAGAAATGCAAATCAAAACCACAATGAGATATCATCTCACACCCACCAGAATGGCCATTATCAACAAAACAGAAAATGACAAGTACTGGAGAGGATGCGGAGAAAGAGGTACACTTATCCACTGTTGGTGGGAATGTCAAATGGTGCAACCACTGTGGAAGGCAGTTTGGCGGTTCCTCAAAAAGCTGAATATAGAATTGCCATACGACCCAGCAATACCATTGCTAGGTATCTACTCAAAGGACTTAAGGGCAAAGACACAAACGGACATTTGCACACCAATGTTTATAGCAGCGTTATTTACAATTGCAAAGAGATGGAAACAGTCAAAATGTCCATCAACAGAAGAATGGCTAAACAAACTGGGGTATATACATACGATAGAATATTATGCAGCTTTAAGACAAGATAAACTTATGAAGCATGTAATAACATGGATGGACCTAGAGAATATTATGCTGAGTGAGTCCACCCAAAAACTAAAGGACAAATACTGTATGGTCCCACTGATGTGAACGGACATTCGAGAATAAACTTGAAATATGTCATTGGTAACAGAGTTCAGCAGGAGTTAGAAACAGGGTAAGAAAATGGGTAATTGGAGCTGAAGGGATACACACTGTGCAACAGGACTAGATACAAAAACTCAAAAATGGACAGCACAATAATACCTAATTGTAAAGTAATCATGTTAAAACACTGAATGAAGCTGCATCTGAGCTATAGGGTTTTTTTTTTTACTATTATTACTACTTTTATTTCTTTTCTCTATATTAACACTCTATATCTTTTTCTGTTGTGTTGCTAGTTCCTCTAAACCGATGCAAACGTACTAAGAAATGATGATCATGCATCTATGTGATGACGTTAAGAATTACTGATTGTATATGTAGAATGGTATGATTTCTAAATGTTGTGCTAACTTTTTTGTTTCCGTTAATAAGTAAAAAAAAGAAAAAAAAAAAGCTGAATATAGAATTGCCATACGACCCAGCAATACCATTGCTAGGTATCTACTCAGGGGATTCAAGGGCAAAGACACAAATGGACATTTGCACACCAATGCTTATAGCAGCATTATTTACAATTGCAAAGAGATGGAAACAGACAAAGTGTCCATCAACAGACGAGTGGGTCAACAAACTGTGGTATATACATACGATGGAATATTATGCAGCTCTAAGACAGAATAAACTTATGAAGCATGTAAATAACATGGATGGGCCTAGAGAACATTATGCTGGGTGAGACAAGCCAAAAACTAAAGGACAAATACTGTATGGTGTCACTGATATGAAATGACATTTGTGAATAAACTTGGAATATGTCATTGGTAACAGAGACCATCAGGAGATAGAAATAGGGTACGATAAGGGGTAATTGGAGCTAAAGGTATACAGACTGTGCAACAGGACTGGATACAAAAACTCAGAAATGGACACCACAATACTACCTAATTGTAATGTAATTATGTGAAAACATTGAATGAAGCTGCATGTGAGGTATAGGTTTTTTTTTCTCTCTCTATTATCGTTTTATTTCTTATTCTGTTGTCTTTTTATTTCTTTTTCTAAATCGATGAAAATGTACTAAGAAATAATGAATATGCATCTATATGAGGATATTAAGAATTACCGATTCTATATGTAGAATGGAATGATTTCTAAATGTTTTGTTAATTTTTTTAAATTAACAAAAAAAATATGTCAAAGTGAAGTTTTTATCTGCAATGTTTCTCTTCTAAGAATAATTCCACAATGTTGCGAAAGAAAAATGCTCTGAAATTAGCTGGGTTGAAGAGGTACAAGTCTGATGGGTTAGGAGTGTTGTTTAGACATTTTGTGTGAATTTACCTTGACTTGAGACTTTTGGAGTTAAAGAAGAAAATTACACTTTCCAGGACAGCTCAGAGGTAAACAGAACTGACTCTCCAAGTCCAAGGCCAAGGAGGGCATGACATTTATCAATTCTCACACAAGTGCCAAAAGGAAGCATGGAGTTGGTGGGAATGTCAAATAGTGCAACCACTACGGAAGACAGTTTGGCAGTTCCTCAAAAAGCTGAATATAGAATTGCCATACGACCCAGCAATACCATTGCTAGGTATCTACTCAAAGGACTTAAGGGCAAAGACACAAACGGACATTTGCACACCAATGTTTATAGCAGCCTTATTTACAATTGCAAAGAGATAGAAACAGCCAAAATGTCCATCAACAGGCGAGTGGATAAACAAACTGTGGTATATACACACAATGGAATATTATGTAGCTTTAAGACAGAATAAACTTATGAACCATGTAATAACATGGATGGACCTAGAGAACATTATGCTGAGTGAGTCTAGTCAAAAACTAAAGGACAAATACTGTATGGTCCCACTGCTGTGAACCGACATTCGAGAATAAACCTGGAATACGTCATTGGTAACAGAGACCAACAGGACTTAGAAACAGGGTAAGATAATGGGTAATTGGAGCTGGAGGGATGCAGACTGTGCAACAGGACTAGATACAAAGACTCAAAAATGGACAAGAGCTATCCAAAGAACATTGCAACCTGAAAGTAGAGTTCTGTAAACAAAGCAAAACAATGAGGCCCTGAAGCACACCCTGTCAACTGTCTCCACTCAGCAGAAGCAGGTAGACAAGACCAACCAAGAGCTAACCAAAGAACATTGACAACCTGAAAGTATAGTTCTGTAAACAAACCAAAAGCAATGAGGCCCTGAAGCAACATAACTCAGAACTGGAAGAGATTCTTCGGGTCTTGCTCATGGAGAAGTCAGCCATGCAGTGAGGGATGGAGGAGCTGCACAAGAAGCTGGAGGTGAGAGAACTTGTGAAACCATCACTGCTGCAGCCTGGAGATCTTAACGGCAACCAGCAGTTACAGCAGGCCCTGGAGGAGTGGGAACAGCTGCAGCTACATGTGGGGCAGCTGGAAGAAACTCTGAAAAATATACGACAAGACAAAGACACAACTGCCGAGGCCCTGAGAAAGAGCGTGCCATTTGTCAGGAGCAGGTTCAGCACTTTTGAGAACAGATGAGAACACCAAGAAAGGAAAAGCTACCGAAATCGGAGGAGAATTTGGTTAAACTGAAGAATGAGGTAGATGCACCCCCATCCCAGAAGACCCAAGCCGGGCCCTCCGAGATGGAGCAACGGCTACAAGTAGAGTCTAGAAGCTGTGGAAGAAGCTAGAGCACCTAGCTGGGCAGCTGCAGGCCCAGATGAAGGACAATGAGGGCCTAAGTCATATGAATCAGGAGCAGGAAGTGAGGTTGCTGCAGTTGGAACAGGAAGCTGGGTCCTGCGAAGAGCAGGTGACAGAGCGGAAACACATTCTGGAGACCATGGAGAACAACCAGGGCACCATTAGCTGCGCTCTATCCCAAAACTGCAAACTCACGGAGCAGTTAGATGAATTACAGAATGACTTTATCAGGCTGAGCAATGAAAATATGGAGGTAACCAATGCCCTGCATTCAGTTAAGAGAGAGCTGACCAAGAAGCTGGGAAAGCTGCAGGAAAACCTAGAGGGACTCAAAGAGACAACAGAATTCAAGAGCATAGAGGCTCAGGGTTTGCAAAAGCAGCATGACCAGTACCAGAGCCACCTGCAGCAGTATATACTAGCCGGTCAGCAGCTCGTGGCTGCCTATCAGCAGCTAGCCACCAGGAAGGAGATGCTGCAAAAGCATTTAGGGATGCAGACCCAGCTAGTGGAAAAGCTGCCACACGAGGATGTTCAGAGCGAGGCTATGGCTGAGATGATGTGCCAGGAATTCCAGGGGACTCAGGAGCGCCTGGAAGCTGCCAGCCAACAGTATCAACAATTGCAGGCCCAGTCAGGCCTTATACCTTGCCTGGGGAAGGAAATGCTGCAGAGAGTGAGCAAGCAGATGAAGAGGATCAGCATCCAGAGCTGAGCATCCCTGAAGACCTAGACAGTCGAGAGGCCATGGTGGCATTTTTCAAATCGGCCATAGCTAATGCTGAAGAAGAGCGGGCATGTCTGCGGAGGCAGCTGAAGGAGCAGAAGCTACGCTGCCAGCTGCTGGCTCGCCAGGTGACCTCATCTCAGCGTGAACCAGAGGCACCCCCTACCACCGGGACCGGTGGGGAAAGTGCATCAGGGGACATTAATCAGGCTCTGCAAGGGGCTATGAAGAAGCTGCACCAATGCTTTGCAGAAATGACACAAGAAAAACTAGAATTGATGGACCGGATGGAAGAACTGGAGCATCGCTGCCTCCAGCTATCTGGAGAGATAGATACAACTGTTGAGCGCATCGCCCTCTATCAAAGTCAGAGGGCGGTAATGAAGGAGCATCACCGTGTAAAAGAGGCGAACATCAACCTCTTAGCAAATGAGAAAGAAGATATGATGGTGAAACTGCTTCAGATGCAGGAGATCAACAAAATACATGTTGGTGAGTGCAAAGACTGGCATGGCACGTTTATGGCAGCTACCAAGAGCCCTGCTGATCAGGCAAAAACAGCATCCCCAAGCCACCAGGAGCTTGCAGCTGACAACAGCCAGGTCCTTCACAAGGGGAACCTGGCAAATGATGTGGGATCTGTAAAGGAAGAGGCCCTCCAAGGTAAAACTGTTCCAGAGACTCCCACTGCCCAGCAGAAAATACAACTGCTCCATGAGACTCAATACCCTCAAGATCACCATGGCCTGGGCAATAATCCCTGCTTCCCCTTCTTCTACTGGGCTGAGGAGTAAGAAGAAGCAAAAGTTCAGGTTATCTAAGCCTGTCTCTCTGGCTGGCAAAACACCGGGTAGTGGGGCTGGGGGCTAGGCCTCCACTTTTTCCCAAACAATCCCTCTCCACCCCCTTTCCTGCCCCCCTTACCTACCACCCTTTATCTCTAGAGTAGCAAGGTGGGGCCCCTTAAGGGCTCTTTTGTACCTCATAGACCCTTTTCTACCTTAACCAGGATAGGACTGCGTTTTAATTTTGGGGCTTTGATTATTTAGTTCTAATAAAACCTAAAAAAAAAAAAAAAAAAAAGAGAAAGA
The DNA here is from genome assembly GCF_023851605.1 of Tamandua tetradactyla. Classification (NCBI taxonomy): domain Eukaryota; kingdom Metazoa; phylum Chordata; class Mammalia; order Pilosa; family Myrmecophagidae; genus Tamandua; species Tamandua tetradactyla. The sequence goes on along the minus strand of NC_135335.1, from coordinate 48,254,084 downwards.
AAGAAACAAAGGCAAAAAAATTTACAAATGAAAAACTACACGAAAATGTATATACAAAAAGGCAGGATATTTTCTTGTAGAAACCTGTTTAGCGAAGTAAGTACGGTCTTTCAATGTCCAGGAAGAAATACTATTGAGGTGCAATTCAAGAATTGATGGGGATACGTTGCAGGCTTCCTTCCACAGTAGGAGGACTATAATAATTTTATCTTTCAAGAGTAAATAGGAAGATATGATCTCATTAACTCTCATGTCCAGAACTACCAATCCATGACCTTGGAACAAAATGCAAAAATGCAGCTATCCAGACACTCATGCATAGCCCTTAAGGAATACCAAACAGAAAAATATAGAATATTATTATACTTTCAAAATTCGTTAAATAAGAATAGGAATATGTCGTTTGAGAAGCCCAAAATACCGTTGTAAAGTTGAATACAACATTTCTAACACAGATAAAAAAAACAAAAAAAATTTTAAAAAACAAAGACAAAAAGTACAAAAAAGTAAAATAAAAACTAAATAAAAAACACAGGTTAAAAAAAAAAAGACCCACAGTTTTAACAAATGTAGCTAATTTTGAAGGACTGCCTCTTGAAAGGAGCCAAAGCTCATGGGTGGCCTTCATACCCTCTACCAAGTAGTCCCCTATTCATACGGACTCACCCACCCTCTTTTTAGAGGGGTAGATTCACTCTTTATTCTGAGGGGCTCATATGTCCCCTCTTCAGAGGCACTGGTGGGGACACTGGTACCACTTTATTCAGCTTCCCTATTGGGTAGTATTTACACATTTATGCAGGCAAGGGCATGGGCTGCTGGTGAGATAGATGTGCCCCCAGAGTATAGATACTGTGACTGTGTGACATTTCTATATCCTGGAGGCAGGACAGCCCCATGTATAACAGTGATTGCGGCTGGCTAATGGTGTATAGTGCTCCATTTAGGGGGATGGGGAAACTTATTTATTGATATATAGAAAAGCACAGAGGAAGGAGGTGGGAATACGGTCTGTACCCTAGTGATAACAACAACTTTATTTATTGAAACATGGGAACGCAGGGAGGAAGGGGGGGGGTAGGGTGTCAGGCCCTAATGACAACAACAGTTATTTTGATTGTATCCTTAATTCTGAATAAATGGATCCAGCCATCAAAGAAATGCTATGTGAATATGTAATGGATTTAGTCATTTAATTTTTTAATATTTTTACAAATATGCTCCCTTCCCCATCCCTCCATCACACCCTCCCCCAATAATCTGGAATCTGCTATCTCTATGAATTTACCATTTCTAGTAAACGCTGAGAAGTATCATAACACTTTTGTCCTTGTGTGTCTTCCTTGCCTCACTGAACATGGTATTTTAAGGTTCTTCCATGTTGCAGCTCATCTAATACCTTCATCTTTTCTCATGGCCAAACAACACCCTGTTGCGTGTATGTACTCATTTTGTTCATTTGTTGATGGGCATTTGCGCTTCACCTTTGGGCTACTGTGAATAATGCTGCCATAAACACTGGTGTTCAAGTGAAAACTAATAATAAAAGGAACAAATCCTTTGTAGTAGTTCTAAAAAAAAGACAGCCTTTAGGGTTTGATTTGGGCTGGGCAAAAAATGTCAAAAGTTGTCAGGTCTGAGCACTATGTTAAGTAGGAAAATGGGTTATTGTGAAACAACAGTTGGTTCCTTATTTAACCAAAGTGACAATAAAATGTCTTCTAAATTAATGGATGATAAGGTCAACCTAAACCTCAACAACAAATTTTATTCTGATATGGCATAGATCCTTTGTCTTCTAGTCAGAGTACTCAGATGGTTAAAAGCTTTTTATAATCGTTCGTTAAGATCAGACCAATAATCTGCATTATTTTAACAGGGAAAACTGAACTCGTTTTTTACGAATACACAGTTGGATGCAAAAAACCCTTGTAAAATATTGTAAACAAGCCTATCAGTTTTTTCGTTACCATCGACTACAACAAACAGAATTCGCTATCACAATCTGGTACAACTTGTCTTATCGATTCAGGTCTTGTCTAACACATTGTAACAAGACATCTACGAAACCACACTCCCTTACACGAGCTTCACTTCTAGTCAGCATTGACCACCACAAACAAAATTCACTTCAACAAACTTCCACAACTTTCCATGTTCACCCAGAGTTTGCCCTCCTCATTCTAAAGCACAAAGCTACACCCTTTCTTTAACAAAGCACATCCTGAATACTTTACATACCCATGAACCTTAAATTACCAAAAAAATCTTCAAAACTGTCTTTAGACATCCTACAAAATGCAATCAGTTTTAAAACTAGCTCATCAAAATATTTTCATTATACACAAAATTACATGTTTTTTACCATCTTTAACTCATATATCTAATGCTCATTTTTTTTATACTGGAAGTTAAAACCAATCTCTTTTTTGTATAATATCTGAAGATTTTGAACAAATCTTCAGAAGCATCAAACTCTTGAAAACATACAACGGTTTTAATTCTTCCAAGAATAAATCCAGGAAAAATTTACATAGGTCTCAAGGACACTTTTTCTCTTCCTGAATGGAAATTTGACAATTAGATCTTCTTCAAGTCCCCCAACCCCAAGACTATTTGCATTTTAACAATGATTTTTGTTTACTGAGCTTACCACTGCAAAAGCATTACTGGAAAAAAATATTGTACTTGGGGAATTCTCTCAGAACAAACGTGCCTACTCCACAGCATTTCCTCCGTGGCCTAACATTTCTAATCACCGGGCCCAGTAAAAAGAACACTTTTTTTTTCCTCATGTAAAAACATTTTTTAATTTGTGCGTTTAGTCACTATCACTGTCCACTCTAAGCATTTCTACATTATACCATCTCAGTGTTGATCATCTACCTTCCCTTCTGGTTTCCTATGTGCCCCCAGCCCCCCTCCATCATTCTCATATTCAGCTTCATTCGGCGTACTGATGTTATTGTGACACAATCAGGTAATACCGTGCTCTCCATTTCTGAATTTTTACAATCATTCTGTTGCACAATCTGCACCCCTTCAGCTCCAATTATGCAATCTCTACCCTATTTCTATCTCCTGATAATCTCTGTTCTGAACTGAAATTCCCCAAGTTCACCCATTACCGTTAGTTCCGATCACTGAGACCATACACTATTCATCCTTTGTTTCTGGCTACTCTCACTCAGTATAACATCCTCAAGGTCCATCCACGCTCTTCTACGCTTCATGACTTCATCATGTCTTACAGTTGCATATAATTCCATCGTATGTATGTACAGCTTGTTTAGCCACTCATCTGTTCATGAACTTTTCGCCTGTTTCCATCTCTTGACAATCCTAAATAATGGTGTTATACACTGTAGTGTGCAAATATCCATTTGTGTCTTTGCCCTCATGTCCTCTGAGCACATACCTAGCAATGGGATTGCTGGATCAGATGGCAAGTCTATACTTAGCTTCTTAAGGAACCGCCAAACTGCCTTCCACAGCAGTTGAAACATTTTACATTCCACCAAGAGTGGAGTAGTGTGCCTCTTTCTCCACATCCTCTCCACTATTTGCAATTTATTGTTCTTTTGATAACATCCAATCTGGTGGGTGTGAGATAGGGGGTTAGAGTCCCATCTGTCACAACAGATCCTTTCTCTCAGGTCAGGCAGGGATGCACTGGCACCTGACCCAGGTGAAAAGGCCCAAGGTCAACACAAACGGCTGCTCCCAGACAACCACTTCCATGGGTAGGGCTGTTCCACTGCACTAACAGCAGCCCTCACTGCCTCCAAACCCCTCCGTCGCCATGCCCCTAGGGAACCCCTCTGTCACCATCTCCCAAAGGACCTCCCACTGTCTCCATCTCCTCAAGGCTCCCCTCTGTGTCCATCCCCCTAGTGCCACTCTGTCTCCACAGGGCTTGCCTCTCTCATCTCTGGCAACTGCACTCCTTCCTTCTGCCCTGCACATCCTGGGGTTCGGACCTTGGCCTGGGGAATGATGGACTCTTCCAGGGGTGACACTCTCGCACTGGGATGACAACCTCATCCGGGGGTGATGGCCTAATGCGGGAGTTGATGGCCTCGTCCTGGGGGTGATGGCCTGCCTTATCCAGGGGGTGACAGCTTTGTCCTGGCGGTCATGGCCTCACCCTGGCATTGACGGCCACTGCCTGGGGGTGACCGCCTCAGACTGGGTTTCTAGTTTTGTCCTATGGGGCACAGCCTCATCATACAGGTGAAGGCCTCATCCTGGGGTTGACAATCCTATCCTTGGGTGTAGGCTTCATCCTGGGGTTGATGGCTTCATCCTGGGAGTAACGGCCTTGTCCTGGGTATGACAGCCTCATCCTGGGGGTGACAACCTCACCCTTGGTTGTTGGCCCCATCCTGGGGCTGATGGCCTCATCCTGGGACTGATGGCCTCATTCTAGGGCGATTGCCTGGTCCTGGGGGTGACAGCCTCCTCCAGCAATTCTGGCCTCATCCTGGGGGTGACAGCCTTGTCCTCGGGTGATGGCCTGATCCTGGGGGTGCTGACCTCATCCTATAGTTCTTGCTTCGTCCAGCGGTGATGGCCCCGTCTTGGGGGTGATGGCCTCATTCTGGGGATGATGGTTTCATCCTCGGGCTGATGGACTCATCTTGGGGGTGACCACCTCATCCTGGGGGTGACGGCCTCATCCTGGGGGTGACAGCCTCGTCCTGGTGGTGACAGCCTCAGCCTGGGGTTGACAGCCATAGCCTGGGGATTACGGCTTGAGCCTGGGGTTCTGGCTTCATCCTATGGGTCACAGCCTCATCATGGGGGTGAAGGCCTCGTCCTGTGGAGGACAAGCTCATACTTGGGTGCTGGCTTCATGTGGGGGTGATGGCCTCAACCTGGGAGTAACAGCCTTATCCTGGAGGTGACGATCTTGTCGTGGGGGAGGTGGCCTCATCCTGGAGGTGACAACTTTATCCTTGGGTGCTGGCCTCATCCTGGGGCTGATGGCCTCGTCCTGGGAATGACAGCCTCATCCCAGGGTGTTGGCCTCCTCCTAGGACTGATGGCCTCATCCTGGGGTGATAGCCTCGTCCTGGGGGTGACAGTCTGATCCTGCAATTCTGGCCTCATCCTGCAATGCAGCGGTGCTCGGCAAGGCTGGCACCGCAGAACACGAAGAACCAGAACCGCCCCACAGATCTCCAGCCCTCGGACTTGATCTGATTTTGGGAGAATAGGCCCCAAGCGGCCATTGTTCCTGGTAACTACCATCCACAGACGTCGCTGCAGACAGGTCCACACAGCAGACCAGAAGGCGCTCACAGCAGGTCCCCGCCCCAGCGATTACAAACAGGTGCAGGGCGGTGGGTCTGTGAGACAGCTCCTGGTGGACAGCGCCCCTGTAGACCCACCGTCAGCTCCTGTGCAGCGGAGGGCACCCAGTGGTCATATTCTCCGTGAGATGTGCATGGCAGTGGTGGGCCCCTGATGCCATGATCCGTGAGCTCCCACAGGTGTGGGACAAGACATGGACAACCGAGGAGGTAGGTGCAGAGATGGCGGAGCCGAGAACATCCGGTGCAGTCCAGGCCTGCCATCTGCCACGCTGTTTTGGATGGAGCCAGCATGGTGGCATGGAATGGCCACGGTCTGGGCTCTCGTGGCCCGACTTCAGTGTCCTTCTCCATCAAACATAAGTGCATGCTCAGGCATTGCACTGGGAAAGTTTGCCCTCACGCCCCAGGCTACCCCGAGCTGGAGCAAGTTGGGGGTCCTAGGAGATGGGTTTGTGGCACCAGCCAGAAGAACGCCAGGTTGGAGGTCGGTTTTCGCAGGTCAGCTCGGGTCGTGCCCCGGCAATGTGTGTCCTCACAGCTCTGTGAAGCTGAGGCCCCTGTTGGCACCCAGCTGGTGAGATAAAGGTCCGGCACGGCCGGTGACTCCCAGACACCATAGCACACCCTCTGCAGCACCAACTAAAGGGAAGGTGCCTCACTGGGGCCTGGGCCGAGGGCAGAGGCCCCACGGGGACTTCCCAAAGGGACACGGTGAGCCTGGCCCCACAGCTGCACATGCACGCACCAAACCACAGAGCTGGCCAAGACATCTGGACAACCAGGATCGTTTCAAAAAAGCAAAACCACCGCGAGGATTTATGTGGGATTCAGGACAAGGAGGACAGACAGATGAAGGAAAGAAGGGTCATGAACAGACACTAACCAAAAGAACCAAGAGATGGGACGGAGCCCTTTCTGGGTTTCCATTGGAAATCACCCCAGGATTGCAGGAGGAAGGCTGCAACGACCTGTGCTCAATCTAGCCATCCACCTGCTGTTCCTCTCCTGGACTTGGACCTGCTCTCCCTCACAGCCCTTCCTGGCACGCCCCAGGCCCTGGAGGAGGGAAAGCTATTGGTGGCTGCCCTGATGGGTCCTGGCTCTGGGTCTGAAACAGCTTGCATCAGCATGAGCCAACCAAGGGGACAAAGGTCAGTTGTCCCTGAGTCTGAGGGGCCAGGACCCACAGTCCATGGAAAGGACCATTATGAGGGTCAAGTTATGTCAGCGCCCAGGCGGCCTGCCCCCTCCTTGTTTTCATGTTGTCAACTGTTCACCTAGTACAACAGGCAATGAAGGTCCTTCCAGCTCTCGCTGAGCCTGCTCTGTGCCCCAGTCCCCGAAACCTGGATGTGGCATTAACAGAGCGGCAAGGGCGTGTGGGCACCGTGCACCTGGGGCGCCCGAGGCCAGCCTGGCCTGTCACACCATGGAGGACTCGACGGACTCTTGTAAAAGAGAGCCCTTGCTCTTCCTCGGAGCACGGTGTCCAGGCATCTTTCTGCATCCTGCACCATCCTGGCCTCTTTTTCAGCCTGAGCCATCTCGGGGACCTCTGTCAGGGCACCACCCAGGCCCCCCTGGCCAGTGCGCCCACCCCCGGGCTTGTGGGAGGAACAGACCCTCCCAGCATGTGCGGCTTCCAAGGCGCAGCCCCAGGTTCCGACAGTTCAGCACTGGAAAAAAGCCCGGCACCCCCGGGATGCCTGCTCAGCACAGCCCCAGGATAGGCTCCACGCCCACCACCCACAGGCTTAGGTGACCCTAAGGCACAGAGGGAGCAATTCAAACTCAAGGATGAACTGCTAAAAGATAGACAGAGTCCCGAGACAGATGAGGGAAAAAACCCAGAAACTTTCAGTTTTCTTTTTCGATAAACTGGAATCATTATTTTTACATAAAGCCAGCAGTTGGAAACACTGACTAATGTTTATAAAGGGACCTGAACTGCCTGGAAGAAAAATCCCTTAAATCTACAACTCAAAATTGACATTATAATTAAATATATAATACTATCACTTATTTATGATCAGTGTCACAGGTCAAAAGAAAAACCGATTAGTGCAGTGCGTTAATAAAACGGCTAATTAAAGAATAAAAGACAAACTAATAACTCTGTTGTTTTCTAACCCAAGATTCCTAAAACCTGAGTGAATAAACTAAGGATATTGTGCGGAGAACGCGTCTCAAGGACCGGTCCTCCAGCATCCCTGACCTGCAGCCTCCAGGATAAAAGGGTCTGGGGCAGGAGCCCAGACAGGGGAGTGGTCCCACCCATAGCACAGGGTGCCCCTGCCCCCTAGGGGAAGCTGACCCCACCCACCGTGGACAGGCTGCGGTTGAGGAGGAAGAGGTACCAGCCAGTGTGGCCAGGCTGAGGTCTGGACAGGAGGCTGGCCAACAGGCACCAATTGAAAATGAAACCCTAAAGGACGCGGGCAATTTCCCTCCATCCCTGATGCCCCTCCTCTCTGTCTCTTGGTCCTCTCCCCTGGGGCATCTCACTCCCTCCCCTACTTCCACTGAAAGCCTCCCCCAGGGCACCACCCTCCCCTATCCCTGCTGATCCCCTACCCCAGGGCACCAGCCTCCCCTGTCCCTGCTGACACCCTTCCCCAGTGTACCATCACCCCCTGTCCCTAACTGCCCCATTCCCCGGGACACCACCACCCCCTGTCCCTGCTGCTCCTCCCTTGGAACACCACCCTCTCCAGTGCCTGTTAACCTCCTCTCCCATAGCACCACATTTCCAGCCCATTCCCTGCTGCCCACTTCTCCCTAGGAAACACCCCTGATATATGGGGCCTGACTCCCGACAGGCCTGGCCTGCACTTAGTATGCATGTGTCAGCAACTGGCAACTGGTTTGAAAAGGCAGCCACCAGCTCCCCAAATCACATCCATCACAGGTACTGTCAGGAATGACCGCGAAGCAGGTGTGCGGAGGCTGGGCCTGGGGGAGATGGCGGGCCTGGCACCGCCGTCACTCCCTGTCATGTGAGCCCAGCTGAGCACCCCAGCTGCCAATTCACAGCACTCAAGGCATTAAGAACATCCATGGGAGTGCACCAGCAGGCAGCACACAGAGCCCATGTGTCCACCCATCCAGGGGTGCTGAATGCTCTCAGGCAGAGCAGGAGCATAGTGTTTAATTTGCATACATTTTAACTGCAGCCCACAGAGTGACAAATTTGACCCACATGCTGCCATCACAGCCCCGCCTGGAAAGAGTCATGCCTGTCTGTGTGCATCTGCAGTGTGAGACACATGGATTCCACAGGGAAGGGCCTCTGGTGGGCATGGGGCACCCTTCATTAGCCACAAACACACTTCCAAGGCTTCACGGGCCACCCCAGTTTTCACGGTGCTGCTGGTCTGTGAACTCCAGGACCCTGCAGGCGCCTGGGCATGGGCAGAGTACACAGGGCACGGACACAGGATGCCGTGAGGACACGAACCTTGGCTCCCCAACAGGCACGGCCCCCAGGACCGCAGATCACACAGCACACCATAGGCCCTTCATCCCCCCATGAGGACAAGCAGGGCCAGTGACCCCGCAGTAAGGTGGCAGTAAAAATCTGCTGGACAAACGATGAATAAAGGTCAGAACTCAGGAACAGCAAGTTGTGATGGTGTAACCAGACCTGGAATAGCGAAGCCCTCTGCAGGCCTCGCTGGAAAGAGGGACGCCCCTGGCTTGCATGCGCCGCCGAGCTGGCACCAACAACCTGTGGGCACTGACCTGCTCTACAAGTCAAGACTTTTCTAAAGACACTCTAGTTCTCAACAATTCTTAACCACAAAAAACAGAGGCTGAAATACAAGCTGTACTAGTCAGAAGGAACCCACAAGTGTTCATTGAGTGCTCTTAATCTAGCTAAGGGGAAGAAGGTAGCTTGGGAGGACTGACCCCACAGCGGCCGCCAGGAGGGCATCCCCAGAGGCTGCAGCCTATACCTGCCACTGGGGCGGAGGCAGCTGGGGAGAGAGATCTCAGGCTCAGATGCCATCAGAGTCCCTGGAGGGCCTACCCCATAAGTCCACAGTAACGGGTGGAGCCCGGGAATCCACAGGCCAAGCAAGCTCCCAAGGGCTGCTGGTCTGGGCAGTCAACCCCCACCACCCCATCCCACCCTGAGTACCCACCCCTGAGGAAATGCCCCAGACGACACATCCCCTGAGGACCCGCCCCAAGTACTGGGCCTGGAGGACCCACCCCCTGAGGACCCGACCCTGAGGACCCACCCAGAAGTCTCCTTGGCTCATTGTGACCCTACCCCGACCACCCCACACCCTCTCCAGAAACCACCAATCTGCTTTCCGTTCCGAGAGAGCAGTCTGCCTTTTCGAGACTATGACTTGGAGTCCAAAGGATGCACCCTTTTTCGGCCTGGCTGTTTTAATGCAGAGCACCACGCTGACATCCATTCACGCCCAGGTAGGATGGGTGCTCTTTCCTGTGTTTCGCTGAGCGTGTCCCAATGCACAGATGCACCACAGCGTTTATCCATTCGCTGCGGAGTGTGATCTGACAAGTTTGCCATATTTAGCGATTACGAATGAAGCCAAACCATGAACGGATGAAAAGCTTCCTACGCGTGGGGATGTGCATGTGGGCCTCCATGTCTCTTAGGGAAACGCCGGGGAGTCGAATGGCTGGGTCATGGGCGAGGCGTATTTTAACGTTCCAAGAGGCTGCTGGACGCTTCTCCGGGTGGGGTTCCATTGTCCATTTCCACCTGCAGCCTGCGAGACCACCAGTTCCCTTACATTTTTGCCCACACATGGCATGATCAGACCTTTTAGTTATAGCAAATGTTGGAAACTTAGTGGTGTTTAGGGGAAAATTCTGGCCTTGACTGCACTTCTCCCATGAGACAAGTGATGCCGAGAATCTCACACACACAGTTTGGCCCTCTGAATCCTGGGTGAGGGGTCTGTGGTAGGTACATTCAGGTGTCAACTTGGCCAGGTGAAGAGATGCCCAGTTCTACCGCTGTCTACATAAGCCAATGGCACGTGAACTTCATCTGTTCCTGATTACAGCTGCAGTAGGTTAGCTGGCATACCTGTTGCCACGAATGAGGTTGCATTTAATTGGCTGGTGCTTAAATGAGAGACTCAATGTAGCACAGCCCAAGCAGCTCAGCATAGCTCCTCTCACTACTTGGAGCTCAGTCCAGGCCTTTGCAGATGCAGAAAGGAATCACCCCAGGGAAAGTTGCTGGAACCCAGAGGCCTGGAGAGAAGGTCAGCAGAGATCGCCCTGTGCTTTCCTGCAAGAAAGAACCTCCACTGAAAGTTAGCTGCCTTTCCTCTGAAGAACTAACAAAATAAATACCCTTTTATTAAAAGCTAATCCATCTCTGGTGTGTTGCATTTGGCAGCTAGCAAACTAGAACACGGTCCATTCAGATTTTTAGCTTTCTTTAACTGGGTGTTTGTCTTACCCGGTTGTGGCAGTTCGTTACTCGTACAGGGTTTAGGTACAAGTCTTTTCTTTGACATGTTTGCAAATTCTTCCTCCCAGGCTGGGAATTGTTGGCTTGTTTTTGTAAATGGCTTTTCAAGAGCAAATGGGCTGCATTTTGATGAAGTCTAGCTGAGTTTCATCTTGAATTTTGTACTAGTTGGTGGCTTCTTTTGTCAAAACCATGTTTTAAGATGTAATGATGTAACGAGATGTAATGTTTTCTTGAAGTTCTACAATCTGAGCTTTTAGGCCTATGATCAACCTGGGTTCATTTTTTTAAAACATGTTTTGCACTCAGGGCTGGCTGAGGTTCCATTTCTGCCTATGGCCATGCAGCTTTTACAGCACCATTTGTTGAGAATTTTGTCCTCTCCCCAGTGAGCCTGCCCTGGTACCTCTGTCAAAAGTCCATCCATTTACAGCTTTGCTCCCAGCTCTCAGCGCTGTTCTCTGGCCACTCACCTGGCCCACACTGGCCCCATGCCGTCTCGCTCAGCCGAGCTCTGTGGCACGTCACAGGGGAGTAAGGGAGGCCTCCAGCTTTCTACTTTCACAAACTTGTTCTGAGTATTCTAGGTCCTTTGCATTTCCTTATAAATTTTACAACCACCTTGTCAGTTTCCACAAATTCTCACAAAGAAACCAGTCTGACTTTCGTTTTGCCCTGACTGTCTAGATCCACGTGGGGAGAGGCCATCCAAGGGGTGGACATGGCAGTGCAGGCGCTCACAGTCAGGAGTGTGCCACACCCACTCCCTCACTGCTCGGCAGACCCCTTGGACACCCCATCTACCTTCAGTCCATGGCAGACAGCTGGAGAGCTCTCTTGCTGCAGCTCACACCTCTGCTTGAGGGTTTCTGTAGGGGTGTGTGCCAGTTTGGAAAGATTTATGTCCTCTTGAAAAGCCATGTTCTAATCCTACAACCTTGTGGGAGCAACTGTTTCTTCTAATCCCTATTCAGTACTATAGGTTGGGAATTTGATTCAGATATGTGACACTCAATTCTGGGTATTAAATTTCATTAGATGGAGACATCTCTCCATCCATTCTACCGGGGTCTCGATTAGTTTACTGGAATCCTATAAAAGAGGAGACAGCTTGGAGAGAGCTTCTTTTGAGACTGAGGGGACAGCCGCAAAACCACGACAGAAGGATGAGAGAACCACAGACTCCACTAGACAACGACCTTTGGAGATGAAGAAGGAAAACAACTACTGGGAAGCTGCACGAAACAAGAGGCCTGGAGAGGATGTCAGCAGATGCCACCACGTTCGCCATGTGCCTTTCAAACTCCGGGGCAAACCCTGAATGTCACTGACTGTGGCAGTTAGGTTCAGCTGTCAACTTGGCCAGGTGAAGATGCCTAGCTTTGTGGCTGTGGACATGAGCCGATGGCATGTGAAACTCATCTGTTGCTGATTACATCTGCAGCCGGTGAGGAGGCGTGTCTGCTGCAATGAATGATGTTTCATTTAATTGGCTGGAAGCTTAACTGAGAGAGCTCCATGTAGCACAGCCCAAGCAGCTCAGCATTCCTCATCTCAGCACTAGCAGCTCAGCCCACGCCTTTGGAGATGCGGAAGAGAATCACCCCCGGGGAATGTTGCTGGAACCCAGAGGCCTGAAAAGAAGGCTAGCAGAGATTCCATCCCTGTGCCTTCCCCTGTAAAAAAGAACTGCGCTGAAAGTTACCTGCCTTTCCCCTGAAGGAATATAACCCTCTGTTCCATCACCTGCATCCTAGCCTCCTTCCCTCTGTCCCAGCACCTGCACCCTATGTTCCTTCCCTCTGCCCTCAGTACCTGCACTCTCCTGGTCCAGGCTACTCGGAGCTGCATGGTGCACTAGGGGCTCAGCACCAAGCTCAGGAAGCCTTAGTAACAAAAAGTGTCTCAAGAAAAAAAAGACTGGCATCCCATCATTTCGCTACAGGCTCCTGAACAACCACAAGCACCCACAACTCAGGACCACCAAGCTGCCCGGGAGGCTCCGGCACAGGAGCAGATTGACAGGGCCCACAGCTCCTTCCCAGCTGCCTGCAGCCGGGAAGCACCAGCATCTCCTTAAAATGCAAGGAGCCCGGCATAAACTTAACATGGCAGCAATTGTTTTCAACCCATTTGACAGACCCATGTCAGCTCATCTGCTAGAGGAAATAAAAAAGTCAAGCCTAAATGCGTAAAAAATTATGATGAACTTCTAAATAAAGCAGGGAAAGGACTGATTGAGTCAAAAGTCAATCAATCAGAGGGGGTGAGTGGACCAGGGACATCTCATGAGCCCTAAAGAAATGATTTGCCCAAACACTGGGATTCAACGGCACAGGACCAGATTCCAACGCTTTTAGGAAGAAATAATGAAAGATCAATTCAAAGAAAAAATAGATCAAGAACGCGGGGACTTGGCGTGCCGACACATCTATTGGTGAGAACCATTTGCTAAGGTGACCTGAAAACTTCAGGAGCATTTATTTACTTTCAGCACCTTCCCGGACAATGGAAGGAGCTGCCACCTTGCAGATTCGAGCCTGCCTTGGCTCAGCACAAACATTGCCGGGTGCCAGGGTCCCAAGGCAACTCGGTGCTCAGAGGCCCGGGGCTCCCACTTTCAGCTACGGGAACTGAGGGCCCCTGTGCAGCTAGCTGTTGGGCCCTGCCCAGAGGAAGGCCTGAAGGAGAGGCCCCTCAGACAGCCTGGTTTCAGGGTCACAACTAACCAATGTTGGCCATTCAGGGGGGTGGGGCCTTGAAGCGAAGGCCGCCCCAACACCGGTCATGACCCTGGGTTACTGGCCTGACACCCACTTCTCTTCTCACGGCACATGCCAGGTGCATAGGCCTCTCAGTCCAGGGACCCTACCGCCCAGAAGGCGGGGGGGTCCAGATGTCTGCCCGTGGGGTCACTGCCCTGTCAAGCCCTGTAGCCTCAGGGGCAGCTTCAACAATCAATGAAACATCCTGGCCGCCAGAATCTGCCCCACAGGGAGACCCTGAAGCCCGGCCACCCAGGACCTCGAGTAGGGAGAGGAGCCAGAGCTGCTCTCACCTTGGCTGTAGGAGCCTAAGCGCCAGAAGGCTCAGCCCACGGCCTTCCCCACCCATCCATCCACCCAATCCTGAGCTCCGGAATCTCTCCATCCCTCAGGGACACCTCTACCCCTGCCCCGAGCCTGAGCTCCCTTTCGCCGCTGCACTTTGGTTACGGGGTCAACAGGAGGCCCAAGGCAGAGGTGGGAGGAGAGTGACCTAGGGCCATGGAAGGGGCCTCGGCCACATGCTCCTGCAGGCTCCCTGCCGACACCCGACGCTGGCAATGGCTCCACAGCCGCTCTCTCCCCTTCTCTCGAGCTTCCTAGGTCAGACGGGCAGGAGAGCACTTACGATGCTTCCTGGGGTGATGCCATGCTGTTGCACCCAGACAAGCTGACAGGAAATCATATGAAAATAAACTTGTCATTTCTACCTCATTCAGCCACTTGGAAGCCAGGGTTCAGGGAAGTCACTGCCACGGCATCCTCCTATCAATGTTCTGGCTTCGGGGAGGAGGGATGAGTGTCCTGTGCTCCTCCGTGGACTGCAGGCTTTTGTGTCCCGGAGTGGGACAGACAATACCTTGGAAGGCCACAAACCCCGCAAAGCACTTGCTCAGCACCAGGGGCCAGGGAAGGACTTGACCGAATCATGCCCACGGAAGCACACCCGTCCTGAGGGACACAGCAGGAAAGGCCCTCCAGGGGAGGTGCAGGCTGAGCCCAGAGGCATCCTGGACCCTCAGGAGTCCAGACCCTGTCTAAGCTACACCGATGCCAGACCCCAAAACTCCAGGACAGCAGGGTGCCCATCTCTGTGGCAGGCGCGGACCCAGGTGTCAAGTCGGGTGTCTTTGGGGAACACTCCTCCGTGATGCCACGGATCCCCAGACTCAGCGAGGCCCACGGCTCCCAGGGGCATACAAGCACACAACTGTGCCCCGACGGCCGGCAGGCAGAGGTCCCACAACTAAGTGGGATCCACCCTGGCAAGCAAAAGGATGCAGATCTTGCTCCCCTATAGACGGGTCTCAACACACTCACAGTCCCATGCTGAGGCCACGTCGCCATTACTACTCACACACGGATGCAGTCATGGGGCCTGAGGTGCACAGGCCCCTGCATCGCTGCTGACACCACGGGTACTCTGTGAGTGGGGCAGGACTCACACTCATGGAGCATTGTAGCGGGCACAGGGGGTGGGCACTAAGCACCAGGTATGATGCAACGGTAGGAAGCGGGAAGCCCTGCAAGCAAGAGAGAGCAATGGTGAGAGGAGTCTGGGGAAACTGTGCATACACAGGCCCCCAGAAGGTGGGCAGGACAGAGCGGCTGTGCCAGCGAGTCTCAAGGGCCTGGGGGAGGTGGCAGCCCCTATCTTCCAGGTCCTGGGGCCCCCACAGGGTCGATATCACAACAGCAAGGAAAGTCTCCGCAGGGCAGCAGGACAGCAGAAACCAGTGCCCGGGTTTTACTGCCTGAGTCCTCGAACGCCCCACGAGGTTGGTTAGGGCCTGGTGTGTGAACAGCGTGTCCTCACTGGCCCTCCAGGGCACAAGAGATTCCTCTCCTTGGCTCTCTTCTGGAAACGAAGCTAATGTTCTATTTCCCATGGTCGGAGGATGGAACTGTAGACTGTTAAAAACTCACTGGCTATTCATAATGGAATCCACAGGAAAACGTTCTTGGGGTGCTGATTCACCAAAGTTTGCAGGAGATCCAACACATTTAACGTTGCAACACAGAAACCAAACGGTGCAGCCCCTGGCCCTGTGCCCACGCACTCAGAGGCCGCGGCTTTTCGGACGGGCTGTGGTCTTGTGTCTCCGCCAGGACCCTGTGGGACAGTCGTCCTCTTGAGCAGCCACAGCAAAGAGTCAGGAATTGGGAGGCGGGGCCACCGGGAAGAGGGAAGTCCCCGCCCAGGACACGCAGCCTGCCCTCCTCCTGCAAGTCCTCCTTGGCTCCATGAGTCTTCCAGGACACCTCCCTCCCAGGACAGGCCAGTCCCAATCTCGGTACCTGGGGAGCTCACCAGCCCGTGAACTGAGACAGCTACATCCCCAGGGCCACAATCTGGCTCCTCGACCTGACTCTCCCTTGAGCTCCGTGCAGGTGGACCACTGCCCCCCTGCTGGGGGTAACAGGCACTTGCATTTAATTCACACACGGATGTTGCAGGCCCTCCCACCCCCAGCTCTGCTTGGCCCCTGGGGACACAGCCATCAACCCAAACCCATTCGCTGAGCGCAATGCTCCAGAAGGGTGGAGGGGCTGCAAGGGGCTCCAGATCCTTTGCCCACCAGCCTCCCTGACCACAGGACACCATGGCAGAGGCCATGCAGAGGTGGGGTCATGTCCATGCACTTCCACTGAGGAAGTGTCCCAGGGACGCTTCCTGGGGTAGGAACATGTAGGTTTTTCCAAGAACCGCACAGGAGCCAGCTGTGAGGCTGCAACCAAGGACCAAGGTGAGACCAGAAATGCTCTGGGGGAGGGAGCCCAGGCTGGGAGGACGCTGAAGGCATTATTATGCCGTGGGGGTTTTCTCAGGCAAAGGAGAGCCACAAGAGACTCTGAGCTGGGGAACAGAAGGCAGGTCAGGGCTCGCTGCTGCCAGGTGGGGACCAACTGGGACAGCATGGGGGCCAAAGGCCACGTGCACTGCCATCTCGGTGACCCAACCACCCAGACTGCATGGGTGCCGGGGACTCTGCTCCAAATGCCCCTCGGCCTCGGCTGATCCCTGCAGGTCCAGCTCACACACAGACCCCGCTGACCACCACTCCTCGCCTTTACCATCATCATTCTCATGGACCGGCAGTCAAGCCCACTCGACGCACTGGCTGAAACAAAGTGAAGTGACACAGATCTCTCTCCAGTGCTCCTTGTACTAGATGAGAGCTGGATGGACTGCCTCCATGAGTTACATGGGCCTCGGCTGAACAAAAACAAGCCGCCTGGAGAAGAGGGGAGGCAGCAGCAGCAGCTAACATTTAGGTGCTGTCCACATGCAGTGCTGTCCACACCCGGTGCTCTCCTGAGCACCCAGCACTGTCCACACCCTGCACTGTGCTGAAAACCCAGCCCTGTCCTGAGCACCCAGCACTGTATATACCCCACACTGTCCTGAGCACCCGATGCTGTCCACACACCCCACGGTCCTGAGTACAGCTGTCCACACCCCGCACTGTTCTGAAAACCCAGTCCTGTCCTGAGCAGCCAGCACTGTATACACCCCGCACTCTCCTGAGCACCCAATGCTGTCCACACACCCCACGGTCCTGAGTACCCAGCACTGTTCCACACCCTGCGCTATCCTGAACACCCAATGCCCTCCAAACACCACACTGTCCTGAACACCCAGCACTTTCCTACAACTTGGCCTTGTCCATACCTAGCGCTGCCCACACCGGGCACTGTCCACACGGCGCCATCCCGGGCAGGTCCACCAAACGCACAGCCTCACCAAAGCCTACCCAAGCTGTGTTGACAAAGCACAGTCACAGCGCTGAGCTCAGGGTTTCATCCTTAGGCCTGGACTAGCGCCCCTCCGATGCCCTCCACTACATGATGAGAAGACACGAAAGGGAATGTCACAGAGAAAACCCCGAGGATGGGCCAGGCCCAGGACCCAGCCCAGAGGGGACATCAACCCCAGGAGGGCGGTGAGTGGGGGCCCTGGGCAGGCACCCACAAGCCAACAAGACTCGCCCTGTCATTACAGTGCAATGACCGGAACTCAGAGCCAGACACAGCTTTGGTGCCACCTCCTGGCAAAGTGAGGGACAACAGCATGCAGGGTCGGGCCGTGGGGGGCTCAGGTGAGGGACAGAACCCCCAGGTGTGGGCCTCAACCCCACCTGCTGCCTCCATAGGGTGAACTTCATTCTAGGAACAGGCCAGGACTCCGACCCCATTCATCTTTGTGACGGCATTTACGGACAAGACAAATACATTTCAATTTCCTCTCAATTAATGGCCTATTCTTTGAACCAGAGTCAGCTAAAAACTATTACTCCACCACCACTAATCTTATAAAAATTAAATTTCACTCCTCTGACAGGTAGAGGCCAGTGGGCTGGGATGGGGAGGGTAACCACCAGGACCAGAGCTGCCCAGCCCCCCTGGACACCCAGGAGTGCAGGATCCACTTGGTCACATCCAGCCACAGGGAGACTCAACGGGCTGGTGGGAGAGGGCTGCGCAGCACAGCAGGGAGCTAGCAGGCTGGACTGGCACAGTCACTCTGGCACGGAGCAGGCGGTGGTGCGGACTCTCAGGTGAACTCCAGATGAAGAGGTGGAACACCGCTGGGCACTGATCCTTGTGATGCACCCAGACCCCCGTGCGCCGGGCGCACTCTGCCCGAGTCCAGAGTGCTGTGAGTGTGTGCCTGAGCACCGGGAGGAGTGAGGCTGGGACTGGGGGCAAGGAAGGGTGAGGCCAGTTCCCTCCTGTCGCTGGCACAGGTGTTCCAACTGGACAACACTGTAACCCTGGCATACTCCCTGCTGCCCCAGGGTACCCAAGGTGGCACCTGTCCCTATGCTCCCTCCAATGGGCACGCCTCTCCCCACCCTGGCCTAGGCACTCGCACCCATCGCTGCATCCAACCCCAGGAGGAACCGTGCTCCTGCCAGTGTCAAGCCCTCTGCTGGACTCAAGGACAAGCCGATGATGCAGACCAGGAATCATGGGGAAGACAAATCCCACACGGGTGCTGCACACATGGCGACTGAGGGGAGCCCAGGGAGTAGAGGTGAGGAAACCACCTACTGCGAGGGGAGCTGTGGCTTCCATACAGGCGGGGTGTTGAGACAATGGTGCTCCCACCAAGCAGCCAGCTTCCAAAACCCTGCTCGAGTGACTCCACCACCAGGCTCTGCCCACTCACAAGTGGGGCACTGCAGAAGGTGCCACTGTCCTCTAAGTCCCACAGCCACTTGCCTGGACTGCTCTGTCCCTCTGGGCTTCCACCTTCCAACCCACAGGGCAGGCTCTGCCCTACAGAGCAGGCTCCACACCATATGACAGGCGCCTCCCACACAGCAGGCTCTACCCACACACCAGGCTCCTCCCACTGCTGGCTCCACCCCGGCATTTAAGGGCTGCAGAGATGTGGCTGCATCTTCACCTCCAGGGCCCTCACATTCTGTGAGGGACAGAGAGCATTCAGACCAAGGCGATGGACTTCACCAGGGAAAGCACATGCTTCCAGATCCCCACAGCCTCACGCTGGGGCCCCAGGCAGACGAGGGCTTACCGTGAGGTGCTCCAGGGACTCATAGTTTCATGCAGGTAGAAGCGAACACTGCTGAACTCCGTCATCACGTCACTGGACAGGAGCTCTCTGGAAGGGAAAAGGTGACTCTTTAATGCAAACCCACCCAGGCACCTCACCATTCTGCGGGCACAAGGGTGCTGGTTTCAACACTTTCACACCCTGAAATCCACGAGGCAGAGGAAGGGATGAGTGAAGGACGCTGACAGCCGGGACAGGAATCAGCACGCCTGAGTGTGCTCGGAAGCTGGGCGCAGAGGCCCCCAGTCACCCCACAGCCTCCCAAGATGGTGAACCCTGCCAGGGGTACAGCCAGGGCTTCACCTCTGGGACTGGGCACAGGAACCTCAGTCATCTCACAGCCCCCCGAGATGGGGGAAACTGCCAGAGGTGCAGCAAGGGAATCTCCTCACAGTGCACGTCCAGGCTCCACTGGGACACCAAAGCCCCGACAGCAGGACTCACACTCACAGTACTGGTCCCACGAGGAAGGGCAGCAAGGAAGGTGAGGGGCAAAAGGGACCCCACCCTGTCATGCCCCAAGCCGAACCCTGAGCCCCCCGTGCACATCCCCTTGGGTGCCCAGAGGAGACGGTGAGACAGAAGGGGACGGGGGATAGAGACGCCAGGGCTGCCCCATCAGCAGAGAAAGGGGCCCAGTTTCACAGCCTTGAGACCTGGCACAGTTCAGATCTAAGAATGAATACATTAGGAGAGAAAACTGAAAAGGAAAAGTGATTGTGGCAGTATTTCTATTTCTAAAAGATACTATATTCTTCACGTCTTTCTCAAACGGGCTCCTGATGGAGGTGTCTATACAGTACTGAAGAGTCTCAAAATCGACCTCCACTGTACTTTATCTTCTCAAATCACCTGTACGTGGCATGCTGGGAAATGGGGAGATACAGTGTTTCTATTCTGCATAACTCCCCTACTGCATTTCCCGCAAAGTTGAGCCCCGAGAAGACTCTCCTAACAACCTGGAGGTAATAGGGCCTCAGACCCACGACCCCTGGGGATAGCTTCACAACCCACCACTCAGCCTGACCGGCTTCTCCTCACCCAAAGTTTTTTAATAGTTTCCAGAATGTAGAAAGGTATACACAGGCAGAAGAAGGACCTCATGTTCCCAAGACCCACCTTGAATGACTCTTCCTATTAGGAGGGATCTGCTCTTTTGGTAGACGACTCAGCATCCAGGGATGCCCCTACATACACATCCGCTCAGCCCCACTCACCACCAAAAGAAACTTTGATGCAGAGTCTGCTTTCCAGTATGCACGCTGTATGCATCTGCTAGCTAGGTCAGCTAGCTGGGATGAACTACAAAGTAAACCAAACTTAACACCTTAAAAAATATGACTTGTGCTGCTCAGGAACCTGGTTCACAAGGGACCAGCAGAGACGCTAGTATCTGCTTCAAAACCGAGAGGAGGAAAGGGCAGCAGGGCGAGGGAGAATGGGGCAGCGGCCTGGAAGCGGCACCCAGGGCAGCCCTGGAATGACTGGTCCCACAGTATGGGCTGCCTCATTCAGGGTGGGGACGTCTCGTCCCTCCTGCCCATAGCGTGGCCTTCTATGTGGTGGGGTGGCTGGGTCCCGAAAGAACCAGGTGAGAGCCACAGTGCCTTTTGTCCCCAGACTGGGACCTCAGTGTTTCCTTTCTGCCCTTCAAGGTCCACAGGAAAAAAGGGCATCAAGGGAGAAGAGCCAGAATTCCTGGCAAGGTGGTGGAGCTTCCACAGCCCTCCATGTCAGGGGCAGTGAGGCTGCCTGGGCCTCGCCGCCAGCCCTGGGCCCCTCTTGGTAGGTGCAGGCACAGGGCACTGTGCGAGTCTTCTTCCATGGGCAGGGCCCAGGATGGCCAGCCTGCGGGGTGGGGCCCTGGCAGCTCAGGCATCCTGGTGGGAGCTGCTCTCTGCCCCAGCACCTCTGGGTTCGCTCCCAGCAAGAAGCTGTCTCACCCCCTTCCCATGGGACACTGGTGACCCCACTGCCCCTCTCAGCCCAAGCGGCTTCCCCAGCTCTGGGGGCCTGCAGGTTAGCTCCAGCACTTGGGGCTCCACCACGCTGCATGGGGCATCCGGCAACTCAAGGAGTCTGAGAGACCCCCCTGGAGGCCTGCCGGGGGACTGCAGGAGGCATGGAGCAGGAGAACCGGGTGCCGCCTCTAGCTGATTCCCTGTCACAATAGGAGACCTGCCTGCAGCCAGGAGAACCCGGCTTCCTTTAAATCCCAGCAAGCCATCACCTTTCCATTTAGCAACCTGTCTATGACCCATCTGCCTCCTTCCACATTTTACCCAGACAACAAGAAGGAGCTGGAGGACAGACCTTCCGTCTGCAAAACTCTAGTAAAACACATCATCAGTTGCACGACCACAGGCGACCCTGAATTGTGGCCACTGCAGTTTCCAAAGACCCTGGCCTCTGGGAACCTCGCAAGGCGCCTGCACTCTCACTACCCAGCACACATCTGTTCTTTATTACTCACGCCTCAAGACCCTCAACCCAAAGCCACTATCACACTCTGTCTCTGCCTGGCACCTCCCGCTTCCAAGGACACTGAAGGTTCTGGGAAAAGGCAGTGCAGTCCCCGCCCATGCGGGTGGCATCAGGGCCACTGTGCTGGGGTAGCGAGTGCAGCAGGAGGCACCACTGGGATGCATTTAGCGAATACCACCTGCCGAATACCACCTGCACAGGCACGTGTCCACGAGCATCGCCCAGTGCCCTGCACTTAATCTTATAGTTGATACAGAACACACACCAACAGTCAGCAAGCCCGGGAATCGGTCTCTGGTTAAAGAAAAGAAAAAGCCTAGAACACAACCACTTGCAGACCCTCAGCCAACAGGACACATGGAGCTGCACTCGCAAGGGGAGGTGCACAAGGCACCCACCAGCATCCCACCTGCCATGCAGAGGAACACCTACAGAATTCCCCAGGACTGGAAGGACGAGGCAGCCAGAGCCCGGGGAGGCTGAGGGACTGGGATCTGCACGCCGAAGACCAGGAACCATGTGCTGTCCAACAGAGAGCCCCAGCAATCTGTGTACAGGCCCCGGGCCCGGACAGATCTCCCTGGTCCCGGGGACCCGCGACCAGTGGGCAAAGCACAGCGGCCACAAGGTGCAGCTCACAGGAGGCTGGGGAGCTGGGGAGCATGTGACCAAGTCAGTCCAGGGCAAAGGCTGAGAGAGACCCCTACCTTAAACAGCTGCACCGCAACATCGAAACAAGCTTGCAAAAGCAAACTTCAGCAGGCTTCAAAGGAAAACAAGGTCTGCACACTGAACAAAAGGACTCCTGGGCCACATCAAGAATTGTCTGATCTGTGAAGAATCAAGAAAAGAGGACCAATAATCCTATGAAAACTCAGTTTATAGAAACAGATGAAGAGAACAGAAATGAAGGGATTAGCTGAAAGGAACTTGGAGACGGCGACACTGAATATGGTCAACACTGTGAAGAAAATCACGCACAGGAGGAAAACATACAGATATAAAGACCAGAAGTGAAGCTTCCAGAGTTGAGAAATGCAATAAACTTTATGAAGAAAAAAATTCCATGGATGGACTGAAGAGCAGATTAAAACTTGCAAAATGAAGCAAGGAGGAGAAATGAATTGAGAAATCTTAAAAGAGTTTCAGTTATCTGTGGGACAGAACATAGCAACCTGACAAACATAAACCAGAGTCCCAGAACAAAAGAGGAGAAGGCAAAGAACGGGGAGGGGGACACTTAAAAGAAATAATGGACACAAATTTGCCAATAGGATTAAAACTGTAAATTCACAAATCAAAACAGCTCAGAGCACCTCAAGCAGGGTGAACTCAAAGAAAATCCAACAGAAGCACAACATAATCAAATTGTTGAAAACTGGCTATGAAGACCAATCTAGCAGACAGGAAAAAATAGAAATACTAGAGACAAGAAAAGTAAGATGATGATAATGGCTCAATTCTCATCAGAAACAATGCAATCCAGAACACAGGGGGACCATATTCTTAAAGTCCTCCAGGAAAGAAATGAACAAGCCAGAGTTCTTTTGGCAACAAAATATCTTTCAGAAAGGATAACAAAATACAGACTTTTTCAAACACGTAAAAGCTGAGAAAATAAAGAGCAGCAGAGCTGAGCTACAAGACATGTTAAAGGAAGCCCTTCAGGCTGAAGGAAAATGATCCCACTTAGAAACCTGAATCTACACGAAGAATGAACAGCACTCAAAATGATAAATAGCTTCTTAAAAATAAATGACATTTTTCTGACTTTTTAATCTCCTTAAAAGATAACTATTTCACCCAAAAAGAAAGACCCTGTATGTAGGTAGGACACAGGTAGAAATGTACTTATATACACACATCGGAAGTGGTGATGCTCTGTTCTAAGTCCCTTCAGTGGGACGTGAAGCAGCACAACTTCATTCCAAGTTAAAAGACACGTCTCCCTGCCTGCCAAGGCGAATGGACATCTCCTAACTCTTTTTTTACTTCTTCATCTGCATTTTCTCTTCCATGTTAAATGCCTAAAGTGATTAGGTTTTCCAACTGGTTTTGCTGGCTTTTTCAGACTTCAGAAATTCTTGAGGTATTTAAATACTACCTTTTTCCCTAAAAAATTTCTGTGGCACATTGTGGTTTTAAATGCACACATGTGTACATTCACTGCTTAAAACCACAGTCAACTTATTAATAAGCATAAATCCAAAACTAAAATAAACCAGCAGAAAATCCTCACAGCCAGGGTAGACTTGTCTGGAGATACATACGTCTCCTTTCTCAGGGGCACCCACTGTCCTGTGAGAGTTTACTAAAAAGCAGCTGTGGTTCCTGTAGTTTGAAAGAGCACATGTGACAGCACCAAGGAGGGGTCCTAGGAGATGGTGGGAAACAGCAGCAGCAGCTCAGCCCCACCCAGTGGCCACTACTGAGCAGCTACTCTTGCCCCAGGACACCAGCCCGAACTGGGCCACTGGCCTGGTCACCCCACTGCACTTGAAGGCAACTTGTGGCAGAAGTCCTGACACATGCCCTGGGAAACCTGAGAACACAGCAGACTCAGACAGGGCTCCCACGTGACCACATGGCATTCACATTTGCAGGAGGGCAGCTGCACAGAATTCCCCAATTCTCCATCTACAGATGAGCCTGGACTGCTGGCCCACACCCCAGTGGGGGCAAGCACCCCTGGGAACCCCAGAACAGACCCAGTGCCCAGAGACCTCACAGCAGACGGCACTGTAGTGGGACCCCAGCCCAGGCTGCCTCACACATGGGGTTTTGCTGTGCCCAGGGTGACACCCGCATCTGGGGGGCACCATGGGCAAAGTCACAGACCTCACAGGCCAGAAGCCAGCCAGGATGCAGCACGGTCTGGGGGCCGGGGGCTTCTCGTGGTTCCTGGGCACTGTCCTCCACACCTCCCAGCTATGCAACTAGAGGTTCCCGGGAGGCTGGGAGAGTACAGAGCTGGGGGAGTGGGGACCGGGGCAATCTGCAAGGACGGCCATGGCAGGCCTCTTTCCTGAGGGGGAACTTGTGAAGTACTCCCGATCCTTCGGGTGGACAGAACTTACCACTGTCATCTGTTCTGACTGTGGGAAAGTGACACGGGGCCTGCGGGTGACCCAGGCTCGCTCTGCAGACTCGTTGTTCTGAGCCAGCAGCTGGGGAGGCCGCCTTCTGCTCCCCAGACCCAGAAGGGGCTGAAGATGAAGGTGGGAAGGGGTGCCAGGGTGAGACACGCAGGGCTGCACCTCCTTCCAAGACAGAAGAAAGGAAAGGCAGGCTCAGGACAGTTCATGTCGACCTGAGGGAAGAAAAAGCCAGGCTCTTTTAATCCACTCTTATTAGTGCAGGCATATTGTAGGTAAGACTTTTGATTAGATTATTTCCATGAGGATGTACCTCCCCCCCCCATTTAAGGTGGGTCTTAGTTTACCAGAGTCCTAAAAAAAAAGCTCACACAGAGTTCAGAGCTGACTCAGAGAGACTACACCACCGCAGGGAGATGACAACACCGTGACATTTGGAGATGCAGACAAAAATGCCCCCAGGAGATGCTAAGAGATGAAAGGGATCCAAAGTCTATCCCAGAGAAGTTAAGTGAAGTGAAGCCCCCCCCATAGGTGCTTAGAGAGGGCGCCACTGGAATCAGAGCTGAAAGCAACAAATCGGGAGCAAGGACCAGCAGACCCAGCCACAGGCCCTCCCAGCTGACAGTGTTCCAGATGCTGGCAGCCTTTCCTCCAAGAAAACATCCCTTGTTGGCATTTTAATTTGGACATTTTCATGGCCCCAGCACGACAAACTCATAACTTAATATATTCCCTTTGTAAAAGCCAATGCACTTCTGGCAGCTTTAGCAAATCAGAACACCTTCATGACCAGGAAGCTCTCAGGAGGAAGACGCGAGGAACAGCAAGATCCAAGCCTCCCTGACCCCCAGAGCAAAGTACATGCCTTTTCTGGGGCCCACGCATGGCCACCGATGGAAACTGGGGCAGGAGCCCTGGAGGGAAGCCTCCCATAGCCACTGCCCACCAACCACAGATGGGAATTCCTGCTGCCGAACGGGGACTCGAGAACTGAGCCTCCTTACTGCCACCACTGGGACCTCCCCAGACCATGGGGCCTGGGGACCTGAGACCTTGTACAGGATAAGAAGGAGAACCAGTTCCCCACAGGCACTAGGCGTGCACTTGGCTGGGGACACGAGGCCTGTACTGCTTGTCTGCAGTTACAAAACTCGCCAAGGACATGGAGTCACCAAGGCCACTGAAACCCTCCTCCTGTCCATCTGTCATGGAGTGGGGTGGGCAGCCTGAGGACAGCGTGGGGCATCCAGAGGGCACACAGAGGGGTCCTCCCCACAAATGCTGCCCGGGACTCTCATCTAAGCCCAAGGGAAACAGTCACTAGACCATTTCAAGGTCAGGCTGACTGATGCTTGTATTTTATGCCCACCCTAGGGAAGAGGCAGGCATTTGGCACATGTTCTCGTGGGTAAATCATGAGGACATGCCCAGAGGGTCAATCTGTGGACCAAATTGCCGTGAAAACACCTTCCCCAGCCCCCAGGAGGCCCACAGTCACTTACTTGACAAACTTGTCCACGTGCACCATGGAAGCTTCATATTCTTTCCCAGAACTCCTGACAGTGCAAGGCCAGGAAGTGCAGCTTTTGTGTGTGAACGACCTGGGGAGAAGCACCCACGGTTAGGCTTGCTTGTGTGTGTGGACAGCAGGGGAGAGGCGCACGTGCTCGGAGTCGCTTGAGTGGGTGGACAGTCGGGGAGGCACGCATGTTCAGGGCCGCTCATGCGCATGGACAGTGAGGGGGAGGCACAAGCAGTCAGGGACGCCAAGAGAGGCCTGTACCTGGGACTCTAGGCATTACCCCACCCTCACGAATCCAGCTGTTTTATTCCTGGTCAAAATCCACTTTCCCATTTCTATAAATTCATAAGAAAGGATGCAGAATTTCTTTATACTGTCTTTAACAATTTAGGGGCATAATTTTCTAATTATAAAAAGTACATTATAGGGTGCATGGGTGGTTCAGTGGTAGAAACTGTTCACCTTCCAAGCAGGAGATCCAGGTTTGATTCCCGGACTACACACCCAAAAGAAAAAAAAATTAAAATTAAAAAAAGAAAAGCACATGCAAATTTTTACATCAGTTATAACCTCATAAATAAACATAGCCAGTGTTGACCTCCCAAGTGTTCCTCCAAAAAGGAGCAAGAAATGTTTCTGTGAGTGTGCATGTGTGCATGTGAGGTTGTGCGCACAGCTGTGCACACACACATTTTATTCCCTCTTTGGAAACAATAAAGGGAGCTCCCCGGAAGTGACCAAGCCAGGCAGGGGCCTCTCTGCCCCCAGACCCCATTCCATAACAGAGGAGGATGCTGAGGCCATAGGGCAGCCCGGACTCAGGCCAGGGCACGTGATCCCACGGCCAGCACCAGACTCACTGGACACCTGTGCTCAGGCCCACGCCGCCTTGAGGCTGACATGGAAAACCAGTCACAGACCCCTGCTACATTCTGGGGTATCCTTCCTCAGACCCTTCCTTGGGCCATGGGGTCAAACGTTCCTACTAGAGGCCAGCTAGTTAAGTACGCTGCAGACTTTCCTGGCTTGCTCCTCCATCTACTTTGGAAAGGGGCTTAGCATTAATTCACGAGCTTTCCACTTTCCATCCTACACAAGCTCAACCACTCCTGGGAAGGACACGAGCAAGGGCATGGTTGGGGTCACTGTGAGAGGCCAGTCAAGGACATGGAAGACCCCCAGCCCCAGAGGCGAGTGCTCAGGTCAGAAAGAGACCAAGCCCTGACACCCACAGCCACCCACCCCCACCCCTGCTGCAGCCTGTGGCCTTCACAGGTGACAGACATTCCTACAGAGGCAGAAGTCACCACAGTACCCATTTCTCGAATCTCAGTGTCAGTGATCTCAGAAATTGGCTTCAAATAACATTTGCCAACCAGAAAATACTGCAGAAACATTTCCTGGTCTGGGGCTGAGTTCCAGGGTATTGGAATAGCTGCAGGACTGGGAGGCAACAGCTACCTGCTGCCTCGGTTTCCTCTTGCACAGAGGGGGCTGATGGGGCTGCTGGGAGGCTGCCTGAGGCCGTGGCACAACCCACACCACGCCCTGCAATCACCAGGTGGAAAGGAATGTACCACCTGCTCTGATCTCGGGACTATTTTCTGTGATTTCTGCTCACTCCAGTGGAATTTGTCATGGATTTCTGTCCCCGAGTCTACCAGCTTGAACATCAGTGCTCCGCCCCGCTCAGCTTCGGGCTCCATGAAGCCTCCCTGCACGGGCCCCTGAGCACCCTGTGCCATCCCTGGGGTAGCGGGCAGCCAGGCTCTCTCATGGCCAGGACAGGGTTAGACAAGTACGGCTCGCATGACGCATCATCTTGACCGTCACCGTGCACAGGCCAGGCTAGGGGTGTGGTCCGTTCAATGCCCCCCGAGGCCCCCAGCCATGTCCTGAGGCACTACAGAAAAGAGCTCATGAGCAGGGCCTGGACTCGGAAGGGAGATCGAGGGGCCACGCAGGATCAGGGCCATGCAGGATCCAGGCACGCGGAAGAAGCAGCAGCCAGCTCTCCTGAGCCCTCGGCCACATTCACCCAGGACACTCACTACTTCCCCTGGCCTCTGCCCTGCCCTGTCTCCTTCCCTTCCAGGAACAAAAGCACCAGGTTCATCCCCTGGAGCATCTTCTAGAAGAGGCTTATGGGGTGGCCTGCAGGGGGACGGTGGGTGAATCCCACACCAGTAGCATGGCTGCGGACTGCAGGGGCCTCCCGCCGCCCCTCACAGTGTCAGCCCTCCCCAAACTGACCCCCATTGGTTAAACCTGCTCTACACCAAACACTGCAAACCTCAACTAATTAGGCCCCCGTTCCCCCAGCAGGAAGTCTGACCATCCACCAGGTCCCCCATGACCCACCAAAGGGCCTGTGTTCCCCTACCCACCCCGATCACCATATGGCTTTTCTTGGTAGATTCCTGGAAACCTATCAGGTTCCAGGCCTGCAGTCTGCCGCATGGAAGTCAGACTTGTCAATCCCCACAATCGCAAGAGCCAATTGCTACAATAAATCTCCTCATATTTTCATAATATGCTATAGGTTCTGTTTCCATGGGAAACCTAATACATCCCCCTTTAGGCTTCTCTTTACTCAGAAATCTTCATTTCTTCTAACACTGGGGCTTTACGGATGAAAAGCCACATGGGCGCACGTTGTGGCACCTCCTTCAAGCTGAGCAGACAGTGACAGTGGCACCAATCCCAGAGGGCACCATGCACAGATAGGTGGGAGCTTCTACCACCGAGACGGGGTACCCAGCCAGCACCCCTAACCCGCCACCAGGCTGCCCACCAGGGCCCGCGCCAACTGTCTTCCCTACTAACCCCCTCGCGGTGCACTAGTCTGAGACGCAGACGTCAAACTGCCCACTCTGGGGCATGCGATCCTCAAGGTCTTTGGTTGCTGCTTTCTCACTGGGTACCCTGGGGGGGGGCGCGGACGTGCCCCGACTCACTGCCACTGCCACAGTCCTCGGAGTCACGGGCTGTCAGAATCGACACCCACAAGCTCATCACCACAACTTCTGACTGAGCGGCACACCCTGCACAGCAACCCCACTCGTCCCAGGTGGCCTGGAGGTGGCCGGTCACACAGCGGCACACAGGCTACCTCCAGGCTACCCGGGCAGCAAGATGCCAGGCGTGAGCCATGGAACACAGTCGGGACAGTGGCAAGCATTCCCCAACCCCGGAGGGCAGCACAACATGGGGTGTCATTCATGTGGGCTAAGGGAGACCTAAATCACAAGCCCCAGACTCATTCAGAAGCTGGCAGGAGCCCCTGCAAACAGAGGAGAGCAGCGTGGGTTCCCTCGAAGCTGGTGAATGCCAGATGGACTTGGCTTTGCTGCACCCGTCAGATGAAAGGGCACACTCTGTACCCCTCAGGGACATGGAACACGAAACAGCTCTGCCAACTAACCTGGGCTCCCATGGCCCCGTCAGAAACCAAGTCAGCTGGCCCTGCACGAGGGTGTCATCTCCAAGGAATAAAGCAAGGAAGAAATCACCGGGGAACTAACCTGGACACACACTGCACACTAAAGTGGTCGCAAGCAGCTGCATGGAGAAAAACAAACCACAGCGAGAAGCAGGGCCCTAGCACCTCACGCAGCCAGCAACCTGCACTGAGGCAGACCCCATCCTGCTCCCCCCTGTTCTACCCACCCGGGCCCTGTCCCACTGGGCCCACACTTGCCTCCAGGAGCCCCAAAGCTCCCAGCTATAGGCCCACATGCTTTTTTTAGCCTGGACAACCCTCAGTGTCACTGATAGCCTTGGACCCCAACAGGAACACAAGGCCCAAAGGGCCCGGCCCCAAAACTGGATCCATGCGCATCCCACAGACTGTGACTTGGCCACTGCCTGCAGCGCCCCATGCACACCTGAACCCCAGGGGCTGGTCATGCTCCAAGATGCTCCTTCCAGCACAAGCTGCAGAGGACACGCCTCAGAAACACAAAAGGAGGCACAAGAGAAAGCCTGTGACCTTCCCGCGTTTAAGAGGCCAAGCACAACTGTAAGCTAAACATAAGCAGTGTCACTTTTCATATGAAAACTAAGTACTAAAATGACAACACTTTCATCTTGAAAATTTAAGAAGAAAAGGAATGACTTATTAAAATTCTGCACTCACCGGACAAATACTTCACATGGCATCGGGAGGCTTTCCTGCCATCCTTACGTGGAGCAGAGGTGGCCACCCGGCCAGTGCAGGGATCCGCAATGGCCAGCAGAGCTACAGGGAGCCTTCTCTGTCCTCACTGCCAGGCAGGTGCACTGCTAAACCACCTCAGAAGGGAGTCCTAAGGAAGCAAGGAGGCAAAACAGAAGTCCTGACTTGATCGATTTGGACTGCTCTCGGCCCAGGCCTGCTGCCCTGACTGCAGCTTTGCCTGCAGCCACCCACACCACCCAGAAGAAGCCAAGACAGTCCAACTGCGTAAACCTAAAAGATGTTTACAGTTCCCACCCCTGAGTTCAATATTGTGCTAAGACTTCATTCCTGAATCAGGATACTGCTTAAACACAACCTGCGTCCCTAGAAGAGCAAGCAGGAGGACGAGCTGACCCCACCGGACACTGCAACTACTGCCAGAAGTGGGAAGGGTGAAGTGAGGACACCCCTGCCAGGGTCCTGGCAAAATGCGCTTCTGGACACAGACCGTCCCTACCCCATGGTAGCCAGGACGGGCCTGATGAGGCCCAGCAGCGCCCTCCCCCTGGGGCACTGCTCAGCCTGGGAGGCTGGGAAGCCAGCTGGGCAAGAGGGGACAGGAGGTAGGGGTCAGAGGTCAGGGGTCAGCATGTAGGGTCGGGAGCCAAGGGCTAGAGTCCCCAAGCAGGGGTTGGGAATCCAGGGCACCACCCGTGGGGTTCAAAACCCAGATTGACCCAAGACCCAGGGGTCAGGAACTGTGGTCAAGGGTCAGAGAACAGGGGTGGTTGCTTAGGTCCGGACTCGGGGTTCTGAGACCAGATCTAGGATGTGGGGCAGGAACTGGGGAATCAGGGCTGAAAATTCGAGCCCAGGGTTCAGGGGACGGGAAACGAGTTCCAGTCCAGTTCTAGGGCCATATTCAGGACAGTCTTCGGGATCGGGGGCCACGGGTTCCGGGCCGGGGCTGGCAGGGGACCAGAGTTCAGGGCAAAGCAGTGGTCATCGGGGTCGGAATTTGGGGTCCGGAGCCCGCGCCACTGCCCCGGCCCACGCGACGGGCACTCACCTGGAGAAGCCGCAACCCACGGAGGCGTCCAGGTTGGCAGCCGTCCGCCACGCCAAGGCTCCTCGGCCCGGGCCCGGCCCAGCCGGTCTCAACGGCGGCCACGAAGCCTCAGCCACGCCGGGGGCGGCCCAAGGGTCAGGGCAGGGGTCAGAGCGCCGGGCCCGGCCCGTGGCGCGGCCTCGCTCGCTTCTGCTGCCCTGTCACCGCCCCGCGCGCTCCTCGCCGCCGCCTACCCTCAGCGCATCCCTCGCAGCCGTTAGGTCCCTGCGAGGAAAGTTCCCTCAGACCCCGCCGCCGACCCACACCGCGTCCCGCGCACCCGTTAGGTCCCGGTATGGAAGGTTCGCTCAGACGCCGCCGCCTTGTGCCGAGCGCGAGTCCCGCCCCTCAGAGCCGGCGGGGCGAGCGTTGCTAGGCCGCGGGGCGGTGACGGCGCCTGTCAGTCATCCGAGCCACCGCACGCGCCCCGCCCTTCCCCGCCTCCTGGCGCGAAGCCACAGAGGATCTACCCGCCCCGCTCCCGCGCCTCGCTGACGTCACGACCCGGCTCAGCCGGCTCCACTTAAAGGGGCCACGTAAAGCGGGAATCTGAGAACCGCTGGCTTCTCTGCAACTCCGGCGCCTGCCGGTGAGCACCATGCCCTCTTTCCCTGCCCAGCGCGAGCCCCTCTCGGCCGGATGCGGGTAAAGAAGGGGCCACGGAGCCGGCTCCTAGCGTCTTGCAGCGCCGCAGCGCGCGTGCCGCTGCTAGGACCGTCGATCTGCACAGAAATAGGCGAGGTGGAAGCCTTCGCGCCCGCTGCCCCGCTTCGGTGCTGATGCGAGACCCTGGGGTCCGTTATTCATTCCGCCGCCCCACTCGGGTGCCCGGTCAGGCCCCGGTGCAGCGCGCTAACTGCTACGGACGCCGACGGCAGGACGCGGCGGGTGGGTGGGAGCCCAGAGGGCTGAACGCCTGTGCAAACACCGCGCACGCACACCTGCACACACACACCTGCACACACGTGCCCACGGGGCGGGAAGGAGGGTCCCACAGCAGGAAAGCGCTTGGCCCCCTTCCCGTGGTTACACTCGGAGAAAACACCTGCGGACCCCACGTGCTATAGCAGTGGGAAGGAAATCCAGAAACCCACAAGCAGTCAGAGCATAATAAGGACCAGGAAGAGGAGGGGCTGCTGTGGGCAGGGGCACAACGCCAGGGAAGGAAGGGCCTCGCTTCACAGGGAAGGATAAAAGTCTGGTGCTGCAGGTTTTGAAATCTGAAATAAAATAAAATAAAAAATGAAACAAGATAAAATAATTCATGGACTGCTGAGGGGGATTCCAGTTTCTGAGAGATGAAGGATGTAGCACAGGTTTAACACCAGCTTTGAACGAGCTGGCTTGCAAGGTACCCTATCATGTATAGAATATGCTTTCTTGCAAGCATATATTAAATCCTCATCAAAATTGTTCGTGTACTGGGCCTTTAAAAAGCCTCAATAATTCCAAAAAGTTATTCTTGTAGCGATCACACTTTTTTTATGTGAATGAGATAAACTAGAAATGAGTCTGGGCAGTGTGGTCACCACCCTTCAGGGGCCTGGCACACTGAGTGGGGCCACTCGCTCACACGAACCTGGACAGTGGGGAGTGAGCCCGCCTCGGACAGGACAGAGAGGCCAGAGAGGTCCAGAGGCTCGTTCCAGACCCAGGCCATGGGTGGACGGGTGGATGGGCAGGACAGGTGATGGGCAGGGCAGGTGATGGGCAGGATGGGTGGAAGGGCAGGATGGACAGTCTGGTGGGGGCGTATGGACTCACCGCATGGACGCGGGGTGCTGGGCACTAGGGCGTGTGGTTCTGGGCGTATGGATGTGTGGTGCTGGCACAAGGGTGTGGGCTGCTGGGCACGTGGACACGGGGTGCTCAGCACATATACATGGGATGCTGGGTGCAAGAGCATGCACTGGTGGGCTCAAGGGCGCAGGGTGCTGGGCGCGTGGACACAGGATGCTGGGCACTATGGCATGTGCTGTGGGCGTGAAGGTGCAGCTCTGCTCCACGGGGAGCAGCCTCTAATTCTCCACGAGAATTTGGGCCTTTGTATTAGTTAGTGTGGTAGTTACATTCAGTTGTCAACCTGGCCAGATGAAGGCACCTAGTTCTGTTGCTATGGACATGAGCCAATGCTATGTGAACCTCATCTGTTGCTGATTACATCTGCATTCAGCTAGGAGCCGTGTCTGCTACAATGAATGATGTTTGACTTAATTGGCTGGTGCTTAAATGAGAGTGCACAAAGGCATACCCATCTCAGCACTCGCAGCTCAGCCCAGGCCTTTGCAGATGCAGAAAGGAATCAACCAGGGAAAGTTGCTGGAACCCAGAGGCCTGGAAAGAAGGCCAGCAGAGATTACCCTGAGCCTTCCCACCTAAGAAAGAACCTCAGATGAAAGTTAGCTGCCTTTCCTCTGAAGAACTAACAAAATACAACCCATTTATTAAAAGCCAATCCGTCTCTGGTGTGTTGCATTCCGGCACCTAGCAAACTAGAACAGTTAGGACTCTCCAGAGAAACAGAATCAACAGGAAATATTCATAACCATAAAATTAATAAAAGTGACTCATGTAGCCATGGGAACACAGACTCCACGATCCGCAAGGCAGGCGGTGAGGCTGATGATTCGGATGGAGGGTCTGGATGAACTCCACAGGAGAGGCTCATGGGCCGAAGCAGGAAGAGAGCCTGTCTCTTCCGAATCCTCCTTAAAAGGCTTCCAGGGATTGGATTAAGCATCCCTCATTGCAGAAGACACTTCCCTTTGCCTGATTACAAATGGAATCAGCTGTGGATACAGTGATGCGTTCATGATTTAATTCTATGAAATGTCCTCATCACAACAGAAAGGCCAGCACTAGCCCAACCAGACAAACAGGTACCACCACCTGGCCAAGTTGACACATGAACCTGACCATGGCAGCCTTCCTGGAGGCTTTTCTGAGTTTTGAGCATTTCAAGGTTTGTTTGTTTTTTTTGAGAAATCTTCACAAGCAAACCTTCATTACTTGGTGTACAATCAATGGCTCACATTATCATCATATACTTGTGTATTCATCACCATGATCATTTTTAGAACATTTGCATCACTCCAGAAAAAGAAAAAGAAAAAACACAAACCACTTACCATTTCCCTCACTGAATACTAATATTTTCATCTACCCAATTTCTTTTACCCCTTATCTGCCCTATTATTTATTTGTCATCCATATTTTTTACTCATCTGTCCATAGCCTGGATAAAAGGAGCATCAGACACAAGGTTTTCACAATCACAGTCACATTGTAAAAGTGATATCTTTATACAATCTTCTTCAAGAATCACAGTTACTGGGACACAGCTCCATGGTTTCAGGTACTTCCCTCCACCCACTCCAATACACCATGAACTAAAAAGGAATATCCATTCAATGCATAAGAATAAACTCCAGGATAACCTCTCGACTCTGTTTGAAATCGCTCAGCCACTGACACTTTATTTTCTCTCTTCCACCTTTGGGTTGAGAAGGCTTTCTCAATTCTTTGCTGTCACGTCCCATCTCATCCCAGGACTTTTGTCCCACGTTGCCGGGAGATTCACATCCTTGGGAGTCATGGCCCACATGGGGGCTAGGTCAATGGGTGCATTTGCCACATCAGCTTAGAGAGAGAGAGGCTACGTCTGAGCAACAAACAGGTTCTCTGGGGGTGACTCAGTCATAAATATCAGTAGGCTCAGCCTATCCTCTGCAGGACTAAGCTTCATAGGGATGAACCCCAAGATTAAGGGCTTGGCCTATTGATTTAGTTGTCCCCACTGCTTGCAAAAATATCAGGAATTCTCCAAATGGTGAATTTGAATTTTCCCCCTCTCTCTGCATTTCCCCAAAGGGACTTTGCAAGTCCCTTTATTTACTGCTCAGATTACTGTGGGATAGATTGGGGCAGCACACTAACCTGGACAAGCCAATAACATCGCATGCCCTATTCAAGATTCCATGTACTTATGGTGTTCAACTGAACTGACCATACAAGTTAAATTAGGGAATGCACTATGCAAAATATGTGGAAATTTTTTTTTATTTTCGGGTGCATGCTCTGGGAATCAAATTTGGACCTCCCACTTGAAAAGTGAGCATTCTACCTCTGGGCTACCCATGTGCCCCTCAAAATATAAATTTTGCACCAAGCATCTCTCCCTTTGGTCTCACATAGGAGTTGAAGTTTTAAAATATGGGCAAAATCAGCCTTTCCCCTGCATTCTGATTCACCTTAGTCCTATCCAGATCAGCTTCATTCATATCTCTAGATGAAATCTGATCCCCTTTTCAACTCTTTGAGCATTTCCTGTATGGGGTAGTGCTGAGTTTCCCAGCTTCAGTGCTCTAACTCTCAGTCACAGGTGTCACATAAATACCCAACGTTTCTGGGAATGACCCGGTTATATGCAAACAGCTCAGTATCTAAGAATTTAAAGACAACAGTTACACCTCCTGACTAGATGTGATGCTGTTAGAGCTTACAATCTAGGACTCTTTACATACATGATAATCCATGTTCTCCACTTCAGTTCACCGAGTTTGTATAGTATAGTTAGTTCATGCGAGTGACGCATGATAATATTTGTCTTTTTGTTTCTGACATTTCATTCAACAATCAGTCCTTAAGTTTCCTTCCCCTAGTTGCATGCCTCACCACTTCATTCCTTCATGCAGTCACTCAGAGGTCCGCTGTATTATTGTTTCTTTGTTTTTGCCACTTGGAGGGTCCTAGAGAGCTTCTGCCGAAGTAACCAAACCAGGTTTGGGGGTCAGAGCTGGGAGGAGGTGGGCGGCGCTGGCCAGGAGAACCATAAATGGGGGTGCTGAGAGCTGTGACCCCAAGGCTGCATCCTCCTTGGAGGAGAGCCCCTTTCTCACCATCGGGGGATCTCACTGAGGCAACTGCAGCAACCAGTCTGCTGGGAAATTTAGGTAGGGGCCAGGTGGGGGGGAACCTGGGCCTGGGCCTGCAGTCAGGGAAGGCCAGTCTTGTCCAGGCTATTGGTGGTGGGTGTGGACGGGGCCATGGGAGAGTTGCAGGCCCAGGCTCACTCTGGCGGGGGTGGTGGCATTGTCCAGCCAGGGTGTGGCAGGTGCAGGCTCTGAGTCTCCAGGAATGGAGGGTCCCTTGATGCTAAGTCCCCCAAAGGAGGGCCTGTGCCCCTCTCCTGGCCTTGCAGTCCCAGCTCACAACTCAGGGGAGGAAGGGGGCTGCTAGGAGGCATGAAGACCAAATGCTTGGGTGGCTCTGGGGTCTGACAGTGGGGGCAGAGTGGGGCAGAGGGAGCCTGAGGAGGAGCTGGAAAAGAGCCAGGAACCCAGCTGTGCCCAGCAGATGCCCAGAAGTCCTGGGAGCAGCATGAGCCCACTCACGGGGGAAATCAAGGCCGCCTCTGTATGTTTCAGTCCCGTCCTGATGAAGAAGCCCAGGCAGAGGAGATTGGGAGTAAGTATATGATAAATGTGTTCCTTTAGATGACACCCAGTTTCCATCTATGGAGCACCCAGCACCCAGAGATATGTGCAGGAGCTTCCCCCTCCTCACCCAAATGGGACTCTGCATATTTCCTTGGAAAATCTGAGCCCATTGTTGTAGGTATTGGGCCACATGGGGATACACAGAGAACATCATTTCTACCCTGGGGCCCAGTACCCATGGATGAGGGAGGCTCAGACCTGAGAAGGAAGTCTGGATGTCTACCTGGACAAGGGGCCCCTTGTGTTTCAGCAGCCATTTGGGGGCTGTCACCAGGGGGAAGCAGCGGAGTAACCTGACAGAGCCATGGGAGCTGGGAGGGCCCTAAGTATGGGAGTGACACTAAAGTGCAGGGAGGTGAGTGACACTGACTTCAGACCTGAAGGAGAAGGTGTCCTCCTGTCTCCATAGGATGGTCCTTAACACTGTTGTCAAAATTCCTCTGCCCTGCGGGCCTGCTCTCTGTCTTATGGAGATGGCCCCTCTTTGGCTGGCTGCAGGTCCGGGCACACACAACCCCTCAAAACACACTCCATGTGTGCTTCTCACTTTTCCTGGAAGAACCTCCCATGGGCCAGTGGACCTGTTTTTTTCTCTTCCTCTCAGTGAAATAGATGCCAAATTTATTTTTCTGTTTTCTGTTGCCTGGCTCGCAATAGTTGTTTTAGTCCTTATGCAGGTATAAACTCTTTTTTTCTTTTTTGCATCACTTCGTACATTTTCCCCATGGATTGAAGGCAAATTCATCATATAAAATTATAATTAATTGCTCCCATAGCTCACATCCTGTTTTCATTCCCTTTCAAATATTTCTTACAGAGCAAACAAGCCTCTGCCTTGTACCTGCCCTGACCCTACACGGGAGACACTGGGGCAAAGGCCCTGTGACCTACCCCAGGATCTCACAGCTCATGGAAGACACATCCTGTACCTGAATGGACCTTTGGAAACTCCATGTGCACTTAGTGAGGGGGAGTTTCCACCTCGCTTCTGTGTACAGCCTCTACGGAGAGGCTGAGATCAGTGCCTGTAACTGACTCACCCACACACTGACTGTGGACAGGAAACCCCTGTGCCTGGATGAAAACTAGTGGCCTCTCAACTGAGTCCAGATGGGGATGAGCAATGGTCTGGGATGCCAGGACCAGCCAGCATCAACCCAGTGACTCTCCAGCCATGTCCAGGTCAGCGCCCAGGATTACCCCATGGGCAGGGATTGCAGGTTCCCTGAAAAGTGCCAACAAATGTCCCCTCTGTGCTCTACTGAGGTCAGGTCAGCCAAAGAATGAGGTCTGGGAATGGTGATGGGCTCAGACTCATTGGAACATCAGGGGAAGGTGAAATCTCTGGGCTGAGGGTATGTCTCCATTGACTACCATTCCCTAAATCAGTCCCTGGGAACTGGACCCTTCTCTGGAAGCCACAAAACTCCCTCTCAAACAACCCCTGAGCTCAGGCTGATTTGCAGAACCAGAAACTCTCCTCAACCAGGGTATGAGAGAGGCCTGGGGGGAAAACAGCTCATCTTTCAGCCCTGGGAGATCAGATCTGGGGGTGCCTCCACCATGCCTGGACCTCTCTCCTACTCACCCTCCTGGCTCACTGCACAGGTGATTCCACCTAGGTTGACACCAATCCCCTCTCCCCTCATTCTGGTTTGACTCTCCCCCAGCCCACCCCTGCCTTACCCACAGCTCCTGGGGATGCTTTGGCTGGTTCACGCTGCAGACTTGATACTTCTCATCCCAGGTCCAAATCACTTAACCCTTGTCCATCTTTGTCCTATTTTCAAATGTGTGTTGTTCTCTATAGTCCTGTCACCACCCTCCTTACTAGTGACCATGTATTTTCAATCTGTTTGATACAATTTTATTGGGGTTTCAGGCAACCACACATTTTAGTCTTTGTCACTTCCAGTCCAACATCTTGAACTGATCTTGTCTTGGGGCACGTTCTACATTGTGCTCAGGCTCTGCAGAAACAGCTCCCTTGTTAAGCAATCACCTCAATGTAGCACCCTTCATGGGCAGATGCAGAATGAACCTTGAGACTGGGCTTTTTGTGGTGAGAATGGTGGGAGTGAAAGAGAAAGTGACACATGGCCAAATCTTCAGGGAAGAAACACTGTTGTTGATATTTTACTAACCACTGAACAGTCATAAAGGCATAAAGAGGGCTCTATTGGGGCTCCCCCCAAAACCTATCAGTTATAATGAGATTTGGGGATGTTTTCCTCATGTTTTCAGATTAGGATTTTTTTTTTTTTGAGCTTCTTGGATATGTGGATTTGGAGTATGGACATTTATGGCCAGTCTTTCCTTTTCTGTTTATTTTCCATTGGAGCCCCCACTCAATGTACTTTGCTTGATGGTATCCCTCATGCACTTAGGCATTTTGTTTTTATTTTCTTTATTCTTCTCCTTTTATGTGATTTTTTCCTGTGTTTTCATAAGTATAGAGTCAAGATCAGTAATCTACTTCTGTAAACTTAATCCTGTGCTAATGTAATCTAGTGTAGTTTTCATCTCTAGTAGTTTCATTGCATCCTCTATCTTCTTTTCATGTCCAGACCTTCTATCTTTTCATTCATTCCAAGAGGATACACTCTTACTCCTCAGATCATTCTTAAAATTATAGCCTTTGCCAGGTAAGCCTTTGCCAAAGAATGTGAAAAGAAAACACATAAGCCAAAAACTACCCACTTGGGTCACTCTGCCTTAGCATCTCTGGATGGGTTTTCCCATGTCAAAGGAGGTTTCCTTGGTTGTCCATGTTCTCAGTGATTGTTTATTCTATCCTGAATGTATCCAATGTCAAAAGCTCTGCATCTATGTTACTATATTTTTGTTTTGGAAGACAGTTGGGCCTGTGGGGTTCAGTCAATTTCCAATCAATTTCACGTACAGCCTGCTTTCCACCTCAATTCCATTTGCACTGCTATGCAATACTATTTGCATCTGCCCTGAGTGTGTGTCACACAGTGGTCTTTACGGGTCATGGTTGGGAGTCAATTTCTTCATTTTATTCTCAAAGTCTTCCTATTATATTCTGATCAGATCAATGCATAAGCAATCAGAGCTGAGTTTAGAAGTTGAAGTATAACTTACAGGTGCTTTCCCAATCTTATCACACTCTTATCACAGCAAACTGTCCAGTCCTTCTTGTTACAGGGGCCTCCTTCCTTTTTGGAACTTTGGCCAAACAACTAATAGTATTTTAGTTACCCAGTGATGCCATGCATATCTTATGACTATGCCCAAGTCCCAGGCCAAATAGCAAGAAGACATAGAGGAACAAAAGCAATGGAACTTGGTGTCACTATCTTGGGAAAACAGCTCCTACAATGAGAAAGAGAAGTCCCCACTGCCTCCCTGGTCACTACTGCCATCCATGTAAAATTGCCTGGAGGCTGTGCTGGGGATAAGAAAATGCTGGAGATAAGAAAAAAGTGAAAGAACATATGCAAGTGTATTTTCAACATCACTCTGAGGATTAGGATCCACCTCTCTTACATATCAAGGGAAGGCTTCTTTTTCTGCTTTTTGACTCTTTCTGCATGTCTGGCCCACCCCAACCCCCAAGATGCCACATTATCTCCAGGCCAGGGAACACCAAAGGGAAAGCAGGAAAATCACCATTGTTTCAGTGGTGCTTTTGATGCCCATAACTTATCCATTCTGCCTGCTCTGATTTACTTTTCCAGGTCTTCTAGCAACTGTCTCATGAGTTCTGTGCAGATCTATAATGTATGCTTACTCCATCTTAAATGGAAACCAACTCTTTCACTTTAATTTGAAAAATCAAAAGTCTGAAACACAGGCAGTGGGAACATGGAGAAGCTGTAAAACAGCTTAGAATATTTTTGAGCAAAGAACGGGAGATATAGTCTCACAATGATCTCTGTTCTTTCAGTGATCCATGACTCAGAGAGTTTATCAGGTTTTTCAAGGCCTGGGGATGTGGTAAGATGGAAGAGAGCTATGAAAGCAAGAAATCCCCTCTCTAGAAGAAGAATGCTAAATCAAGTTAAACATGGACAAATTATCCAGGTAATTATAAAGATTTCAATAATAATGTTTCCTAACAGGAAGAAATGACCCATTACTGAAGTTTTTTCTCAATAATCTCTCCATAGATCACATCCAAAGGCCAGGGGTCAGGTGGAAAACAGAGGCTATGAAAGGGCTGGTCACTTCTCCTGTGTGTAAAGGGTGGAAGATGGATAAGGGAGACTCAGGTTCGGGATGTGCCACTCCTGACCTGTCTGTGTTCTCTCTTCACCCTAGGTCCCCTCCCACCTGTGTACCTGGAATGTCCCTGTGGCCTCTGGATAAGCAGCCTGAGAGTGACAAACCTGCTAGTGATAGCTGAGGCTGCAGATGCTGCCCCAAGGAAGGGTGTTGCTCCAAGTCTGGGCACATGACATCCCTGAGCATCTCCAGGCCAAGGTCCCAGCCCAAGGACAAGGTGGATCATCACTGCACATCACCTACAAGCAGCAGCACTTTCCTTAGTGGGGAGGCTGGTGAGGAGGTCAGAAAGGGGGACAGAGAGCCAGGGTGATGGGTTTGCCAAAGGAAATTTGCAAGTTTGAACATCAGATTATTTTTAATATGGCTATTGGTAATTCTTAACATACAAACATGCAAGCATTCTTTACAAACATTCCACAAATGAGCTCTAATTCTAATCTCAGGCATCATGAAAATACACCAACTTTCTAGGAATGACCAGGTTATACACAAATATCTCAGTATCTCAAAATTTAGAAATAACAGTTACAAATCCTGAATAGATAGGACTCTAAAAGCTTACAATCCAGGACCCTTTACAGTAGGCTCCAAACTGAAAACCCATTCTCTCGACTTCATTTCACTGAGTTTTTATATTATAGTTAGTCCTTATGAGTGAGGAATGATAATATTCATCTTTTTCTTTCTGACATTTCATTGAACATACAGCCCTTAAGTTTTACTTACCAAGTTGTCTGCCTCACAACTTCATTCCTTCTTGGGGCTGGTCAGTAGTCCATTGTGTGTCTACGTCACAGTTCCCCTTCTGTTCCTCAGTCCTTGTACCGGCAGGCCCCTCCATTCACTGTGGATTGTGAACACTGCTGACACAGACACCAGTGTGGAAATGTTCACTCATGCTCCCATACTCTGTTCCTCCAGGTATACACTGAGCAATGAGGTTTCAGCATCATATGACAACCCTACTCCTGGTCTCTAGGAGATAGGAATAGGGTAGAGGTTGGAAAACTGGTGCAGAAAGAATACAGTTATTGTGACAGGACTGACGGTAAACATTCAGAAATGAATAACACAATACTGCCTGATTGTAGCTCAGTAATATAAGTGCTAAATGAAGCTGAATGTGAATATGATAGAGGGAGAAGGGCTGAGGGCACAGATAATACTGGAAGGATAAAGACAGGATAAAGAATGAGATGGTATAATTTAGGAATGTCTGGAGTGGACAGTGATGGCAATTAAACGTACAAATAAAAAAACATTTTTTCATGAGGGAAAACAAATGAATGTCAGTATTGCCGAGTGTGGAAAATAGGTGGTATGTGGGAAAATGGACAATCAATGTAAGCTAGGGTCTATAGTCAACAGTAACATTGTAATATACTTCCACTGACTGTAACAAAGGCATTATCCCAAAACTAAATGTCCATAGGCAGGGGCAGGGAGTGTAAAAAGGGATTTTATAAAGCTTAACAGTAGCTAATTTTTCCTGCTTAATTTCGCTATTTACATATATCTTAGCTTCTGAAATATCCAGCAAAAGCATTTGTGTCATTTTGTATTCATGGCTATGCATTTGGTGTGAGTTAAGAATTATAAAGAAAAGAATTACGGGCCCCATCAGGTTGAAAATAAACAATCCGAGACTTTCCCAGGGCGGTTATCTGTTTCTCGCCCTTCCCCCCCCTGACTCCTTGCGCCTAAATCACTTGTTGTAAAACTGTGGCTATCTGCAATAGCCACTCCCATGACTCATGCTCAAGAAATGCTCGCTGTGAAACTGTTAAAAGTGCTTGTTGTAAAGCTGCTCTTATCTGCTTTTTGCAAAACAGCACCTGTGACCCATGCTCGACTCCCACCCCCCTCATCTTACCCCTTTTAAAAAACTTTTACAAGCTCAGGCGGGGGGCTCTCTGTTCCTGCGTGTTCAGCGAGCCCCACACATGTGTGGAAAATAAACCCCTTGCGTGTTGCATGAGAGAACGTCTCTTGGAGTCCTCCTTTGCGTGGCAAAATTCTCAAATTCTTACAGGAGAAGGGGTATGGATTCTTTTTTTTTGTTCGTTTGTTTGTTTGTTTTTAATATTGTTTATTAGCACAGTAACAAATGCAGACTTAAGTAGTCCACAATATATAACCAATCCACTGAGCAACTCCTATTCCACACCTTAAAGTTAACAGCTTAAGGTATTTCACTACAGGTTTCACAAGTCCTGATTCAAACCTTTATTAATCTTTTCACAATAAAGTAGACTGGCATATAAAATAATACACAACTACTCATTTCCTATATGGTGTCTTAGAGCCATGTGTCCGTTTTATATATATGAGATGACTGTTTTTTAAAACCTCTATTAAATACCAATGTTTCCTCCCAAGAAGGAAAAACAAATTCCAATTTTTTTTAAGCAAAAAAAGTGTGTAGTCTTGGAAGGACTTTTACA
Organism: Tamandua tetradactyla; assembly: GCF_023851605.1. NCBI lineage: Eukaryota > Metazoa > Chordata > Mammalia > Pilosa > Myrmecophagidae > Tamandua > Tamandua tetradactyla. The sequence goes on along the minus strand of NC_135335.1, from coordinate 48,210,395 downwards.
TAAATGGCCATGTGTGTAACCTGTACAAAATTAGGCTGTTTTTAATTTATATACTATAAGAAACTGAATCCAAATGTCTAAATGTAGGTTCTTTTCTGTACTACATTTCAGCTAATATTGCAGAACTAATGACAGTTTTAAAAGATGCTATTACCAATATCTGTCTACTTGTAGCAAGATACCTTAAATTACAACAAAATCTTAGGAAATAAGACTGAATAATATCTGTTATAGAAATACCCTACTCTTTACCAACTCCCACCCTCCCCCACAAAATCATAAGCAGCTCTCTTCTGTGACAGACAAATAACGTAAGAATTGTGAAAACCCAATTTATGTAGCGTATCTCTTGGTCCACTGTCTGGCCATTCTGTCATGTTCTGCTCTGTTGGTCATATACTGAGTGGCAATACTTCCCACCAAGGGATCAGCCGGATTACAGTCTGTAAGAAGTGAGCAGATAGAAAGAAGGACTTTAGAAATGGTTAGTGCTGGACTCCAATTATCTTTCAATATGTCCAAGCAAATAACTCCTTGACTGTTAATATTACAGTGATAAATTCTTGTCCGAAAGGTAACCTTTGGAGGTTTGAAGGGATATTCTGGTGTAAAAGTGATATCAAGGAAGAATACACCACCCTCATACACAGATCCCGGAGGCCCTAGAATGGTTGATCTCCATTCATAGATGTTATCACCTTTGGGACCAGCACTGCAGTTGGGTGGAGGGTCTAAAGTGATATCTGCCAATTCCTTCTGAATTCTCTTGGCGCTGGTGGAGAGGAGTTTGGAGTTTTTGCTCATGCTGACTTTACTCTCCTTCTTCTTGGGGGTGTTTGTTTCTTTCTCGGTTTGCATACAGCTGGTGTAAATAAAGGAACTCGGGTGCTGTCAGGAGAGCACGGGCCAAGGAGTGCACCCTTGGGCGCCCACCGGCCTCCACTCGCTTTTCGAAGTCTCCAGCCGCGTTAAGGCTTTTGCAAATCCGATATGGCGGGTTTGTTTATTTTTGGCTCCAGTCGGAGACGCGGTGGGAAAACGGTCTCGGTATGGATTCTTTGTGGAAGAAAAGGAAATGTCCTCAGATAGAGTATGATGCTTAAGGCATGTCTACATACTTAGGTTGGGTAGTGTGATGTGTGAATAAAAGTGCTTAAAATGAACAGAGAGGAACAATTGCTAGGGAAAATGCAGAGGAAGAGATGCACCTATTCACTGTCAGTAGGGAAAATGGCAGGGAGGTGGCTGTACATCAGGTTTAGAATGTGCCTTGCGGTTGCTGTATGGATGGGTTCATGGAGAATGAAGGAGGAGTAGTTGGCCAGGTGGAAGACTGCAGCTCTCCCTGTTGTTGACAGGAGGTCCTATCTTGAAACTGGGTGGTGCTGGGCAGCTCTGGGGACTTCTTGAAAGTGGAATCAGAAGGACTGAAATTAAGATTGGACACGGGAGGGTGGTACATGAGGTTTCAAATACACTCCAAGAATTTGGGCTTGACACAAAAGTTTAGAAGAATGACATGGACCAGTTATTTTAAAAAGGGAAGATATTGCTAGACCATATTAGAATTGAGATTTCTTATATGCCTGAGTGAAAAAAAATCAACTACAGAATAGCACATAAAGAATAATCTTAGCATAAAGTTATAGAAGTGTAAATAATCATTTCCAAGATTCACGCAAAGACTCCTGCCTGAAGCGTCCCATGAACTTTACACTCGGGAGGTGCTGGAGGTAAAATCACGAGCACAATGCTGGAATCTGCTCCTTGGTGTTTTATGTTTAGTTTATACTTGTAAACTCCTTTGTGGATGTGCAAGGATGTGTCAGGGAGTTTGGTCACTGAAGAGCAGGGCCACAGTGAGCATCCAAGAGCTGGAGTTGGAGGAGTGTCCTGTGGGGAAATCCCTGATGCTCTCAAGGCAGCTGTGGGCACCCATCAAGGACACATCAGGGAGCCTTTGTCTGAGCACCAGAGTCCCTCATGCAGTCCAGGGGTTCCAGGTTGTTTTTGCTGGCCAGAGGTCTCTGTGTTCTCTGCAGGTGTCCAAGGGATTGGGTGTAAATGATAAGCCCTGAAACTTTGTGCAACCTCTGCACAGAAGCTCAGTGTCCCTGAGGAGTAGAAGGATTGTATTTTCTGCAGAAATAGTCTCTCAGCCACATCCTCCTTGCAGAGTCCTGAGGAGTCAAGATCCCTCTCTCCAGTATCTGGAGCCAGAGAGGGCAATGAAGAAGGTCAAGGCCCCATGAGAAGATTTGCATGAGGTCCCCTCCCACCTGCATCAACTGCCAGCCTGTAGGATAAAGTCCCCATAGCAGCCCTTCCCACCTGTGGGTCTCAGTGAGCAGAGGTCTGGGCCCCCACCATGGACTGGGCTCCCCTCCTTCTCATGCTCCTGGCTCACTGCACAGGTGAGACACCCCATTAGGGGATAATGAGGGATTCCTTCCTCCTTCCTCTAGTCTTCTCCTGGCCCATCTGAAACATGGTCCTGGACTCAATGCCTTTCTTCTCCTTTGTGGGGTCCTGGACTCAGTTTGTCCTGACTCAGCCTCTCTCAGCGTCTGGGGCTCCAGGAGAGATGGTCACCATCTCCTGTGCAGGATGCAGCTGCAAGATTGGAGGTTATAACTATGTGTCCTGGTACAAACGGTGACTGGGCATGGCCCCCAAACAACCGATGTAGTATGTCAGTAAATGTCCCTCAGGGATCCCTCCAGCTCCAAGTCCAGGAACACGGCCTGCCTGAGCATCTCCAAGTTCCAGCCTGAGGATGAGGCAGGTTACACTGTGCATCTATTCAAGCAGCAACACTGTCCACAGTGGTCCAAGTTCACAGGGAAGTGAGACCAAAACCTGCCCTGATTTCACTCAGTCCCCTACTGCTAACTTCAGTTCCTTGTTCATTTGTTTTCTTTTGTTAGCATTCTACTCTGATATTGTCAAAAACATGTAAAATAATGACAAAAATATCCTAAAACTCTTGTCCATGTTTTACCCATATTGATAAGTTTAGCTTTCTGCTACATGCTTTATCAATCACTGTCTTTTCCTCTTCTACCTTTTCTTAAATATGAGAGAGGTGGTTCAACCTCTCTCTGTGTGTCTCTTTACCTTTTCTTAAATGTAAATATATGCATATTATTCATATTCTTAAGCACTTAAAGACTACATTTTATACAATGCAACTATTTACCCTTTAATAATTATTTTTTCTGCTAATGCACACATACACAAAATTACCCCTTTTTAAAGATGTTTTCCTTTCTAAAATCTATGACACAGTAGGTTTTACTATGCATAATGGTGTATCCGTTACCACTATCAAATCTCAGAACATTTTCCACTCCCTGGAAAGAGACTCTGTACCTATGAGGGGACACTCCACATTGCCCAGCCCCCACGACCTGGCATTCTAAAGTATAAAGAATACTATTCTGCCTCTATGGTTGTGACTTTTCTGAACATTTCTTATAAATGCACTATACAACATGAAAACTACATTTCTGTGTCCTTTCATGTACCCTATGTTTTCAAGGCTCATCCATGTCTTAGCATTTGGTTGTTTTTTATTCATATTTTGTGGCTCAATAGACTGCCTTTAGGGACCTACCACATCTGTTTATGCATTTCTCAGTTCATGTACTCTCATTAAATATTTTCAGCCTTCCTGCACAACCATCAGATTGAGGGATCCTTTCTGTGTGAAGGGTCTTTAAATCCTGTCTCTATATATTCAACTCAAATGAAATAACAGGAAATACAACCAAGACTCCACTCCAGGGTTCTCTCCAAGGGAAGGCAAAGCTGCACCCCTGGCTCACTCTTTGAATCTCTCAAGGAACCCCACATTGAGGAACGTCTCTCTTCCTTTCCACTTGCTATGTGGACAAGCCCTGGACAGGCTAGAGGGACAAGGAGGGAGGGCCTGGGCGTCAGCCTCAGTGCCATCAGGTCAGCATGGATGGCTGTGGTGTGCCCTTGGCGCTGTCCTTGTCATTCTCACTTTCTCCATTCATTCTGATTTTGTTTCCATCACCTCCAAGGCCACAGAGGCAGCTCTTTCACCTTGTACTTGTCAAGTCTCATGGAACCTTTCTCCAGTTCTGCATTTGTTCTGTGTCAATGTTCTTATGTGGTAAAGGAAAGGAAGAAATTGAGTGACAGTTCACCTTTCAGCATGTTTCTGTTACTGTGTAATGTATCATATAAAGAAGAGTGGATGATATGACTTACAATTTAAACAGTTACAGAAAATGAACCTCACGCACACATTCCTGTGTCTACCCCTTCCCCTGCTTCCAAGCATAGCCATCTCCCCAAAATGGATCATGAACTTGGCTTTGGCCCTCTATTACTTTTCTTCACATTTTTCCATCCGTACAGCTCCCCAAACAAAATCTCAACCAACGAGCCAATTAGTAAGGAATGGGAATGTGTCCTTTAGTTGAGGTCCTGCTGGAGACTGACTGTTAACTGAGACTTGGGATCAGTGTCTGCTGAGCTTCACTGAGGTTTCCTGGGGCCCCTTCTGTAAACTCAGGTGAGGCCTCCAGGTATGATCAAATGACCCCATTATGGGGCCTCTGGTTTCGCTGGAATGTGGGCCATCGACCTGGTTCCTGACGGAAACCTCATTAGGATATTTCCTGCCCCAGATATCATACTGCTTCACTCTACACGGTCCCTAGGAGAGTCCAAGAACACATCTGTGGGAGGAGAAATGACCATTCCATGCTCATGTGAATCAGGGCATTAAGAAGAAACTGGAAATCTCCAGTCTTGATCAACACCATCCTAGCACAGGTAGGGAAGTTCAGATAAGAACCCATAAGAATCTGGGCCGCACATCCAGGCAGTTAATGTCTTGGTTTCCCATGATGCCATCATTTCCTCCAACTCCTTGCCAATAACAGCATCCCCTGACATCAGCCTTTCATCCCTTGACTGTAAGGAAGAATCTCGCTGGGGGGTGATGACTGCAGGGGGTAGCCACAGAATTCAGAATCCTTTAGGCTCACAGTGGTCTCCTTAGGAAACCCCAGTCCATTCACAGCTCCCTCATTCAGGTCATATCTCCCTGGACACATCCTAGTGGCATGTCTCAGGTGGGGACACAGAGGCTGGAAAAGACTGGTCACAAAGACTAGAGTAGAAAGGCAGAATAAGGAAAACAACATTCTTTCAAGTCATCTGACCCCTATTATTGCTGCTTCTTGCCCCCAAGGCCTCCCTGAAGGTTATGGGATTTGCCCCAGCTATTAGCTGGATTTATCATCCAGACTCAGCACCAACGAGTGTCCTGAGTATGCACCGGGAGAGACCAATTTAAATGAGCTCCTGGTCTGTTCCTGTGGCAAAATAAAAGAAACAGCAGCATGGTTCTTGTGGTTGGGCAGTCCCCTCTCCTCACAACCATGGACCCATGAAGTGTTTTGGCCAAGCCCAGGGCCTTTTCCTAACCTGGAGGTGTCCTGAGGCATGACCTTTACCCAGCAGATGCCCCAGCAAGGCCTTCTCTCCCATGACTCAGGACAGGGAAAGCAAACTCCCTTCCAGTGAGCCACATCAGCAAAACATGTGGCTATTCTTTCAGATAAAATAGCTTTCCTCAAATACCTACTATGTTCTCTCTCAAGGTTCTTAGGGAAGAGTTTATCAAAGTGAGTGTTCTAATACAGATTAAAAATGCAATTTTGAAATTGATAGACATCACACTGGATTGTAAGATTTCATTTGGAAGTCACTGTCACTTCTAGGAGGCTCAAGCCTTACTTGGGATATTTCTTAACTAAATTCCAGAGACTTGTTTAGTGCCACAGGTTCCTGGCCCCAGGAGGATGAAGTCAGACCTATGATTGAAACAATTAGAACAGCAACATGTGTAAAATATCCAAACCACCTCCAGATCATGGTGTCTTGCACACCCCTCCTGCAAACCACCTCCACTGATGACTTCAGCATGTCCCTGCATCTGGAGTCCAGATGGAGCTTAGCTGAGTCATCTGCTCAGGTCTCAGTTCTTCTCAGACTCAGGTCATCGTAATCATGGCCTAGTTTGACCCGAGGCTCACCTGCAAAGAATCTGCCTCCTTACTCTTTTAGAACTTATTTCCTTGTGGCTGGCTGAAGCCCTGGCTCTGCAGACTCTGGGCTGTCCCTCCTCCTCTGGTCCTGGAGGAGCTCCCCACCCCCTGCCTCGTGGACCCTCCAATCAGGAAGAGCTCATTGGAGCATCAGCAGTTTCCTCTAGCCAGCAGGGGTCACTCTTGCTCCAGTTTCCCATATGGGGTCATGTAGGACATCAGGGAACAAGGGGAGTGGCCCTTCTATTATATATTATTTGTATGCTGAATGGTGAGGTTCACATTTCATTCTTTTTCCTTACGAGTATCCCTTTATTGCAGCACCATTTGGTGAATTTTTATTCATTTGGCTTTTGCTTGTTTGCTTGGTGGTGTGTTTGAGAAGTGCAAGGGCCAGGAATTGAACCTGAGTCTCCCACATGGCAGGTGAGAATTCTACCACTGAACTACCCTTGTGCCTGTGTCCATATTTGATCCGAAGGATATTTGCAAGTGTGAACACCTTGTGGTCTCCATGTTCCCAGTTCATGAACACAGACCTTGTTTTTCCATTGAAATCCATTTGCTGCTCTTCTGTGAGAAACTTCTTTAAATTTTGCTGAGGGCATGGATACAATTCTGAGCTTGGTCCCATCCTTTCTGGATCTCACCCCCCTCTCCATTCTTATTTCACAGGCTCAGCACAGGAACGTTTCTGTGACTGATCACATTTCTGACCATGTTTCTGAACCAAAGATTTTTCCCTTATTCACTCTTTTCTTATGATGCATTCAACATCAAGGCTCCTCTGTCTTTCACTAAAGGACATGAATGACATTGCAGTATGTCAAGGTATTTTCCTAACACCTTCAACCTATAAGGCATATTGCAGCAACTGAATAGAGAAGGAGACCTGAAAATCCACCTATTTTTATTTTTCCAGGGTAAAATAGATTTACTAATAATTTTAACATTTCCTTCACAAGCATTTTGTTTTAGCTTTGGAAAATTCAAGTAATTCTCTTTAAAATATGTATTAATATTTAGATTTGATAGGTTTCATATTATTGTTTAACTTTTAAGGAAATATTTGCATGGTAAAAATTAATCTTCACATATGAACAAAGTAATTTTATAAATATTCAATAATTTTTAATTATAACGCTGTCATGAAAACAAAATGTTTAAGTACTGTTGTACTAGAAAGGAAGTGTACAAGAAATTTACCAAAAGGAATTTCTCCCATGTGGACAGAAAGTTGGTAACAGTTCATTTCTCCTTATGTTTTTATCTTTTTATTAGATCTTGTGGAAGCCTGGCTAACTCAAGTGGAATAGTTGGTAGAAGCACATGATTATTTGTCTCTAGTTATTCCCAAGGGTCCTGTGAAGTTTTGCAACTAAGTCATTCATAAGTATAAGTATATATTGTTGACCTTTCCACTGTAAAATTGGTGTCTTTAATTCTTTTCCTTCTTTACCTTTTGGCATAAATTTCCAAGATCTTTTGTTAATATGAATTATAATTCAGCAACCTGCAGACTTCTACAAGGGAGAGTAGTGAAATACAGGATGCCAGAAAGCTTGACTTCTGGAGAAGTGAAGTTTTTGAATTCAGTGGTGGTATTTTCCTTGAGACCTCTCCATGGTGAAGTCCAAGAGGCATTTTTCCATTCCCTGGTCCCAATCCAGACTCATACTTGAAACTGATGGTGTCCGAACTTGTTAACTCCTCTGCCAGGTCATTTGTGAGGTCTCTCCTTGGGAGAAATGCTGCTTGTAAGACCACCTCTAATAAATACATGAAGCAACAGAGGTCAAGAAAAGCAAAATGTTCTTCTTACCTTTAAAAGAGAAAACAGAATTCCAATATCTTTTTTTTTACTATTATTATTTTTTTCTCTATATTAACATTCTATATCTTTTTCTGTTGTTTTGCTAGTTCTTCTTCCGATATCTTTATAACATAAATTTCCTTCCTCACACCCATTTCCCCTATTGAGAACCATTACTGAGATGACCATCAGAAAATTTCCCCCTTGTTTAGAGACCATAGTTTTTAAGATGAATAAGCAGATGCGGGGTGGGCGGTGATGTGGAAAGATTGTCCTCAGAACCTTCTCACCTCTAATCTCTCCATCATCACCCTATTCCTATTAAACTCAGCTTGATGTGCAGTTTCCCATTCACTGAAGGACCCAACATCCTCATTTAGTTTCCATGCCTTATCTCTCTCTCTGAGTCCCTTTAATCCAAGCCTTTGCATTGAGGTGAAAGAGAAGTTTTCAGAAGAAAGAGGAAGAGATGAAATCCCAGTGAGATTCCATTTCATCTTCCTCTCTGCAGAGTGTATTCTCCCTGGGCAAATCCTCAGGTTTCATCCTTCCGGGACCTTTTCTAAGTCCCAATGTCCCTGGGCTTGATCCTCTGCCCTCCTCCAGTGCTGGAAACTTCTCCAGGTTCAGGAGTCACTCGTGTCCATCCTGGGGCACTGTTGGCCCAGGGTTGGCTGCTGCAGAGCACCCCACAGAAGGAAGATGGGGCTGGGGCTGTGTCACAGTGAATTATGGAGAAGCTCTGAAGCAGGTTAGACAGGTGGGACATGAGAGCCAGTGCTGGGGTTTCTTACGGAGAAAGAACAAGTTAGTAAGGTGGGTGGTGACAGGATTTGGGGGAAGTTTTAAGCTTCCTGTAGTTACTTTGGGAAAAGTATCAGAGGGACAGTGGAAGGAAGCAGCAGGACATGGTGGGAGCCCTGCCCTTCCTGCACTGCTCCTGGCCTGCCCCTAGTAATGGTGGACAGATATGAGGATGGACAGGAGGTGACTCAGGACTTGCTTTGGTTTTGACATGGGTTTGCAGAAAGGGAGGGTCAAGAGTCACTCATAGAGCTTAGTCTTGACCTCTGAGTTTGGGAGGAGGAAATAGGAGAAGGTATGAAAAAATTTCAAGCAGTCTTCTTGGACACAATAGAACTGAAATGATGCTTTCAGGAAAAATCTAATACAGAATAACAGGAGCCATATCATTCTATTCCTATAAAATTATAAATATATACACTATTCATTTTTTATATTCATTCAATAATTGCTTGAAAATAACCGCCATGGACTTAATACTCTGGGATGCAGGGAGAAATCGTGAGCATGTCCCCCTAACTACTCCCTCTTGTTTCTATTAACCTTGTGGGTGAGTCTGGGAGTTTGGTTACTAAGGAGCAGGGCCCTGTGGGCAGAGGGGCTGGGGAGGCAGAGTTGCCCCTGGGGGAAGCTCCCATTTGCTCTGGGAGACAGTGGGGGTAGCACCAGGCCAGCAGCAGGGTCACTGGGGTCCCTGCCACAGGACCAGAGCTCACACAGGTCTGTGAGGGCTGGGGGAAGGTCGGGGCTCAGGGGCCTGTGTGACAACACAGCAGTTCTGGGTCCCTGGGAACCAGCCTGAGAGCCTTTCTAGGGAGACCAGGTCTCTCACCCCAACCTCCTGCTGGGGTCCAGGAGGCAGGACACACTGGAGGTACCACCTCAAGGCTCAGTCTCCACAGGGGCAGTGAGGAAAGTGAGCCAATCTGTATGAAGTTCCCTCCTCCCTGACACCCAAGTAGCTCAGTGGATAAAGTCTCCAAGTCTGCCCTGCCCACCTGCGGGTCTCAGTGGGCTGACCTCGGGGCCCTCCCATGGCCGGTGCTCCCCTCCTCCTCACACTCCTGGTTCACTGCACAGGTGAGACTCCCCATTATGGGATAATGGGGGACCCCTTCCTCTACTCCTCTTCTGGCCCATCCGGAACCTGGTCCTGGACTTGCTGTCTTTCTTTTCCTTTGCAGGGTCCTGAACACAGTCTGTCCTGATTCAGCCTCCCTCAGGGTCTGGGGCTCTAGGACAGACTCATGGACCATCTCTTGTGCTGGAAGCAGCAGCAACATTGGGGGTGATAACCTTGTGTCCTGGTTCCAACACTGTCTGGGCATGGCCCACAATCTAATGATGTATTGTGTCAGCACTCGTCCCTCAGAGGTCCCTGATCACTTCTCTGGCTCCAAGTCTGGGAACACAGCCTCCCTGAGCATGTCCAATCCAGTCCAAGGGCGAGGCAGATTATCACTGTGCATCAGATGCAGACACTTTCCACAGGGGTCCAAGTTCATGGGGAAGTGAGGCCAAAACTTCCAACTTTGGTATCTGCTGCCTCTTCTGTTCATCAGCAGGGCTGTGGGTGTTACCTCATGTAATCCACTCAAATCACTTTTGCTCCTTGAAGTGAACTTGAAAAGAGAAGCCTACACCCAAGGGACTTGGCTTGGGAACACTAAAATAAATTCTTCCTCCCTTTCACTTGGCCCGAGGATACAGGTTTGCTGTCACTCTCCAATGACAAGAACAGGGGAGGGACAGTGGTCTCATGGAGCCTGAGGTGTTCCAGGGCCCCGTGCTCTGTGCTGTCTTATCAGACCCAGCAACCTGGAACCCCCTGCATCTCCCCATCCCACCTCCCTCTCAGTGTCAAGAAGTGGCCCAGGTCATCTGCCATCAGTTACCTTTTGCTGAGTAACTAATTACCACAAATCTGGCAATATCCTCACCACCCATGTATTATGTCTTGGCCTCACCTGGTCAGGGTTCTGAGTTCTGCTTCCTGGGTTCTCTGCTCAGGCTCCTGTTGGGCTGGAGTCCAGGTGGCGGACAGCTCCACTCTCCCCTGGAGGCTGCTGGGAGGAGTCTGCCTCCCCCTCCCAGGCAGGGCCATTTCCTCACTGCTGTGGATGGTCCCAGCTTTGTGTTCATTGTGGGCTGTCAGTCTGCCTCCGCTCCTGGGGGCCTCAGCTCCCAGCTATGGGGTCCCACCCAGGGGAAGTCCCCAGCAGGGCCCTTTGCTTCTGCAGGGCCAACAAGTGAAGCTCACATTCCAGGTCACTAGGAGGGTCTTATAAACATGGGTGCTCCGGGGTCTTGTCCCATGCGCCAGCCCTGCTGCATCGTCTGGGTGCTCACGGGGTCTTGTCCCATGCGCCAGCCCTGCTGAGTCGTCAAGGGGAGGCTTCCCACCAATTTCCCATATTTTATTGATCAAAAGCAGATCATAGGTTCCGCTCCCATGTTAGTTGGGAGTTATGCAAGGGGGTAAATCACTGGGGCAAGCAAAGGGTTGACCCTCCACAGTCCAGAAAACAGAACGTTTTCCCTGTTTAAATCCATTTTGAAGCCTGTTGTGGAAAGTTGCTGCAAATTTCCTGAAGAAACAGTGAGAACTAGCAGGCTTGGGCTCTGTCTTTCATGTGCTCCCACAGCCAATCCCTCCATCCTGGTCATCTGAAATGGAGGACATTTCTGTGCTGACCCCCTGCTGTCCTGGACTAGCCCTCCCCTCTGATCACTGACCACTCTCCTGAAACCTCGTCTGGCACCTTCCCTCACTTCCTTCCCAGGACGTGTCACTATGAATGGCTGCTCTGTCCTCCACTGAGAAAGCCACAGGGACCTGCCTGCGTGGGCCTCCATTTTCCTCATCTTCTTCAGCCAAACGCACATCGTGTCATTGACTGAAATAAGAAGGGGACCTGGGTGTGTTGGTCTGACATTAAAGAGGTTGAAAAATCTAAAAAATGCCACAATTCATGCTAGCATTTTTTTTCATTTTGGAAGACAGAACAAATTTTCATAAAATGTTTAATTTTAGATAGAAGTCTTAAGGATTGATGTTTATAAAGTAACTGAAAAATCAATGTTACTTTTCCATTTCAATTAACGGGGTAAATATTGATAGATGCTCCTTATGTTAAGAAACCTTTACAGACACTGAAGCCATGACAAGGTCCTGACACCTAAGACTTTGAGATCTGCACATCTAGGAGGGAAGCTCACAAAAAGTGAAGAGAGTGGCTGTCTTAGTAGGGGAGAGATTTGCTGAGAGTTCCTCCTCCTTTCACTGTACGTGGTTAGGGGTCTTAGCCAGCCCTCCTCAGGCAGCTGGGGGGGTGTCCCAGGATAGTGAGAGGAACCAGCACCTCCACCCTCAACCATTTCATTACTTCAGTGTCCTGAGTGTTTGAAACTAAACCAATCAATAGTGTAAAGTACGTATTTTTGTAAAAAGTTTTACCATTGCCCATTCTAACTGTTTTTACTGTTTTATTTTTTGGTATAAATTTCAGAGAATAAATTTTAAATATCAGTCATGGAGTTAGCAACACATAGATCCATTCCATGAGGCAAAGAGCATAAAGAAATATAAAGCAAGGGAAACTTGAAGTGTGGTTCCTGTAGGAGAAAGCAGAGAACCAGGGTCCTCGTGATGGGGTTTCCCTGGCACCTCTCCAGGCACCTCTCCTGGCACCTCTCCTGGGTAAGTCCCAAACCATAGGTTCCATCTCCCACACCCCAAACTGATAGCAACTGAATGGTCATTGATCTGACACTTCTTTATTGTTCTCTGTACTCAGACTTAATGCCTCCACAAGCCCAATTTAAAATAATCATTGTGGGTACATGGGTGGTTCAGTGGTAGAATGCTTGCCTTCCGTGCAGAACACCTGGGCTTTATTTCTGGACCCCCACCCCCCAAAACAATCATTGCAAGAGACAGAAGTCTTTAACAATAATGGTTGTCCTCTAATACTTTGAACAGAAAGCAAAATCCCATGTCCCTATGAAGAAATTCCACCCCCGTGCACAACAGTCCTCACTTGAACAGTTCATGAGGCATCTGCAGGTCTCCTGCTGGCTTTGTGCAGGGACCAGGTCTACATGTCTGGAAGAGCAGCCCCATGATTGAGGTGGTGACACTGGAAGACTGTGTCCAGGTCACTCTCACCCTGCAGTGCATACCCTCCCATTTTCCCAATACTCAGGTTCACGTGAACATCCTCATTCATAGTGTGATCAAATATCCCTTTTTAATATTTTGATTCCACATCTCTTTCCAGTAATACCTTTAAACCAAGTGCCTTGTTGAAGTGAGAAGATGGTTCCTCTGATAGGAGGTGAGATCGGTGCCAGGCTTCCAGGATGCACAGAGGTAGTAGGTGCAGAGGACACACCCAGAATCCTCTTCCCTGCAGACCAAGAGGCCAGTCTGAGGGGGACTCTTGGACAAAGAGCATCAGGCCAGCAGGATGTCAGCCACTCTCTGGTCTTAGCCCATTATAAATAAGCTGGAAGCAGATGCAATGTCAGTTGGGTTAATTTTGAATTTCCTCTCTCCAGAGCGTGAACTACTAGGGCTTCTCCTCAGGTGTTGCCCTTCTTAAACCTTTCCCAAATCTCAAGTTTTAGTCAACATGTAGGCCAGTAGCATTTGAACTGGAGTTGCAACTGGGAATGAATGTACTTTCAAGCTCCTTGGTACATCTCATTTCTTTACTGTTGAATGATGGGGTCTCTGGCTTTTTTTATGGGAGTGGATAGGAAGTTAATTCTTATATGTATGTTCCCACAATTTACAAAAATAGAAAAAAAGAAAGAGCACCTAAAGAAATAATGGTAGGATTATTGGAAGACAGCCAAATAGGAAGCTTCAAGAATGAACCCTTCCACTAGAACAACTATTAAACAGACATGAACTGTCTGAATCCACTGCTTCAGTACTCCCTAGTCCAGAAGAACACCGCACAGCATCCAGAGAACAGCAGAAGAAGAGGCTGGCAAATTACAGTCAAATACCAGTTGTGCTGGTTTCAAAGTGTTGTGTACCCCAGAAAAGCCATGTCCTTTAATCCTGATTCAACATTGTATAGTGGACTCTTTTCATAATGACTGACCCACTTAACTGTGGGTGTGGCCTTTTGATTAGATGGACACAGACTCTGCCCATTCAAGGTGAGTCTTGAATAGTTTGCTAGAGTCTTTTAAAACAGGAAACATTTTGGAGAAAACACAGTTGCTTGAGAGCCTACAGAGATACAGACACTTGGAGATGCCTAGAGTGCCAGCAGAGAGAGCAGATGCCTAGAAGTGGATGTTTGGACAGGCAGAGCCCAGCAGACATCGCCATGAATCTTCCCATGAAACACTAAGCAAGCCAGAACATAGAGTTGTGTCCCAGAGGAGTTAAGTGTAGGCCCACAGGCACTTAGAGAGGAGACTACTGGCATCAGAAGCTGGAAGTAAAGGGAGCAGGATAAGGACCATCACATTCCAACCACATGCCTTCTGTGCTGGTTTGAAAGGAAGTATGCCCCCTAAGAAAAGCCGTGTTTTGATATAAATCCCATTTCATAAAGGTAGAATAATCCCTATTCGATACTGTATATTTGAAACTGTAATGAGATCATCTCCCTGGTTGATGTGATTTAGTCAAGAATGGTTGTTAAACTGGATTAGGGGATGACATGTCTCCACCCATTTGAGTGGGTCTTCATTGGTTTACTGGAGTCCTATAAAAGAGGAAACATTTTGGAGAAAGAGATTCAGAGAGAGCAGAGAATGCTGCCTCACTCTGTGACTCAGAGAAAGGGACCCTTCCACGGTGAGAGCTGAGGTCAGTGTCCAGGTTTTCAGGAGTTCATAGGTCACTGGACAGAGAGGACAGAACCAGCATCCCCCTATGTGATCGAGGACATTAGTGTGAGGAGAACCCATGCTTGTGGAGCCTCAGGGGGTCAGATGCAGCTACTCTCAGGTCTTAGAACCATTAGCATCATCAGAAGCAGCTGTGATCTCCTTGGCGTTCCCTGAGATTTCCCTCCCCACAGTGACCCCTCCTTAGGCCTCTTTGTGGTCCTTCGAGGCCTTTCTAAGTCCCTGCCCTGGTTCTCCACCCTCCCCCAGAGCTCATCCCCTGTCTAATGTTCCTGAGAGTATGTTGTCCACTGGGGGCACTGTGGGAGCAGAATTGGCCATGGGGTTGGTTCCCACAGAGGTATGGTGGGGCAGGGGCTGAGCCACAGGGAACCAGGGGCAGGCGGAGGGGAGTCTGTGGAGGTGGGATGGGATAATCAAGGACAAGGACCGCTAAGGGAACATTACAGTTTGTATGTCGGTTTGTTACAAGACCTGTGGGATGACAAGTTCCCGGCAGGGGCTGGGTGGAGAGGGTCCATGATGCAGGGACAGCACAGCAAGAAGACCTGGAATGCCTTGTCACTGTGGGAGGGCCAGCCTGGCGCCTGGGTGGTGGTGGACAGCTTGGGGACATCTTGGAAGCAGAGTCAGCAGGCCATGCTTTCTGGAGTGGATGTGGGATTGAGCAAAGGGAGGGGTGAAGGGTCACTTGTAGAAGTTGGTGTTGACCCTGGAGTTTGGAAAGAATGGGAGAGAGTAGACATCGAAAAGAGAATTTTAAGAAGTCTTCTTTCACCGTGTTAGATTTGCTATGACTGTTTTGATATAAACAATCAAGTACAGAATAACACATACAATAAATTATATAATTATTTAATGATGTTTATTGAATTTTAAATTTTTCATAATTAATTCAAAATTTTAATTTACAAGTAATTATAAATAGTTATAACATTCATTTCTTGTGTGCATTTGACACTCTTTGCAAGCACCTCTGATGGATTTTATAGTGGGAAGCAGAGGATAGAGTCATGAGCACAGCACTGGGGATTGCTCTAATTTATATTTGTGTGCAGAAGGAAGGGTCTGGACGTTTGATCACCTGAAGAGCTGGCTGCAGTGAGCCGTCAGGGGCTGGGGTTGGGGGTCTGCTGGTGAGGAAACTTCCTGATGCTCTGGGTGGTAGCTGTGGGTAGCAGTGGCTCAGCAGGGAGCTTTCATCAGGGCATTGGAGTTCCCCCTACATTCCCGGGGCTTACACAGGATGGAGCTGGGCAGAGGCCTGTGGGCTCACAGTCTGTGAGGGGCTGGGTAAAGATGAGGGTCAGCACCTTGGGACCAGGAGTTTGTGTCCCTGGGGACCCAACCTGAGAGAGATGTTGGTAGGGAGTTCATCTCTCAGCTACATCCTTATTCCTGTGCCAGAGGCTCCCAGAGTTCCACCCTGAAGGCTCAGTAGCCTGAGGGTGTAACGAAGAAGATCAAGACTCCAGGAGCAGATTTACATGAGACCAACTGCCCCCTGCCACCCAGGCTGCCTGAGGATAAAGTCCCTGAGGCTGTCCTGCCAACCTTCGGGTCTCAGTGGGCAGAGCTCTGGGCCCCCACCATGGCCTGCACTCCCTCCTCCTCGTGTTCCTGGTTCACTACACAGGTGAGACACCCCATTATGGGATAATAGGGGGCCCTTTCCTCATTCCTCTCCTGCTCCATCTGGAACCTGCTCCTGGACTCCCCATCCTTCTTTTCCTTTGCAGGGTCCTGGGCTTCAGTCTGTCCTGACTTAGCCTCCCTCAGTGTCTGCAACTCCAGGACAGATGGTCACCATTTCTTATGCTGGAAGCAGCAGCAACATTGGGGCTTCTAACTATGTGTCTTGGTTCCAAAAGTGCCTGGGCACAGTCCCAAACTGCTGAAGTATTATGTCAGTACTCGGCATTCAGTGGTCCCTGGTCACTTCTCTGGCTCCAAGTCTGGGAACACGGCCTCCCTGAGCATCTCCAGGCCTCAGCCCAAGGACAAGGCAGATGATCACTGGGCATCACGCTCAAGCAGCAGCACTTTGCACAGTGGTCCAAGTTCATGGGGAAGTGAGAAAAAAATCTGCCTTGAGCTCACTCATTCCTCTCCCTGCTGACTCAGTGTCTCATTCATTTTGTTTCCTTTAGTTACCATTTTACTATGAAAAAATTACCAACTTCTAAAATATTTCCAACGTAATATAAAGAATTCCTGTATATCCTGCACACAGTTTTATAATTTTTTAACATGTTGCCACCCCCTCATCATTCTCTCTGTCCCTCTCACTTTGTTTCCATTCATATAAAAATCTATGCAAATTTTTCATTTTCTTAACTATTTGTGGCTCCCTTGTGTTCTTCATGACAATTTTCCATTAATAATTATTTTTGTGGCTTACTCACAAAGGTAAAGTTCCTCATTTAAAAAAATCACCTTTTTAAAGCCTATAACTGTGTGGTTTTCTACATCCACAAATACTGCTATGACAACCACTGTCTGATGTCAGGACATTTTCAACACTGAAGAAGAGACCCTGCACCCCCTAGGGATCATCCCACATCACCTGCCCCAGCACCTGTTGGAGTAAATGATCCATTTTCTGTCTCTGTGGATGTGCCTTTTCTGAACTTTCTCATAAATGTTTAAATACAGCATGGGGATCCTTGTGCTTATGTTCTCTTGCTTAGGATAGTGTTTCCAGGGCATCTCCACACTGTGGCAGGCATTACTTGTTCATTCTCTTTTATGACCCACATTTCCCTTCTTTGGGTTTCCCACACCATTTATCCATTCATTAATTGATGGACTCTCATTATTACTATTGTCATCCCTTCTTTTATAACCATAGGACTGATGGATGATTTCTGGATGAAAGGTCTTTGAAATCCTATGAGGACCGTCACTTCCCATGAAGAAGTAGAAACCAAAACCAAGACTCCACTCCAGGACTCTCTGCAGGAGAGGGCAAAGCTGCACTCCTGGGTCATTCTTTAAGCTTCGCGAGGAACCCCACGGTGAGGTATGTCTCTCTTCCTTCCACTTGCTGTGAGTACCAGCCCTGGACAGGTTAGAAAGACAGGGGTGGAAGGCCTGGGCTGAGCCTCTGTAACATCATGTCAGCATGGTACAGCTATGGTGCGTCTTTGACCCTGTCCTTTCCTTTTCCAGTTTCTTTATGCAAGATTATGGTGATGTATTCTCACCACCTCCAAGGCCAGAGAGGCAGCTCTTTCACCTTCTGCACGTCATGTCTCACAGATATTTCCTCCAGTTCTGCATTTTTTATGTGGCAATGTTGAATGTATTTAAGGAAAGGATGAAAATTCAGATATGATTCCCCTTTTGAATTGTTTTTTACTATTTGAAATGTATTGCAATTATAGAAAAGTGGGTGAAATGAATATTTCCAGTTCAAACAATTGTCACAAATGGAAACCTCTCCATCCATTCCTACATCTACTCCTTGAGCTTCTCCCCACCCCAAACACTTCCATCTCTCTCTCTCCCCAAGGAATTGGGATTCTGAATTTGGCTTTGACATTTACATTTCCTTTCTCTACATTTTTTCTACCTAGGGATGCCACCCACATGCATTATTTGTCCTTTTGAAGTAATGGGCATCAACCAACATAGCAGCTGGGTAATAAAGGGCAATGTGTCTTCCAGGTGAGCCCCCAGGACACATGAAGCTTCACTGAGACTCAGGATTTGCATCTGGCTGAACTTCCTTTGGGGTTCCTGGAGCCCCTTGTGAAGAGTGCATGGAGGCCAGCAGCGTTGGTCCAGGAACCTTCATAGTCAGGACCAGGTACTCCTGAGGTGAAACTTCCTCCCCTTGCTGCCTCTGGAACCTCATCAGAATATTAGTTGATCCCCATTTTATGCTGCTTAGCTCTGCATGGTTCCCAGGAGAGGTTTGAGAGCACCCCAGTGGAAGGGGAAAGATGACTATTCATGGACTTTAATGAAGTACCCTGAGGAGGTTGGCTTGGGTGACACTGCTATTTCCTCTGAACATGTCCCTACCACCCCTCTATTCTCTGGACATACATCTAGACTGAAGCCCCAACAGGCACCTTGGGAGAATTACAGTGCAGAATCTTAGGATTCTGGGGAAAACCTTGCTATCCTCAGCAGATTAACTTCTCTTCTCTTGTAAGCCAGCTTTTGCTCTGCTGGAAGAAATCAAAGTTAGCTTGAGCCCTGACATGCCACCATGAACCCCATTTCTTATCATTCCTGCAGGACCTGAGGGTAGGCTGGCAGTATGAATAGGGCTCCACCATGACCCCAGAGGAGAACACAAGGGTTGGGGTCATAGCAGTACCCATTGGCTGCATGGGCCTTGAGTCTGGTCTCCTCAGGAGAAGATTCAGCTACTTTAGGGAAGGGAAGCCCATTACAGGAAGGGCCTCTCTACGGGGTGTGGACTAGAGTCCAAAGCCCCTGGAATGATCCAAGCCTGCTGCTGGAGCCCAGAAAGCAGCATTCTTAGAGGCATTTGGTCCCTAGATGTGCTGCTGTCTCTGAGGCTCTGCCTGTAGGACGTACCCTGAGCTCTCCCTGGGCAACAATTTCTGACATCCCAGAAAGACTCCTGCCCTTCCCCTAAATTCATGGTCCTCAAGTAGTTTGAAGGGCAGTTTTTCATGATACACTCAGTTGGAGAATGATAGAGGATGTTTCTAGGTGGCATGTAACCCTCCTCTTATCTTCAATTATTTCATTAATCAAATGCCAAAGAGTAGGAGAATGGGGTTCTCTGTATATGTGTCTGTGTAAACCACATTGATCTACTCATGTTTTCTATTTACAAGGCCACCAGCCTTTGGCAAGTGAATTATGTTCGTTAGTATCATCAGCTCTAATAGATTTAGAAAACCAAAACATTATTTTAAAGTTGTTAGGTAAAAGAAGGTTCTTTCCAGTTATGGATAATAGAAGTATAAGGCTCTGTTCCTGGTACAGAACAGCTGCCAAGTCAGTGGCTTTGACAATGAAGAAAATGGGGTCCTGGGACTGGCTTGGGGAGAGGATCCTGATATGACCTGATCACTCACCTCCTCCCAGGGACCTGGATGGGACCAACTTCACCGAGAAAGGCTCTTTTATTCATTTATTCATTTAATTTATTTCTTAAAATACAAAAAACACCAAATAAATGCAAACATTCCTATTGTGATCATTCCATTCTACATATATAATCAGTAATTCACAATATCATCACATAGTTGCATATTCATCATCACGATCATTTCTTAGAATATTTGCATCAATTCAGAAAAAGAAATAAAATGACAACAGAAAAAGAAAGAAAATGAAAACAGAAAAATATATATATACATACCATACCCCTTACCCCTCCCTTTCATTGATCACTAGCATTTCAAATGAAATTTATTTTAAGATTTGTTCCCCTTATTATTTATTTTTATGCCATATGTTCTACTCATCTGTTGACAAAGTAGATAAAAGGAGCATCAGACACAAGATTTTCACAATCACATAGTCACATTGCGAATGCTATATCATTATACAATCATCTTCAAGAAACATGTCTACTGGAACACAGCTCTATATTTTCAGGCAGTTCCCTCCAGCCTCTCCATTACACCTTGATTAACAAGGTGATATCTACTTAATGTGTAAGGATAACCTCCAGGATAACTTCTCAACTCTGTTTGGAATCTCTCAGTCATTGACACTTTGTCTCATTTCACTCTTCCCTCTTTTGGTGGAGAAGGTGAGAAAGGCTCGTTTGTTACCTGCTAAGGAGGGAGCAAATGGGCAGCTCACCACCTTGTCCCAGAAGAGACCCAGGCTTCCTTATGGAACACCAAGCCCAAAAGTATAAAGACCGGAGCACTCTTTGGAACAGAACATAGAAGGGAATGGTGTTACATGGCCACCTTCAGTTCTCAGCACTCCCTGCAGAAGTTGCTCTTTAGGCAAGGTTTGCAGTGACATTGTCCCAAGACCTCCAGCAGACCCCAGAGATAGGAAGTTTCCTCCAAACCTTATATTGTATGGAAAGAAACTTGGAAGTGATGCAAAGTCAATAGAAAAGAGAGGGAAGTAAAGATTATTCTCTCATGCTTAGATAGCAAGCAATCTGTGAGGCAGCTACCAATAGAAAACTGTAGTCACAGAGGCCTTTTTATCATTGTCAAAGTTATGACAGAGTCAAAGTCTCAGTAAGAGGACCCTGTCAGCTCTTGTCATGTGAAAGTAAGTACACAAATGGTGTGAGAGACAAGTTTCACTTCTATGGTCTTTTCATATGCATGGCAGTTGGCTTTATGGATTGGCAGGTGATACTCAAGCCAGGAAGTGAAAGTTTATGTCAAAAGTACTTCTGTCACTTAGCCTTAGCATAGTCCTTTAGAATGGAAGTACCATAGTTAGTTTTTCACATTTTTGGCATTTCTTGGGTTTGATGAGTTATTGACCATAATAGAAGGAGCTGAGGCAAGATGGAGCTGATAGTGCTTTGAGCATGTCAGAGGAGGCCAAGTAGCCTGGGCAGGTAGATAGATAGATACGTAGAAAGATAGAATGATAGATAGATAGATACATATGTAGACAGATAATAGAGTGATACAGATAGATAATAAATAAGTGATAGTTTTTGATGCTATGTTCTGTCATCTCCAGGTTGCTATTGAATGCATCCAAGAGATGATTTTTTTTTAATTTTACAGGTTGTATTTTTCAGTTAAATGATTTCTACTGATTTTAAATCCTGGTCAGGTAATTCCAACACATGATTTATCTCTTTGTTGATGTCTATTGATTCAAATTATTGATTTTCCTTGTTCTTGATGAAATGATAGGTCCTGTCTCAGCTGGCACATTTCTGGGAAAATTGAGGGCACTGATTTATCCTTCCTTGTTGCATCTTAGCAGGGCCTCACTGACACCAGTTAGTGGGGACTGAGTTTCAATTATCACTGAATCCCACTTCCTCCTGGAATGATGTGTGATTTTTAAATGTACCTCAGACATTATTATATTATATATTCTGCATGCGAGTCCTTTATCAGTTATGTGACTTACAAATAATTTGTCTCTATCAGTGGCTTGTCTTTTTATTCCCTTAACAGTTTCCTTTAAAGAGTGGTTATTAACTTTGATGAAGTCCCTGTTGTGAGTGGCGCTTGAGTGTCAGACTTAAGAAAGAAATATTTGCCAAAGCTAAATCACAAAATTTTCTTCAGTGTGTTCTAAAAATTTTTAGTTGAAGTTTTACGTTTGGGATGTGATGCACATGGAGATGATGTTTGAAGAGAACTGGATGAGCTTGGGAAGGAAGCTTCATTCCCAAGGCACTAGACCTCTCCCAACTCCCGGCCTCCCTGCAGGGGAGCTCGGGGTCAAGCCCAGCCCATGGCTCTGTGGAGGGGACCCTGAGTGGAAGCAGCCACTCTGTATTGCATGATGTGCAAAGAGGCATGTTATGACTTGGTCTTTTGAACCAACAGAAACCAAGACATTCCCCAAGCTGGGCATTTACAGGAGTTCAACATATATGCAAAGTACATGAACTCAGAGTTGGAACAATATGCATTTGATTCTCAGTTCTGCCATTTATTAATTGTGTGACGTTGGATGGCACTTTTAACCAAGTGGCTTTTGTACTGAGATATTTCTCAGGATCACGTGGAAACTGCATAAACATCAACACCCAGATCTCCACCCAGACCCACTGACTGAGGAAGGACATGGTAGTGCCAGGAAGCTCTATCTAAAACACTGGGTGGTATTGTCCAGCACTGAATTGTAGTCAGTACTCCTATATATTCCTTACTTCTAACATTAATTCATTAAACAGTGTACATACATTTCTTGAACATCTTAAGTAGAATTGTTTAGGTCATGGCAGTACTTATTTTTTAACATTCCCCCTTCTCTTCACTCATAATCAAGCTCAATCACACTCACTTCACCCCCAACTGCGTAACTGTAATGCAGTTAACTATTATCTACTCTTATTTTCTTCCTCAACTCTAGACCTGTTCATTTTCACCCCTCTTCCCTTTCCTCCATGATAATGGAAAGATGTAGTATGGCCATGGCAGGAAAAAGAAAAGACACAGACGAAGTCAGGTTCTTCCTCATTAAATAAGAAGTAAGGAACCATGATATGCATTAGAGAGATTCTCAGGTCTCTGTGAGGGTGATATATCTCCAATGTCTGTAGGAAAAAAGATATGGTGGAGGAGTATGTTAATAATTTTTGTCTTACAACATGAACATTATTACTTTTGATAGTAGCAATGAGAAACCCCTGAGGTTGTTTAATGAAAGAAGTTGCTGAATTGGACATGGGCTTAGTCTTGGCATTGGTGGCCTTGGGCGAGATGGCTTTGGGACAAATGGCCAGCTTCAACTATTTAGGATCACCTCAGCAGTAAATATACTGATGGTAGCAGCAGAAACCTGTCTGATCTCCTGTGCTGGTCATCTTCAGAGACAGCATTCCTCAGGGATCTTTGACCAATTTTGGGGGCTCCGCAAAGGGCAGCTGGCCACCCTGACCATTAGCAGGGCCCAGGCCAAGGGGGTAACTATTAATGTCTCAGCTGCAATGACCGTGGAGCAGCTGGCAGTGAACCACATCCCCACTGAGGCATTGGGAAGGGACCAAAAACCTTTCCCTCCAGGCCTGGATGAAATGGTCTCACCCTCTCTCCATGTCTGGTCACACTGAACTGGAAATAGCCCTCCGCATGGAGTTGAGATTTTCTGTCCTGATGGGAAACATGCTCTGTACTTCACAGGCTGAAGCATATTCCACTGTAAACTGAGCAGCTCATTGTGAGCTCTCAACTGCCTGTTTCCCAAAGACTACTGGGAATTCTATTCATCCAATTACTCTATGTCTGTTAGTATTTTGGAAGAAAAGTATCCAGTAGAGTCTTTTAGAGTCTCACAGGGCCTATTTTGGAGGATATTTATAAGGTGTGAGGATCTTCACTTGAGTGGTTCAAGCAAGCCTTCAAGGAAGGAAACTGCCTAGAAAAGAACCATGGTGGTGACATAATACCATCAGTTTGGAGTAGCAGTGAGGGGCAAGTTTTGCATTTTTCTGCAGAAAAACATTCATCTATAAGATGTATTTGCCCTGACCAGAACTGTTTTCCAAGATGACCAAACAGTTTATCTGCATAAATGGTTGTCAGGAAACCTGAAGCCAAGAGTTGCCATTATTTCTTGGTCTGCCTCTTATCCTCCCAGGCACAGATTTCTTGACATGATGATTAAATCAGTGGACACAGATGGCTTGTGCTCAGAACCACAAACACACATCACAGGATGAGCAGTGA
Source organism: Tamandua tetradactyla (assembly GCF_023851605.1). NCBI lineage: Eukaryota > Metazoa > Chordata > Mammalia > Pilosa > Myrmecophagidae > Tamandua > Tamandua tetradactyla. Next base: position 48,186,486 of record NC_135335.1, on the reverse strand, counting down.
GAATGATACTGACTCACAGAGGATCCAGACATCAATATGCTCACATGCAGATAGAGATGTGGGATTCTTACCCTGTCATATAGGTGTTTCTTTTACAATCTGCTAAAGGGATGAGTGAGAGCACATGGCTGTGTTTAGAGCAGTCTCTGGATAGATGAACTATCCTCCTCCACCACTTGTCTCCAGCCAGGTTCAAGGAGTGAAACCACCCCGTGCAGACCCAACCTCCTGTCCATCCTCCTCCCCACCTGTCCTACCAGTTCCTCCCACTCCTCTGGACCCATGACCTGATGCTCCCTTCAGCTCCATACCTCCCCATCTTCCCAGCATACCTCTCCCAACTCCTCAACTGTACTATGCAGTGACTCCTCCTTCCTTCTCAAGTCCTAATACTGCATAACAGCCAGGTCCAAATACACAATTAGAACTTAGGTCCCGACCCAGCTCAGCAGTATCAGAGCAAACATCCCCTGAAGATCCAAACCTGATAGCAGTCCCAGCAGGGAATGGTTGGTGTTTCCCTAGAGTTCAACTTGGAAGTCAGCACCTGCAGCAATAAGGGTTTGAACACCTAAGCCAAGCTGTAAACTACCCTTGTATGCTCACGCCTCACTCGTACAGTGCAGCCACCTTAGGACTGTTCTGATCTGGAACATCACTCTGGAGCTTCTAAACAAGCTGACCCCCTGGCAATGACCCCACACCTCACACGCTCTCCTCTCCCCCAAACTTGGTCATGAAAGCGCCATCTCTGCAAAAACAGCCGACAGTACCATTATTTCTGAGATATCATGGTTTCCCAGGGCCCTGATCAGCTGAGACCACAGCGGGGAAAACGAGACACCTGAACCTTACGCACTCTCCCTCTCCAACCCTCACCCTCCTCCAGTTCACACTGTTCTAGAGGCCTTGCTTGGACTCTAACCCAGGGTTCCATTAGCCAAGGAACATGTTCCATTATCTTTGTTACCTTTCCTGTGCTTCTTTCCTGTCTAATACTGGGAAGCTACCCCCAGGCTGCATGAGGATGACTGCATTGGCCATGAGCAGCTGCCTCAGATACACATTTGTCCAGCACAAGATTCCCGATATGAAAAGACTTCATGAGATGTCATGTCACAAGGACAGCATCTGGCTACTCCGCAATGGCATCAAGCTCCCTCACACACAGCTTAAAGGATCATCAGAATGAAAGTTCCAATAGTCCTCAGTTTGCATCGGAGCTTTTGTAAGATGGTGATAATTAATGCCCCAAGCCCTTTTTCCTAAGAAAGCCCTGGCTGTGGTCCGTGAGATGTGAGTGTGACCAAACCGTGGGCATTTTACAGCAAGAGTTCCTTTTAAATATAGATGATATTCCATTGTGCTTCTTGGAATCATGCTCCAGTTACCATTTGATCAGTAAATATTCATGCACCTCTTTGTGTTGCCACAAGCCTAGTCATGTAATGGAGATGCAGCATTAAAAGAACCATGATCCTTTCCCTACTAGACATACATTATTCTTAAACTGGTATTCGGATCCCTGTAATTGTGGTTCAGGTAGATATTGTTGATGTTCAAAACAAAGATTATAAAAACATTATATGTTATTGAACTCTTTCCACATTTGCCCAAACTCACATTCTATTGCCACAAATCGCCTTAATGCGCATCTGGCTACAACCTGAAAGCACATCACGGACACCCTTGCCTCATGTTGATTTCTGTTCCAGGAGACAAAACTGACCCTTCAAAGTTCCCCATGACAGATCTGGGAAACAAAAACAAGTGAAGGCTGAGAGGGTTGACTTTTCCAGGTTAAGAGCATTGCAGATCCCGTGAGAGGTGAGATGAGTCAGGTTCTCCTGCCCTGAAGAGAATATGTTTTGAGCTTGCAAAGTTAGGGGAAGCCCATCCCTGTTCTCGGGGACTGTCTTTCCCTACAAAGTCCAGCTCCTCCCAGATTGGACAATGAGGCTGGTCTGCTTTCTTCCCTGGACTGCCTTCCCTTAGGGAATAACAAGGATTGAGCCTACACAAGTGGAACTCAAGAAGCAGGGCTTGGGGTGTAGGTACAATATCCTAGATGGCATGCCTTTCATACTCCTCACTGTCTGCACAGATGCTGTCCCCCAGGCCCTGCCTACAGCCCGACCCCACAGGCACCTCCACTGGGAAACCTCCAAACCCTGAGCTCACACAGTGCACCTTAAGGGGGATCTCCTGGACTGAACTCATGGCCTCATCCCATCTCTCTTCTCCTCCCTTCTCCTCTCTACAGGCCCTGTGTCTCCTGTGTGCTGACACAATCTCCTCTGTGTTGGTGGCTTTGGGAGAGTCAGCCAGGATCACCTGCTTAGAGAAGGCATCAGTGGTAGATATGTTAGTTGTACCAGCAAAAGCCAGACCAGGTCCCTGTGCTGCTCATCTATAAGGAGAGTGAATGCCCTTGGAATCTGAGAAATTCTCTGGCACCCACATGGGAATGTGATCAGCCTGAGCATTAGTGAGGTGCAGGCTGAGGTCACTGTCTATTACTGGACCACCTACCATATGTGGGAGAAGTTGGCAGTGAGTCACAGTGACACAGGCTGATGGGGAAGTGGGACAAAACCTTCCAAACCAGATCATCTCACATGGCCTCTCCCCTCTTCCCTGTGCTGATCTCACTGACCAGGATGGAGTCTTCACATGGAGAGGAACTTCTAGGATTGTTTCTACCTTTACTCTCCAGGGAGATGCAGCAAATTCCTGTACCTGGTCAGGCCTCAGCTGCTTCCAATAGGTTGATCACATCAGCTTCTCAGAGACCATCAGGAAACCTGCTCTATGGAGACTATTAAGTTTGCTAGTGTCAGGGTGAACAGCACCCTGATAGGGACTTGGGGGGGCTGCCAGAGGGCAGCTAGCAGTTGATAATTTTAGGAGTTGAGCATCAATATATGAGTTATTTAAGGGAGGTCTGCAAGGAGGAAAATGGCCCCAGATGGAAAAGTTCCTAGTAGATAGATGTGCTTGTTTAAAGGGAGTATGGACCTTAGAAAAGACATGTTTTAATCAAAATCCCATTTCATAATGGCAGAATAATCCCTATTCAATACTGTATGTTTGACTCTGTAACTAGATAATCTCCCTGGAGATGTATCCCAATCAAGAGTGGTTGTTAAGCTGGATTAGGTGACAACATGTCTCCACCCATTTGAGTGGGTCTTGATTAGTTTCTAAAGTCTTATAAAAGAGGAAACATTTTGGAGAATGAAGGAGATTCAGAGAGAGCAGAGAATGCTGCAGCACCATTAAGCAGAGAGTCCACAAGCCAGTGACCTTTGGGGATGAAGAAGGGAAATACCTCCCAGGGAGCTTCATGAAACCAGAAGCCAGGAGGGAAAGCTAGCAGATGATGCCATATTCACCATGTGCCCTTCCAAATGAGAGAGGAACCCTGACTGTGTTCATCATGTGCCTTCCCAGATGAGGGAGAAACTATATTTTTGCCACATGCCCTTCCACTTGAGAGAGAAACCCTGAACTTCACTGGCCTTCTTGAACCAAGGTATATTTACCTGGATGCCTTTGATTGGACATTTCTATAGACTTGTTGTAATTGGGACATTTTCTCAGCCTTAGAACTGTAAACAAGCAACTTATTAAATTCCCCTTTTTAAAAAAAGCCATTCTGTTACTGGTATATTGCGTTCCAGCAGCTAGCAGACTACAACAACAGAACTGGGTGAAATCATGGTACATTTATTCATTTGATCAAAAAACATTTGTTAAGGCCAGGGACTTCAATATGCCAGGGACTAAGCCAGGTGATGAGTGACATGGTGTTGAGCAAGACTGAGGACCATCCTTGTTAGAGGTTATATCTGTCACCAGTATCCAGAGAACTCCACCTACCCATGGATGAGGTCTTCAGGGTCACCATGTAATTCAATCCAAACACTCCTGGGTGTCCTGGAACCATATGATGCCATCCAAGTCCCCAGGATGCAGAATCCAGCACAGAGATAATGTAGCACATTTAAAAGGAATTGCTATTAGTATCAGGACCTATAAAAGAACATCAGGTGCATGGGTGGTTCATGGTAGAATGCTCACCTTCTATGTGGGAGACCACAGTTCAATTCCAGGGCCACGCACCAAAGCAAAACAAAAAGAGCAAGCATCCATGACTGGGCTGTTGGTGACTGAGAGCTTTGGTGTAGACACAACCCAGGCCACAGGAGATCCCATGGGGAGCTTAGAGCCTGAGAAAGCCTAAGGAGTTTCTCTGCCTTCTGGGGAGGGGCCACACTATATAATGCACAGGGATGAGGCATGAGACATAGGCATACCTGGGTGACAACCTTTAGCCCAGGAGGTCAGGAGGGGGCTGGGAGGTTAAAGGAGTTCTCACTGGGGCTGGGGAAGGAGAACTTCAGTCCAGATGGCTGATCTAAGGGTCACAGCATGTTGGAAATCCAGGCTCCCATGTCCCTGGGGAGTCAAAGCTACCAGTCTTGCCCCCATCTCCGTGTACCCAGATGATCCCTGGCCATTGCTTGGCATTGCCAGCACACAACCCATCCCAATTCTTCATCCAGCCACACATTTCAGAGAAGGAGGCTTATGAGAAGGGTCTCATCCACACAGTCAGTAATTCCCAGACATCCCAGAGAGAATGAACCGACAGTGGGGTGAGTGTGGGGGACACATGGCAGTGTGGTCACATAACAAGCCTTTCTGAAATGTCAATCATGAGTGGCTTTCAAAGTAGGTGGAATAACGTGACTCAGTCACAAGCTCAGCAAAATTTGAAAGTAGTTCTGTGACCAGCTCTAGCTTCTCATCCAGTGGGCTTTGCACTGAATTTCCCAGGAGTCATACCACCCAAACCTGAGTCACCAGAGCAAGAAATGGATGGTGTGCAAGTCAGATATTTAAATTCTGGAAACCCCATTTCATCATTGATCATTCGAAAGTGCAGGGATCCTCCTCCCTATATGGGATATGATGTCCAGGGGTGAAAGCTCCCTGACACCAAGTGATCAACAACACTTTCCTGACAAACATGGGGAAAGAAATGTAAGAAAATAAGGTATCAGTGGCTGAGAGAGTTCAAATAGAGTCGAGTCAATTCTGCATGCTACTTTCATGCAAGATTCAGGTAGATATTGCCAATTAGGATGATTTAGCAAACCCCAACCAGAACTATTCCTGTTAACCCTGCAGATCACTTAGGGTGCTCCCTGAGATTCTACAAAAGTTTTACATACTACGATTACTTCCAGAAGGCTACAACCTCCACATGATTTTTAGGCAAGGTAAGTCCTGAAACCCAGAGTGTCCAGACTCCAAGAACATCAACTAGTTCCATCCCCCTATTTCATATTATCAACACCCCTTTCCAACATGAAAAAGTAGAATGGACAGAACCTAGATACCTCTAAGAATTGGGAGAAGAATCAAAGGAGAAGGAGGAGTTATAACAGAGAGGATAGAATTTAACAGATGAGTATGCCTGCTGAATCATTATATTCATTCTTCTTTTAGTCTCCAGTGTCTTGGAGGAGCTAGAAGGAAAAACCTTAAATTGAGGAACTTGAACCCATAACAAACTCTGAAATCTGTTACATAACTCTTTGTTACAATGGACATGGAAATGTATTGCTTTTTTATACATATATTTCATAATTAAATATTTTTTAAAATGTTCAATGAGCCACCAGACCCATAGAACAGACCTGTTCTGAGTTCCCCAAGATCAGACCAAGGAAGGGTAAAGGACAGAGTGAAGGCTGAGATAGGGTTGTCCATCACAGGTCAAAGACCTGGCAGGACCTCCTCGTGGTTGGTGAGTTTGAGTCAGGGTCTTTGAAGCCTGGGGAGGAGGAATGTGTGGGGTTGAACTAGCAAAACAAGGACAGGCTACTCTCTGGTTCTCTGTGCACTGGTCTTTTCCTACAAACCACACCTGCCTTCCAAGGCTGGCCAATGACAAGCTGGTCTCATTTACATCCCTGGACCTGGCCTTCGATGCTGGGGGAACCTACCCAGTTGGGACATTGGCAGGCAGAGATTTGGGGTGTGTGCACCATGGCCTGGTTAGATACCCTGATCATCCTCCTCACTCTTTGCACAGTTTCTGCCCCCAGGCCTTGTCCTTGGGCTCAGCCCCCTGGGACCCCATGCCAGGTCTGCCCCAAACCCTGAGCTCACACAGGCCCATGGTAGGGGTGGAATCTCCTGGGAGCGAGCTCATGGACTCAGTCACACCTCTCCTCCCCTCTCTGAACACCTGTGGTCTCCTTTGTGCTGACACAGTTGTCTTCTGTGTCGGTGGCCTTAGGAGATATGACCGGGATCACCTGCTTGGGAGACAACCTCGGGGGCAAATATGTGAGTTGGTACCAACGGGAGCTAGGCCAGGCCCCTGCGCTGCTCATCTGTAAGAAAAATGGGTGGCCTTTGGGGATCCTTGACCAATTCTCTGTCTTTACATCTGGCAACATGCCGCCCTGAGCATCAGCGGGGCCCAGACCAAGGTCAAGGCTGCCTATTACTGTACCACCTCTGAAGGCACTGAGCAGCTGGCAGGAAGTCACAGTGACACAGGCAGATGGGGATGTGGGTCAAACACCTCCCCACCCAGGCAGTTGCTCACAGCCTCTCCCCTCACCCCTGTGCTAGAACATTCTAAAACTGACTCTGCCTTTAACTCCTGGGAAATACAGCAAATTCCTCCACCTGGACAGGTTTCACCTTCTCCCAGTCTGAAATGATCATGCCATTTTATTTCACCAACTGCAGCTTCTCAGAGATCCTCAGGAAACTTGATGTAGAGACAACATGAAATTGACTAGTATTGAGGGGTGTCATGGTTAGGGACATGTGTCAACTTGACAAGTTGTGGTACCTGTTTATCTGATTGGGCAAGTACTGGCCTGTCTGTTGCAATGAGGACATTTCATAGGATTAGTTCATGATCACGTCAGCTGCATCCACAGCTGATTCCATTTGTAATCAGCCAAAGGGGAGTGTCTTCTACAATTAGTGATGCTAAATCTAATCACGGAAAGCCTTTTAAGGAGGACTCAGAGGAGACGGGCCCCATTCCTGCTTGAGCTGGTGAGCCTCTCCTGCAGAGTTCATCCAGACCCTCCATCGGAGTCGTCGGCTTCACAGCCTGCCCTGTGGATTTGGACTCTGCGTTTCTGTGGTCACGTGAGACGCTTTTATAAATTTTATATTTGCAAGTGTTCCCTGTTGATTCTGTTTCTCTAGAGAACCCTAACTAATACAAGGGCAGAACAGCACACTCATAGGGCCCTGGGGTCTCAGAAGGGTGGATGGGGTTGGAGCATTTTAGGGGATGAGGATGTGCACAGAAGTGGTTTTAGGGAGGCCTTCAAGGAAGAAAGTGGCTGGAAGTAGGTTACATTTATGGGCTCAGGGAAGTGGAAGTCTTGAACAAATGGTGATAAGAATGTTTACGTGCTAAGGGAATTGCTCTCCAGGGTGTCAGCCGTCCTCCCAGTTGGGCACATGGTTCATCTGGATAACTGGGATCCATGAAGCCTCTGGGTACCTCCTGAGAGGGATCATCAAGACCCACTGGGCATCTGATTGGATGCTTAACACCTTTCTTCTGGGTTTCCTCCTGACCACACCACCTGCCCAAACCCCCTGCCTGAATAAATTTCTTTCTGACCCAGTTTTTCTTGAACCCTGGTGTACCCTTCAGTTTAGCACTCGAATTTAATTAGTGGATTTTTCAAAGAAAATCTGAGTCATACTGAAGATTGAAGAAAGACATTCACTCATTCACTCATTCATTATTATTATCTCCAATGCTTTAATTATATCTACCTTTCCCAAATCCAACTCAATTAATTGTAAAGCACGAAGAACTTATACAGAAAATTGTGGCTCACTTGATCATTATTTCTCATGGAAAAGTCCTTCCTGCTGATTATTTTGATTTCCATGGTGGTCACTTCTGCCTGCAGGGGGTAGCGTTGGTATAAAATTCAGAACCAGAAGTCAGCACCTGAGCAGACGCACCAATCTTTTCACCCCAGTTTGGAAGCTGCAGATTGAAGGGCAGAGGCCTCCATGTCATTCAGGAAAGACACTGTGGGGTCCATGTAAGGTGTGAAGAAGAGGCCAACACCTGCACTATTTCCCTACTCTCATGGTCTCTGTTCAGTACCCTGGGAATCATCTAGAGCAGCATCTATTACCTGCAGCCAACTTACCAGGCCTCTTCCTTCCAGGGAACAGGACAGGTGTCTGAGGCACCCTGTCTTGTGTGGGTCCCAGGAAGTAGAGCTCCAGGGCATCCCCACCATGGCCAGATCCATCCCTGCCCACCCTCCTCACTCTGTGTAATGGTTGCCCCCAGGTCCCACCCACAGCCTCAAAACCCAGAAGTCCCTGGTTTTTGAGGGACTGACCTGAGCTCATCCTGGGGCTACAGTAGAGGAGGAGCCTTCTAGCAATGGACCCCTTGGCCTCAGGCTCACTTCTCCTCACCCTGAAGGATCTTTGGCTTTGGGAGAGATTCCTCTTCTGCATAAATCAGACCAGGAGCCTGGGCCAGATATTTCTGAAGATACCAATCTTTAGATTCTCTCTGACTTGAGTTGGGAAAACCAGACTCAGTTGGCCAGACTGGGGGCTGGCAATTCTCAAAGCCTATCCGGTCCAACCTGCTCACATTCACTGTCTGACCCCCTCAACTTGGTTCAATCTCTAGTGGAGTAAATTTTGATTTGGAGTCTAGAATCCTGGCTTCTAGTTCCCACTATTCAATTCACCCCACCCACATTGTTTCTGAACCTCCCTGGGCCTTTTGTTCCTGGTGTGCACATTGGAAACCTGCTTTCTGAGGCAACAGCAAGAACCAGATGAGATAGTGGTTGACAATGGACTTCATTAGTTACAGAGCTGTAGACCAGAGAGGTTTCCAGTTGTGACAAGTACTCCATGGTGTGGCGGGGACATGAGAGGCAACTCTAGGCCATCAGTGGATGGCAAATAACCTCTATACAGTTAGGGTCATAGAAAGGAAATTCTGATTGTCACCCAGACACAGAGTATCCTAGGGTTGATGTCAGGGGGATGTGATCTCACAGAGAGATGATGTGTGAAGGAACCTTTTCCTGGGGCATGGGGGATGCGCTGGTGGTCAGTTGAGGTGTGAGTAAGTCCAACACTGGAGGTCTGCCCAAGCCAAATGTCTCTTCTTAGAAGGAATAAGGTTATGTCCAGACTTGCCTAATTTTGAATCCTGGTCCCTTTATTCACATGATCGATAAATATTCATTTTTCATCTAATATATGCCAGTAACTGAGCTAAAGGAGAGAAACACAGTGCTGAAGTAGTTGGATGATCCTTTTCCTGCTGGGATGGCAACACATGGTACAACTCCTTGACCAAATTGTGGCCCCCTCTCAGAGGGTGGCTTGGGTCTCATGACTTGTCCTGAGGCCAAGATCCTAAAGTCCAGGCTGGTGTAGGACTCAGTTTAGGCCCCAGTGGTAGAGACCCCTTAGGAAAAGACTGAGTCCTCAACTCAGGCCAGAGCAAAGCGGTCTGATGAGATATGAGATGGGGGATGCTCACAAGTCTCTGTCGTTGTAGCAGTGGCCCCTCTACTCTGAAAGGTCCTGCACCTGCACCTGAAAAAGTAGGGACCAATTCCTGAGAACTGTGTCCCCAACGCCAAGCCCCAGGACCACCCTGAAGACCACGCAGTACTCAGAGATGTGCAGGATTCTCAGGCCAGCTCATCAACCCCACCCACAAACGACACTCTGTGGATTTCAAGGGTAATCTGAGCCCATCATTCCAAGTCTCAAGGCAGATGGGGCCATACAGAGTGGAGTCCTTCCTTCCTTGGGGCCAAAAGTCCCTGGACCAGGAACCTCAGACCTGAGAAGAGGGGCTGCCTCTGCACCTGGACAAGGATGCCTCCTGTACCTCACCCAGTCAGGGCAGGACAGCCACCAGGGGGCAGCAGGGAGTCACCTGGTAGTTCCCTGGTGTTGGACCCAGACCTGAGCCCCCAGGGGTCAGAGGTGTCATCCAAAGGAACACATATATCATATACTTACTCCAGACCTCCTCTGCCTGGACTGCTTCATCAGGATGGGACTGAAACATACAGAGGCGGCCTTGATTTCCCTCGTGAGTGGGCTCACATTGCTCCCAGGACTTCTGGGCATCTGCTGGGCACAGGTGCGCTCCTGGCTCTTTTCCAGCTCCTCCTCAGGCTCCCTCTGCCCCACTCTGCCCCCACTGTCAGACCCCAGAGCCACCCAAGCATTTGGTCTTCATGCCTCCTAGCAGACCCCTTCCTCCCCTGAGTTGTGAGCTGGGACTGCAAGGCCAGGAGAGGGGCACAGGCCCTCCTTTGGGGGACTTAGCATCAAGGGACCCTCCATTCCTGGAGACTCAGAGCCTGCACCTGCCACACCCTGGCTGGACAATGCCACCACCCCTGCCAGAGTGAGCCTGGGCCTGCAACTCTCCCATGACCCCGTCCACACCTACCACCGATAGCCTGGACGAGACTGGCCTTCCCTGACTGCAGGCCCAGGCCCAGGTTACCCCCCCACCTGGCCCCTACCTCAATTTCCCAGCAGACTGGTTGCTGCAGTTGCCCCAGTGAGATCCCCCGATTGTGAGAAAGGGGCTCGCCTCCAAGGAGGATGCAGCCTTGCGGTCACAGCTCTCAGCACCCCCATTTATGGTTCTCCTGGCCAGCGCCGCCCACCTCCTCCCAGCTCTGACCCCCAAACCTGGTTTGGTTACTTCGGCAGAAGCTCTCTAGGACCCTCCAAGTGGCAAAAACAAAGAAACAATAATACAGCGGACCTCTGAGTGACTGCATGAAGGAATGAAGTGGTGAGGCATGCAACTAGGGGAAGGAAACTTAAGGACTGATTGTTGAATGAAATGTCAGAAACAAAAAGACAAATACTATCATGCGTCACTCGCATGAACTAACTATACTATACAAACTCGGTGAACTGAAGTGGAGAACATGGATTATCATGTATGTAAAGAGTCCTAGATTGTAAGCTCTCACAGTATCACATCTAGTCGGGAGGTGTAACTGTTGTCTTTAAATTCTTAGATACTGAGCTGTTTGCATATAACCGGGTCATTCCCAGAAACGCTGGGTATTTATGTGACAGCTGTGACTGACAGTTAGAGCACCGAAGCTGGGAAACTCAGCACTACCTCATACAGGAAATGCTCAAAGAGTTGAAAAGGGGATCAGATTTCATCTAGAGATATGAATGAAGTGATCTGGATAGGACTAAGGTGAATCAGAATGCAGGGGAAAGGCTGATATTGCCCATATTTTAAAACTTCAACTCCTATGTGAGACCAAAGGGAGAGATGTTTAGTTGGTGCAAAATTTATATTTTGAGGGGCACATGGGTAGCCCAGAGCTAGAATGCTCACTTTTCAAGTGGGAGGTCCAAATTTGATTCCCAGAGCATGCACCCCAAAATAAAAAAATTTCCACTATATTTTGCATAGTGCATTCCCTAATTTAACTTGTATGGTCAGTTCAGTTGAACACCATAAGTACATGGAATCCTGAATAGGGCATGCGATGTTTTTGGCTTGTCCAGGTTAGTGTGCTGCCCCAATCTATCCCACAGTAATCTGAGCAGTGAATAAAGGGACTTGCAAAGTCCCTTTGGGGAAATGCAGAGAAAGGGGGAAAATTCAAATTCACCATTTGGAGAATTCCTGATATTTTTGCAAGCAGTGGGGACAACTAAATCAATAGGCCAAGCCCTTAATCTTGGGGTTCATCCCTATGAAGCTTAGTCCTGCAGAGGATAGGCTGAGCCTACTGATATTCATGACTGAGTCACCCCCAGAGAACCTGTTTGTTGCTCAGATGTGGCCTCTCTCTCTCTAAGCTGATGTGGCAAATGCACCCATTGACCTAGCCCCCTATGTGGGCCATGACTCCCAAGCATGTGAATCTCCCGGCAACGTGGGACAAAAGTCCTGGGATGAGATGGGACGTGACAGCAAAGGATTGAGAAAGCCTTCTCAACCCAAAGGTGGAAGAGAGAAAATAAAGTGTCAGTGGCTGAGCGATTTCAAACAGAGTTGGGAGGTTATCCTGGAGTTCATTCTTATGCATTCAATGGATATTTCTTTTTAGTTCATGGTGTTTTGGAGTGGGTGGAGGGATGTACCTGAAACCATGGAGCTGTGTCCCAGTAACCGTGATTCTTGAAGAAGATTGTATAAAGATATCACTTTTACAATGTGACTGTGATCGTGAAAACCTTGTGTCTGATGCTCCTTTTATCCAGGCTATGGACAGATGAGTAAAAAATATGGATGACAAATAAATAATAGGGCAGATAAGGGGTAAAAGAAATTGGGTAGATGAAAATATTAGTATTCAATGAGAGGAATGGTAAGTGGTTTGGGTTTTTTCTTTTTCTTTTTCTGGAGTGATGCAAATGTTCTAAAAATGATCATGGTGATGAATACACAAGTATATGATGATAATGTGAGCCATTGATTGTACACCAAGTAATGAAGGTTTGCTTGTGAAGATTTCTCAAAAAAAAAAAACCAACAAACCTTGAAATGCTCAAAACTCAGAAAATCCTCCAGGAAGGCTGCCATGGTCAGGTTCATGTGTCAACTTGGCCAGGTGGTGGTACCTGTTTGTCTGGTTGGGCTAGTGCTGGCCTGTCTGTTGTGATGAGGACATTTCATAGATTTAAATCATGAACGCATCACTGTATCCACAGCTGATTCCATTTGTAATCAGCCAAAGGGAAGTGTCTTCTGCAATGAGGGATGCTTAATCCAATCCCTGGAAGCCTTTTAAGAAGGATTCAGAAGAGACAGGCTCTCTTCCTGCTTCGGCCCATGAGCCTCTCCTGTGGAGTTCATCCAGACCCTCCATCCGAATCATCAGCCTCACCGCCTGCCTTGCGGATCGTGGAGTCTGTGTTCCCATGGCTACATGAGTCACTTTTATTAATTTTATGGTTACGAATATTTCCTGTTGATTCTGTTTCTCTGGAGAGTCCTAACTGTTCTAGTTTGCTAGCTGCCGGAATGCAACACACCAGAGACGGATTGGCTTTTAATAAATGGGTTTTATTTTGTTAGTTCTTCAGAGGAAAGGCAGCTAACTTTCATCCGAGGTTCTTTCTTAGGTGGGAAGGCTCAGGGTAATCTCTGCTGGCCTTCTTTCCAGGCCTCTGGGTTCCAGCAACTTTCCCTGGTTGATTCCTTTCTGCATCTACAAAGGCCTGGGCTGAGCTGCAAGTGCTGAGATGGGTATCCCGTTGTACGCTCTATTTAAGCACCAGCCAATTAAGTCAAACATCAGTCATTCCAGCAGACATGGCTCCTAGCCGAATGCAGATGTAATCAGCAGCAGATGAGGTTCACGTAGCATTGGCTCATGTCCACAGCAACAGAACTAGGTGCCTTCACCTGGCCAAGTTGACAACTGAATGTAACTACCACACTAACTAATACAAAGGCCCAAATTCTCGTGGAGAATTAGAGGCTGCTCCCCGTGGAGCAGAGCTGCACCTTCACGCCCATAGCACATGCCATAGTGCCCAGCATCCTTTGTCCACGCGCCCAGCTCCCTGCGCCCTTGAGCCCACCAGTGCATGCCCTTGCACCCAGCATCCCATGTATATGTGCTGAGCACCCCGTGTCCACGTGCCCAGCACCCCACACCCTCGTGCCCAGCACCCCACACCCTTGTGCCAGCACCACACATCCATGCGCCCAGAACCACACGCCCTAGTGCCCAGCACCCCGCGTCCATGCGGGGAGTCCATACGCCCCCACCAGACTGTCCATCCTGCCCTTCCACCCATCCTGCCCATCACCTGTCCTGCCCATCCACCCGTCCACCCATGGCCTGGGTCTGGAACGAGTCTCTGGACCTCTCTGGCCTCTCTGTCCTGTCCGAGGGGGGCTCACTCCCCACTGTCCGGGTCCGTGTGAGCGAGTGGCCCCACTCAGTGTGCCAGGCCCCTGAAGGGTGGTGACCACGCTGCCCAGACTCATTTCTAGTTTATCTCATTCACATAAAAAAAGTGTGATCGCTACAAGAATAACTTTTTGGAATTATTGAGGCTTTTTAAAGGCCCAGTACACGAACAATTTTGATGAGGATTTAATATATGCTTGCAAGAAAGCATATTCTATACATGATAGGGTACCTTGCAAGCCAGCTCGTTCAAAGCTGGTGTTAAACCTGTGCTACATCCTTCATCTCTCAGAAACTGGAATCCCCCTCAGCAGTCCATGAGTTATTTTATCTTGTTTTATTTTTTATTTTATTTTATTTCAGATTTCAAAACCTGCAGCACCAGACTTTTATCCTTCCCTGTGAAGCGAGGCCCTTCCTTCCCTGGCGTTGTGCCCCTGCCCACAGCAGCCCCTCCTCTTCCTGGTCCTTATTATGCTCTGACTGCTTGTGGGTTTCTGGATTTCCTTCCCACTGCTATAGCACGTGGGGTCCGCAGGTGTTTTCTCGGAGTGTAACCACTGGAAGGGGGCCAAGCGCTTTCCTGCTGTGGGACCCTCCTTTCTGCCCCGTGGGCACGTATATGCAGGTGTGCGTGCGCGGTGTTTGCACGGGCGTTCAGCCCTCTGGCTCCCACCCACCCGCCGCGTCTGGCCGTCGGCGTCCGTCGCAGGCAGCGCGCTGCACCGAGGCCTGACCGGGCACCCGAGCGGGGCGGCCGAATGAATAAAGGACCCCAGGGTCTCGCATCAGCATCGACGCGGGGACAGCGGGCGCGGAGGCCACCCCACCCGGCCTCGCTTCCACCTCGCCTATTTCTGTGCCGATCGATGGTCCACGCGGCGGCGCGCGCTATGGCGCTGCAAGACCCTAGGAGCCGACTCCGTGGCCCCTTCCTTACCCTCGTACGGCCGCGAGGGGCTCGCGCCCCGCAGGGAAAGAGGGCATGGTGCTCACCGGCAGGCGCCGGTGTTGCAGCGAAGTCAGGGGTTCTCAGATTCCCGCTTTACGTGGCCCCTTTAAGTTGAGCCGGCTGAGCCGGATCGTGACGTCAGCGAGGCACGGGAGCGGGGAGGGGGGGTAGATCCTCTGCGGCTTCGCGCCAGGAGGCGGGGAAGGGCGGGGCCCGTGCGGTGGCTCGGCCTGACTGAGAGGCGCCCTCCCCGCTCCACGGCCTTAGCTCCGCCCGCCCCGCCGGCTCTGAGGGGCGGGACTCGCGCTCGGCACGAGGCGGCGGCGTCTGAGGGAAACTTCCAGACCAGGACCTAACGGGTTCGCGGGACGCTGTGAGGGTCAGCGGCGGCGTCTGAGGGAACTTTCCCGGCAGGGACCTAAGGGCTGAGCGGGACGCGCTGAGGGTCGGCGGCGGCGAGGAGCGCGCAGGGCGGTGACAGCGCAGCAGAAGCGAGCAAGGCCGCGCTGCGGGCCGGGCCCGGCGCTCTGCCCCCTCCCCTGACCCCTGGGCCGCCCCCGGCGTGGCCAAGGCTTCGTGGCCGCCGCTGAGACCGACTGGGCCGGGCCCGGGCCGAGGAGCCTTGGCGGGGCGGGTGGCTGCCCACCCTGGACGCCTCCGTGGGTTGCGGCTTCTCCAGGTGAGTGCCCGCCGCGTGGGCCGGGCCAGGGGCGCGGGCTCCGGACCCCGAATTCCGACCCCGATGACCGCTGCTTTGCCCTGAACTCTGGTCCCCTGCCAGCCCCGGCCTGGAACCGGTGGCCCCCGATCCCGAAGACTGTCCTGAATACGGCCCTAGAACTGGACCGGAACTCGGGTCCCGTCCCCTGAACCCTGGGCTCGAATTTTCAGCCCTGATTCCCCAGTTCCTGCCCCACATCCTAGACCTGGCCTCAGAACCCCGAGTCCGGACCTAAGCAACCACCCCTGGTCTCTGACCCTTGACCACAGTTCCTGACCCCTGGGTCTTGGGTCAGTCTGGGTTTTGAACCCCAGGGGTGGTGCCCTGGATTCCCAACCCCTGCTTGGGGTCTCTAGCCCTTGGCTCCCGACCCCACGTGCTTACCCCTGACCTCTGACCCCTACCTCCTGTCCCCTCTTGCCCAGCTGGCTTCCCAAGCCTCCCAGACTGAGCAGTGCCCCAGGGGGAGGGCAGTGCTGGGCCTCATCAGGCCCGTCCTGGCTACCATGGGGTAGGGACGGTCTGTGTCCAGAAGCGCATTTTGCCAGGACCCTGGCAGGGGTGTCCTCACTTCACCCTTCCCACTTCTGGCAGTAGCTGCAGTGTCCGGTGTGGTCAGCTCGTCCTCCTGCTTGCTCTTCTAGGGATGCAGGTTGTGTTTAAGTAGTATCCTGATTCAGGAATGAAGCCTTAGCACAATATTGAACTCAGGGGTGGGAACTGTAAACATCTTTTAGGTTTACGCAGTTGGACCGTCTTGGCTTCTTCTGGGTGGTGTGGGTGGCTGGAGGCAAAGCTGCAGTCTGGGCAGCAGGCCTGGGCCGAGAGCAGTCCAAATCGATCAAGTCAGGACTTCTGTTTTGCCTCCTTGCTTCCTTAGGACTCCCTTCTGAGGTGGTTTAGCAGTGCACCTGCCTGGCAGTGAGGACAGAGAAGGCTCCCCGTAGCTCTGCTGGCCATCGCGGATCCCTGTACTGGCCGGGTGGCCACCTCTGCTCCACGTAAGGATGACAGGAAAGCCTCCCGATGCCATGTGAAGTATTTGTCCGGTGAGTGCAGAATTTTAATAAGTCATTCCTTTTCTTCTTAAATTTTCAAGATGAAAGTGTTGTCATTTTAGTACTTAGTTTTCATATGAAAAGTGACACTGCTTATGTTTAGCTTACAGTTGTGCTTGGCCTCTTAAACGCGGGAAGGTCACAGGCCTTCTCTTGTGCCTCCTTTTGTGTTTCTGAGGTGTGTCCTCTGCAGCTTGTGCTGGAAGGAGCATCTTGGAGCATGACCAGCCCCTGGGGTTCAGGTGTGCATGGGGCGCTGCAGGCAGTGGCCAAGTCACAGTCTGTGGGATGCGCATGGATCCAGTTTTGGGGCCGGGCCCTTTGGGCCTTGTGTTCCTGTTGGGGTCCAAGGCTGTCAGTGACACTCAGGGTTGTCCAGGCTAAAAAAAGCATGTGTGCCTATAGCTGGGAGCTTTGGGGCTCCTGGAGGCAAGTATGGGCCCAGTGGGACAGGGCCCGGGTGGGTAGAACAGGGGGGAGCAGGATGGGGTCTGCCTCAGTGCAGGTTGCTGGCTGCGTGAGGTGCTAGGGCCCTGCTTCTCGCTGTGGTTTGTTTTTCTCCATGCAGCTGCTTGCGACCACTTGAGTGTGCAGTGTGTGTCCAGGTTAGTTCCCCGGTGATTTCTTCCTTGCTTTATTCCTTGGAGATGACATCCTCGTGCAGGGCCAGCTGACTTGGTTCCTGACGGGGCCATGGGAGCCCAGGTTAGTTGGCAGAGCTGTTTCGTGTTCCATGTCCCTGAGGGGTACAGAGTATGCCCTTTCATCTAACGGGTGCAGCAAAGCCACGTCCATCTGGCATTCACCAGCTTCCAGGGAACCCACGCTGCTCTCCTCTGTTTGCAGGGGCTCCTGCCAGCTTCTGAATGAGTCTGGGGCTTGTGATTTAGGTCTCCCTTAGCCCACATGACAGACAGATACCCCATGTTGTGCTACCCTCCGGGGTTGGGGAATGCTTGCCACTGTCCCGACTGTGTGCCATGGCTCACGCCTGGCATCTTGCTGCCCGGGTAGCCTGGAGGTAGCCTGTGTGCCGCTGTGTGACCGGCCACCTCCAGGCCACCTGGAAAGAGTGGGGTTGCTGTGCAGGGTGTGCCGCTCAGTCAGAAGTTGTGGTGATGAGCTTGTGGGTGTCGATTCTGACAGCCTGTGACTCCGAGGACTGTGGCAGTGGCAGTGAGTCGGGGCAAGTCCGCGCCCCCCCCCCCCCCACAGGGTACCCAGTGAGAAACCAGCAACCAAAGACCTTGAGGATCGCATGTCCCAGAGTGGGCAGTTTGGCGTCTGCGTCTCAGACTAGTGCACCGCGAGGGGGTTGGTAGGGAAGACAGTTGGCGTGGGCCCTGGTGGGCAGTCTGGTGGTGGGTTAGGGGTGCTGGCTGGGTACCCTGTCTCGGTGGTAGAAGCTCCCACCTATCTGTGCATGGTGCCCTCTGGGATTGGTGCCGCTGTCACCGTCTGCTCAGCTTGAAGGAGGTGCCACAACCTGCACCGATGTGGCTTTTCATCCGTAAAGCCCCAGTGTTAGAAGAAATGGAGATTTCTGAGTAAAGAGAAGCCTAAAGGGGGATGTATTAGGTTTCCCATGGAAACAGAACCTATAGCGTATTATGAAAATATGAGGAGATTTATTGTAGCAATTGGTTCTTGCGATTGTGGGGATTGACAAGTCTGACTTCCATGCGGCAGGCTGTAGGCCTGGAACCTGATAGGTTTCCAGGAATCTACCAAGAAAAGCCATATGGTGATCGGGGTGGGTAGGGGAACACAGGCCCTTTGGTGGGTCATGGGGGACCTGGTGGATGGTCAGACTTCCTGCTGGGGGAACGGGGGCCTAATTAGTTGAGGTTTGCAGTGTTTGGTGTAGAGCAGGTTTAACCGATGGGGGTCAGTTTGGGGAGGGCTGACACTGTGAGGGGCGGCGGGAGGCCCCTGCAGCCCGCAGCCATGCTACTGGTGTGGGATTCACCCACCGTCCCCCTGCAGGCCACACCAGCCTGTGGCATCGAGCACAGCCCTCCTGATAGCCTCTGGGGGTGAGTGTGGGGTCCCTGTGGTGGTTCTGCTTTGAGATCCCTGGCTAGTTCCCACTCAGACCTGGAGATTTTGCGGTGGAGGGACAGTGTCTGGGTATCACCCAGGGCAGCTGTGCCCAAGGGTTCACAGCCTCAGTGCGTGGGAGATGAACCCATGGCCCGGTGGGAATCTTGCTTTCCCCTGGGCTTCTCTCTCTACTTGCTGGGCCTGGACGTGGCTGCCAGCTAACGCTCCCCACTTGTGTGCACACTGGCCCTGGGAACTCTGAGGCAGTTTTTCTGAGTAAAATCAAGTAAGCCTCTAGAAGAGAAAGTGTCTGTTTTTTTATTTGTCATTTAATTCAGTCGTTCTGTGCCTTCCTCACTGGAATGTAGATGTGAGGCCTGGAGGCCCAGCAGGTGTGGTACAGACCGAAGGTCGAAGGTCGTAAGCCTCTTCTAGAAGATGCTCCAGGGGGTGAACCTGGTGCTTTTGTTCGTGGAAGGGAAGGAGACAGGGCAGGGCAGAGGCCAGGGCAAGTAGTGAGTGTCCTGGGTGAGTGTGGCGGAGGGCTCAGGAGAGCTGGCTGCTGCTTCTTCCGCGTGCCTGGATCCTGCATGGCCCTGATCCTGCGTGGCCCCTCGATCTTCCTTCCGAGTCCAGGCCCTGCTCATGAGCTCTTTTCTGTAGTGCCTCAGGACATGGCTGGGGGCCTCGGGGGGCATTGCACGGACCACACCCCTAGCCTGGCCTGTGCACGGTGACGGTCAAGATGATGCGTCATGCGAGCCGTACTTGCCTAACCCTGTCCTGGCCATGAGAGAGACTGGCTGCCCGCTACGCCAGGGATGGCACAGGGTGCTCAGGGGCCCGTGCAGGGAGGCTTCATGGAGCCCGAAGCTGAGTGGGGCCGAGCACTGATGTTCAAGCTGGTAGACTCGGGGACAGAAATCCATGACAGATTCCACTGGAGTGAGCAGAAATCACAGAAAATAGTCCCGAGGTCAGAGCAGGTGGTACATTCCTTTCAACCTGGTGATTGCAGGGCGTGGTGTGGGTTGTGCCATGGCCTCAGGCAGCCTCCCAGCAGCCCCATCAGCCCCCTCTGTGCAAGAGGAAACCGAGGCAGCAGGTAGCTGTTGCCTCCCAGTCCTGCAGCTATTCCAATACCCTGGAACTCAGCCCCAGACCAGGAAATGTTTCTGCAGTATTTTCTGGTTGGCAAATGTTATTTGAAGCCGATTTCTTAGATCACTGACACTGAGATTCGAGAAATGAGTACTGTGGTGACTTCTGCCTCTGTAGGAATATCTGTCACCTGTGAAGGCCACAGGCTGCAGCAGGGGTGGGGGTGGGTGGCTGTGGGTGTCAGGGCTTGGTCTCTTTCTGACCTGAGCACTTGCCTCTGGGGCTGGGGGTCTTCCATGTGCTTGACTGGCCTCTCACAGTGACCCCAACCATGCCCTTGCTCGTGTCCTTCCCAGGAGTGGTTGAGCTTGTGTAGGATGGAAAGTGGAAAGCTCGTGAATTAATGCTAAGCCCCTTTCCAAAGTAGATGGAGGAGCAAGCCAGGAAAAGTCTGCAGCATACTTAACTAGCTGGCCTCTAGTAGGAACGTTTGACCCCATGGCCCAAGGAAGGGTCTGAGGAAGGATTCCCCAGAATGTAGCAGGGGTCTGTGACTGGTTTTCCATGTCAGCCTCAAGGCGGCGTGGGCCTGAGCACAGGTGTCCAGTGAGTCTGGTGCTGGCCGTGGGATTGCGTGCCCTGGCCTGAGTCCGGGCTGCCCTATGGCCTCAGCATCCTCCTCTGTTATGGAATGGGGTCTGGGGGCAGAGAGGCCCCTGCCTGGCTTGGTCACTTCCGGGGAGCTCCCTTTATTGTTTCCAAAGAGGGAGTAAAATGTGTGTGTGCACAGCTGTACGCACAATCTCACATGCACACACGCACACTCACAGAAACATTTCTTGCTCCTTTTTGGAGGAACACTTGGAAGGTCAACACTGGCTATATTTATTTATGAGGTTATAACTGATGTGAAAATTTGCATGTGATTTTCTTTTTTTAATTTTAATTTTTTTTTTTTTCTTTTGGATGTGTAGTCCGGGAATCAAACCTGGATCTCCTGCTTGGAAGGTGAACAGTTCTACCACTGAACCACCCATGCACCCTATAATGTACTTTTTATAATTAGAAAATTATGCCCCTAAATTGTTAAAGACAGTATAAAGAAATTCTGCATCCTTTCTTATGAATTTATAGAAATGGGAAAGTGGATTTTGACCAGGAGTAAAACAGCTGGATTCGTGAGGGTGGGGTAATGCCTAGAGTCCCAGGTACAGGCCTCTCTTGGCGTCCCTGACTGCTTGTGCCTCCCCCTCACTGTCCATGCGCATGAGCGGCCCTGAACATGCGTGCCTCCCCGACTGTCCACCCACTCAAGCGACTCCGAGCACGTGCGCCTCTCCCCTGCTGTCCACACACACAAGCAAGCCTAACCGTGGGTGCTTCTCCCCAGGTCGTTCACACACAAAAGCTGCACTTCCTGGCCTTGCACTGTCAGGAGTTCTGGGAAAGAATATGAAGCTTCCATGGTGCACGTGGACAAGTTTGTCAAGTAAGTGACTGTGGGCCTCCTGGGGGCTGGGGAAGGTGTTTTCACGGCAATTTGGTCCACAGATTGACCCTCTGAGCATGTCCTCATGATTTACCCACGAGAGAACATGTGCCAAATGCCTGCCTCTTCCCTAGGGTGGGCATAAAATACAAGCATCAGTCAGCCTGACCCTGAAATGGTCTAGTGACTGTGTTCCTTGGGCTTAGATGAGAGTCCCGGGCAGCATTTGTGGGGAGGACCCCTCTGTGTGCCCTCTAGATGCCCCACGCTGTCCTCAGGCTGCCCACCCCACTCCATGACAGATGGACAGGAGGAGGGTTTCAGTGGCCTTGGTGACTCCATGTCCTTGGCGAGTTTTGTAACTGCAGACAGCAGTACAGGCCTCGTGTCCCCAGCCAAATGCACGCCTAGTGCCTGTGGGAAACTGGTTCTCCTTCTTATCCTGTACAGGGTCTCAGGTCTCCAGGCCCCATGGTCTGGGGAGGTCCCAGCGGTGGTAGTAAGGAGGCTCGGTTCTCGAGTCCCCGTTCGGCAGCAGGAATTCCCATCTGTGGTTGGTGGGCAGCGGCTGTGGGAGGCTTCCCTCCAGGGCTCCTGCCCCAGTTTCCATCGGTGGCCATGCGTGGGGCCCAGAAAAGGCATGTACTTTGCTCGGGGGGTCAGGGAGGCCTGGATCTTTCTGTTCCTCGCGTCTTCCTCCTGAGAGCTTCCTGGTCATGAAGGTGTTCTGATTTGCTAAAGCTGCCAGAAGTGCATTGGCTTTTACAAAGGGAATATATTAAGTTATGAGTTTGTCGTGCTGAGGCCATGAAAATGTCCAAATTAAAATGCCAACAAGGGATGTTTTCTTGGAGGCAAGGCTGCCAGCATCTGGAACACTGTCATCTGGGAGGGCCTGTGGCTGGGTCTGCTGGTCCTTGCTCCTGATTTGTTGCTTTCAGCTTCTGATTCCAGTGGCGTCCTCTCTAAGCACCTGTGGGGCTTCACTTAACTTCTCTGGGATAGACTTTGGATCCCTTTCATCTCTTAGCATCTCCTGGGGGCATTTTTGTCTGCATCTCCAAATGTCACGGTGTTGTCATCTCCCTGCGGTGGTGTAGTCTCTCTGAGTCAGCTCTGAACTCTGTGTGAGCTTTTTTTTTAGGACTCTGGTAAACTAAGACCCACCTTAAATGGGGGGGGGGAGGTACATCCTCATGGAAATAATCTAATCAAAAGTCTTACCTACAATATGCCTGCACTAATAAGAGTGGATTAAAAGAGCCTGGCTTTTTCTTCCCTCAGGTCGACATGAACTGTCCTGAGCCTGCCTTTCCTTTCTTCTGTCTTGGAAGGAGGTGCAGCCCTGCGTGTCTCACCCTGGCACCCCTTCCCACCTTCATCCTCAGCCCCTTCTGGGTCTGGGGAGCAGAAGGCGGCCTCCCCAGCTGCTGGCTCAGAACAACGAGTCTGCAGAGCGAACCTGGGTCACCCGCAGGCCCCGTGTCACTTTCCCACAGTCAGGACAGATGACAGTGGTAAGTTCAACTGTCCACCCGAAGGGTCGGGAGTACTTCACAAGTTCCCCCTCAGGAAAGAGGCCTGCCATGGCCATCCTTGCAGATGGCCCCGGTCCCCACTCCCCCAGCTCTGTACTCTCCCAGCCTCCCGGGAACCTCTAGTTGCACAGCTGGGAGGTGTGGAGGACAGTGCCCGGGAACCACGAGAAGCCCCCGGCCCACAGACCGTGCTGCATCCTAGCTGGCTTCTGGCCTATGAGGTCTGTGACTTTGCCCATGGTGCCCCGCAGATGCGGGTGTCACCCTGGGCACAGCAAAACCCCATGTGTGAGGCAGCCTGGGCAGGGGTCCCACTGCAGTGCCGTCTGCTGTGAGGTCTCTGGGCACTGGGTCTGTTCTGGGGTTCCCAGGGGTGCTTTCCCCCACTGGGATGTGGGCCAGCAGTCCAGGCTCATCCGTAGATGGAGAATTGGGGAATTCTGTGCAGCTGCCCTCCTGCAAATGTGAATGCCATGTGGTCACGTGGGAGCCCTGTCTGAGTCTGCTGTGTTCTCAGGTTTCCCAGGGCATGTGTCAGGACTTCTGCCACAAGTTGCCATCAAGTGCAGTGGGGTGACCAGGCCAGTGGCCCAGTTCGGGCTGGTGTCCTGGGGCAAGAGTAGCTGCTCAGTAGTGGCCACTGGGTGGGGCTGAGCTGCTGCTGCTGTTTCCCACCATCTCCTAGGACCCCTCCTTGGTTCTGTCACATGTGCTCTTTCAAACTACAGGAACCACAGCTGCTTTTTAGTAAACTCTCACAGGACAGTGGGAGCCCCTGAGAAAGGAGACGTATGTATCTCCAGACAAGTCTACCCTGGCTGTGAGGATTTTCTGCTGGTTTATTTTAGTTTTGGATTTATGGTTATTAATAAGTTGACTGTGGTTTTAAGCAGTGAATGTACACGTGTATGTATTTAAAACCACAATGTGCCACACAAATTTTTTAGGGAAAAAGGTAGTATTTAAATACCTCAAGAATTTCTGAAGTCTGAAAAAGCTAGCAAAACCAGTTGGAAAACCTAATCACTTTAGGCATTTAACATGGAAGAGAAAATGCAGATGAAGAAGTAAAAAAAGAGTTAGGAGATGTCCATTCACCTTGGCAGGCAGGGAGACGTGTCTTTTAACTTGGAATGAAGTTGTGCTGCTTCGTGTCCCACTGGAGGGAGTTAGAACAGAGCATCACCACTTCCGATGTGTGTATATAAGTACATTTCTACCTGTGTCCTATCTACATACAGGGTCTTTCTTTTTGGGTGAAATAGTTATCTTTTAAGGAGATTAAAAAGTCAGAAAAATGTCATTTATTTTTAAGAAGCTATTTATCATTTTGAGTGCTGTTCATTCTTCGTGTAGATTCAGGTTTCTAAGTGGGATCATTTTCCTTCAGCCTGAAGGGCTTCCTTTAACATGTCTTGTAGCTCAGCTCTGCTGCTCTTTATTTTCTCAGCTTTTACATGTTTGAAAAAGTCTGTATTTTGTTATCCTTTCTGAAAGATATTTTGTTGCCAAAAGAACTCTGGCTTGTTCATTTCTTTCCTGGAGGACTTTAAGAATATCGTCCCCCTGTGTTCTGGATTGCATTGTTTCTGATGAGAATTGAGCCATTATCATCATCTTACTTTTCTTGTCTCTAGTATTTCTATTTTTTCCTGTCTGCTAGATTGGTCTTCATAGCCAGTTTTCAACAATTTGATTATGTTGTGCTTCTGTTGGATTTTCTTTGAGTTCACCCTGCTTGAGGTGCTCTGAGCTGTTTTGATTTGTGAATTTACAGTTTTAATCCTATTGGCAAATTTGTGTCCATTATTTCTTTTAAGTGACCCCTCCCCGTTCTTTGCCTTCTCCTCTTTTGTTCTGGGACTCTGGTTTATGTTTGTCAGGTTGCTATGTTCTGTCCCACAGATAACTGAAACTCTTTTAAGATTTCTCAATTCATTTCTCCTCCTTGCTTCATTTTGCAAGTTTTAATCTGCTCTTCAGTCCATCCATGGAATTTTTTTCTTCATAAAGTTTATTGCATTTCTCAACTCTGGAAGCTTCACTTCTGGTCTTTATATCTGTATGTTTTCCTCCTGTGCGTGATTTTCTTCACAGTGTTGACCATATTCAGTGTCGCCGTCTCCAAGTTCCTTTCAGCTAATCCCTTCATTTCTGTTCTCTACATCTGTTTCTATAAACTGAGTTTTCATAGGATTATTGGTCCTCTTTTCTTGATTCTTCACAGATCAGACGATTCTTGATGTGGCCCAGGAGTCCTTTTGTTCAGTGTGCAGACCTTGTTTTCCTTTGAAGCGTGCTGAAGTTTGCTTTTGCAAGCTTGTTTCGATGTTGCCGTGCAGCTGTTTAAGGTAGGGGTCTCTCTCAGCCTTTGCCCTGGACTGACTTGGTCACATGCTCCCCAGCTCCCCAGCCTCCTGTGAGCTGCACCTTGTGGCCGCTGTGCTTTGCCCACTGGTCGCGGGTCCCCGGGACCAGGGAGATCTGTCCGGGCCCGGGGCCTGTATGCAGATTGCTGGGGCTCTCTGTTGGACAGCACATGGTTCCTGGTCTTCGGCGTGCAGATCCCAGTCCCTCAGCCTCCCCGGGCTCTGGCTGCCTCGTCCTTCCAGTCCTGGGGAATTCTGTAGGTGTTCCTCTGCATGGCAGGTGGGATGCTGGTGGGTGCCTTGTGCACCTCCCCTTGCGAGTGCAGCTCCATGTGTCCTGTTGGCTGAGGGTCTGCAAGTGGTTGTGTTCTAGGCTTTTTCTTTTCTTTAACCAGAGACCGATTCCCGGGCTTGCTGACTGTTGGTGTGTGTTCTGTATCAACTATAAGATTAAGTGCAGGGCACTGGGCGATGCTCGTGGACACGTGCCTGTGCAGGTGGTATTCGGCAGGTGGTATTCGCTAAATGCATCCCAGTGGTGCCTCCTGCTGCACTCGCTACCCCAGCACAGTGGCCCTGATGCCACCTGCATGGGCGGGGACTGCACTGCCTTTTCCCAGAACCTTCAGTGTCCTTGGAAGCGGGAGGTGCCAGGCAGAGACAGAGTGTGATAGTGGCTTTGGGTTGAGGGTCTTGAGGCGTGAGTAATAAAGAACAGATGTGTGCTGGGTAGTGAGAGTGCAGGCGCCTTGCGAGGTTCCCAGAGGCCAGGGTCTTTGGAAGCTGCAGTGGCCACAATTCAGGGTCGCCTGTGGTCGTGTACTGATGATGTGTTTCACTGGAGTTTTGCAGACGGAAGGTCTGTCCTCCAGCTCCTTCTTGTTGTCTGAGTAAAATGTGGAAGGAGGCAGATGGGTCATAGACAGGCTGCTAAATGGAAAGGTGATGGCTTGCTGGGATTTAAAGGAAGCCGGGTTCTCCTGGCTGCAGGCAGGTCTCCTGTTGTGACAGGGAATCAGCTAGAGGCGGCACCCGGTTCTCCTGCTCCATGCCTCCTGCAGTCCCCCGGCGGGCCTCCAGGGGGGTCTCTCAGACTCCTAGAGTTGCCGGATGCCCCATGCAGCGTGGTGGAGCCCCAAGTGCTGGAGCTAACCTGCAGGCCCCCAGAGCTGGGGAAGCCGCTTGGGCTGAGAGGGGCAGTGGGGTCACCAGTGTCCCATGGGAAGGGGGTGAGACAGCTCCTGGCTGGGAGCGAACCCAGAGGTGCTGGGGCAGAGAGCAGCTCCCACCAGGATGCCTGAGCTGCCAGGGCCCCACCCCGCAGGCTGGCCACCCTGGGCCCTGCCCATGGAAAAAGACTCGCACAGTGCCCTGTGCCTGCACCCACCAAGAGGGGCCCAGGGCTGGCGGCGAGGCCCAGGCAGCCTCACTGCCCCTGACATGGAGGGCTGTGGAAGCTCCACCACCTTGCCAGGGATTCTGGCTCTTCTCCCTTGATGCCCTTTTTTCCCGTGGACCTTGAAGGGCAGAAAGGAAACACTGAGGTCCCAGTCTGGGGACAAAAGGCACTGTGGCTCTCACCTGGTTCTTTCAGGACCCAGCCACCCCACCACATAGAAGGCCACGCTATGGGCAGGAGGGACGAGACGTCCCCACCCTGAATGAGGCAGCCCATACTGTGGGACCAGTCATTCCAGGGCTGCCCTGGGTGCCGCTTCCAGGCCGCTGCCCCATTCTCCCTCGCCCTGCTGCCCTTTCCTCCTCTCGGTTTTGAAGCAGATACTAGCGTCTCTGCTGGTCCCTTGTGAACCAGATTCCTGAGCAGCACAAGTCATATTTTTTAAGGTGTTAAGTTTGGTTTACTTTGTAGTTCATCCCAGCTAGCTGACCTAGCTAGCAGATGCATGCAGTGTGCATACTGGAAAGCAGACTCTGCATCAGAGTTTCTTTTGGTGGTGAGTGGGGCTGAGCAGATGTGTATGTAGGGGCATCCCTGGATGCTGAGTCGTCTACCAAAAGAGCAGGTCCCTCCTAATAGGAAGAGTCATTCAAGGTGGGTCTTGGAAACATGAGGTCCTTCTTCTGCCTGTGTATACCTTTCTACATTCTGGAAACTATTAAAAAACTTTGGGTGAGGAGAAGCCGGTCAGGCTGAGTGGTGGGTTGTGAAGCTATCCCCAGGGGTCGTGGGTCTGAGGCCCTATTACCTCCAGGTTGTTAGGAGAGTCTTCTCGGGGCTCAGCTTTGCGGGAAATGCAGTAGGGGAGTTATGCAGAATAGAAACACTGTATCTCCCCATTTCCCAGCATGCCACGTACAGGTGATTTGAGAAGATAAAGTACAGTGGAGGTCGATTTTGAGACTCTTCAGTAATGTATAGACACCTCCATCAGGAGCCCGTTTGAGAAAGACGTGAAGAATATACTATCTTTTAGAAATAGAAATAATGCCACAATCACTTTTCCTTTTCAGTTTTCTCTCCTAATGTATTCATTCTTAGATCTGAACTGTGCCAAGTCTCAAGGCTGTGAAACTGGGCCCCTTTCTCTTCTGATGGGGCAGCCCTGGCGTCTCCATCCCCCGTCCCCTTCTGTCTCACCGTCTCCTCTGGGCAACCAAGGGGATGTGCACGCGGGGCTCAGGGTTCGGCTTGGGGCATGACAGGGTGGGGTCCCTTTTGCCCCTCACCTTCCTTGCTGCCCTTCCTCGTGGGACCAGGACTGTGAGTGTGAGTCCTGCTGTCGGGGCTTTGGTGTCCCAGTGGAGCCTGGACGTGCACTGTGAGGAGATTCCCTGGCTGCACCTCTGGCAGTTTCCCCCATCTCGGGGGGCTGTGAGATGACTGAGGTTCCTGTGCCCAGTCCCAGAGGTGATGCCCTGGCTGTACCCCTGGCAGGGCACAGCCACCATCTTGGGAGGCTGTGGGGTGACTGGGGGCCTCTGCGCCCAGCTTCCGAGCACACTCAGGCGTGGTGATTCCTGTCCCGGCTGTGAGCGTCCTTCACTCATCCCTTCCTCTGCCTCGTGGATTTCAGGGTGTGAAAGTGTTGAAACCAGCACCCTTGTGCTCGCAGAATGGTGAGGTGCCTGGGTTGGTTTGCATTAAAGAGTCACCTTTTCCCTTCCAGAGAGCTCCTGTCCAGTGACGTGATGACGGAGTTCAGCAGTGTTCGCTTCTACCTGCATGAAACTCTGAGTCCCTGGAGCACCTCACGGTAAGCCCTCGTCTGCCTGGGGCCCCAGCGTGAGGCTGTGGGGGTCTGGAAGCATGTGCTTTCCCTGGTGAAGTCCATCGCCTTGGTCTGAATGCTCTCTGTCCCTCACAGAATGTGAGGGCCCTGGAGGTGAAGATGCAGCCACATCTCTGCAGCCCTTAAATGCCGGGGTGGAGCCAGCAGTGGGAGGAGCCTGGTGTGTGGGTAGAGCCTGCTGTGTGGGAGGCGCCTGTCATATGGTGTGGAGCCTGCTCTGTAGGGCAGAGCCTGCCCTGTGGGTTGGAAGGTGGAAGCCCAGAGGGACAGAGCAGTCCAGGCAAGTGGCTGTGGGACTTAGAGGACAGTGGCACCTTCTGCAGTGCCCCACTTGTGAGTGGGCAGAGCCTGGTGGTGGAGTCACTCGAGCAGGGTTTTGGAAGCTGGCTGCTTGGTGGGAGCACCATTGTCTCAACACCCAGCCTGTATGGAAGCCACAGCTCCCCTCGCAGTAGGTGGTTTCCTCACCTCTACTCCCTGGGCTCCCCTCACTCGCCATGTGTGCAGCACCCGTGTGGAATTTGTCTTCCCCATGATTCCTGGTCTGCATCATCGGCTTGTCCTTGAGTCCAGCAGAGGGCTTGACACTTGCAGGAGCACGGTTCCTCCTGGGGTTGGATGCAGCGATGGGTGCGAGTGCCTAGGCCAGGCTGGGGAGAGGCATGCCCATTGGAGGGAGCATAGGGACAGGTGCCACCTTGGGTGCCCTGGGGCAGCAGGGAGTATGCCAGGGTTTACAGTGTTGTCCAATTGGGACACCTGTGCCAGCGGCAGGAGGGAACTGGCCTCACCCTTCCTTGCCCCCAGTCCCAGCCTCACTCCTCCCGGTGCTCAGGCACACACTCACAGCACTCTGGACTCGGGCAGAGTGCGGCCGGCGCACGGGGGTCTGGGTGCATCAGAAGGATCAGTGCCCAGCGGTGTTCCAGCTCTTCATCTGGAGTTCACCTGAGAGTCCGCACCACCCCCTGCTCCGTGCCAGAGTGACTGTGCCAGGCCAGTCTGCTAGCTCCCTGCTGTGCTGCGCAGCCCTCTCCCACCAGCCCATTGCTGTCTCCCTGTGGCTGGATGTGACCAAGTGGATCCTGCACTCCAGGGTGTCCAGGAGGGCTGGGCAGCACTGGTCCTGTTGGTTACCCTCCCCATCCCAGCCCACTGGCCTCTACCTGTCAGAGGAGTGAAATTTAATTTTTATAAGATTAGTGGTGGTGGAGTAATAGTTTTTAGCTGACTCTGGTTCAAAGAATAGGCCATTAATTGAGAGGAAATTGAGATGTATTTGTCTTGTCCGTAAATGCCGTCACAAATATGAATGGGGTCGGAGTCCTGGCCTGTTCCTAGAATGAAGTTCACCCTATGGAGGCAGCAGGTGGGGTTGAGGCCCACACCTGGGGGTTCTGTCCCTCACCTGAGCCCCCCACGGCCCGACCCTGCATGCTGTTGTCCCTCACTTTGCCAGGAGGTGGCACCAAAGCTGTGTCTGGCTCTGAGTTCTGGTCATTGCACTGTAATGACAGGGCGAGTCTTGTTGGCTTGTGGGTGCCTGCCCAGGGCCCCCACTCACCGCCCTCCTGGGGTTGATTTCCCCTCTGGGGTGGGTCCTGGGCGTGGCCCAGCCTCGGGGTTTTCTCTGTGACATTCCCTTTCGTGGCTTCTCATCATGTAGTGGAGGGCATCGGAGGGGCGCTAGTCCAGGCCTAAGGATGAAACCCTGAGCTCAGCGCTGTGACTGTGCTTTGTCAGCACAGCTTGGGCAGGCTTTGGTGAGGCTGTGCGTTTGGTGGACCTGCCCGGGATGGCACCGTGTGGACAGTGCCGGGTGTGGGCAGCGCTAGGTACGGACAAGGCCAAGTTGTAGGAAAGTGCTGGGTGTTCAGGACAGTGTGGTGTTTGGAGAGCATTGGGTGTTCAGGATAGCGCAGGGTGTGGAACAGTGCTGGGTACTCAGGACCGTGGGCTGTGTGGACAGCATTGGGTGCTCAGGAGAGTGTGGGGTGTATACAGTGCTGGCTGTTCAGGACAG
This sequence comes from Tamandua tetradactyla, assembly GCF_023851605.1. NCBI lineage: Eukaryota > Metazoa > Chordata > Mammalia > Pilosa > Myrmecophagidae > Tamandua > Tamandua tetradactyla. The sequence continues at coordinate 48,155,962 of NC_135335.1, read as the reverse complement.
GACTGGGTTTTCAGGACAGTGCGGGGTGTGGACAGTGCTGGGTACTCAGGACCGTGGGGTGTGTGGACAGCATTGGGTGCTCAGGACAGTGTGGGGTATATACAGTGCTGGGTGCTCAGGACAGGGCTGGGTTTTCAGCACAGTGCAGGGTGTGGACAGTGCTGGGTGCTCAGGAGAGCACCGGGTGTGGACAGCACTGCATGTGGACAGCACCTAAATGTTAGCTGCTGCTGCTGCCTCCCCTCTTCTCCAGGCGGCTTGTTTTTGTTCAGCCGAGGCCCATGTAGCTCATGGAGGCAGTCCATCCAGCTCTCATCTAGTACAAGGAGCACTGGAGAGAGATCTGTGTCACTTCACTTTGTTTCAGCCAGTGCGTCGAGTGGGCTTGACTGCCGGTCCATGAGAATGATGATGGTAAAGGCGAGGAGTGGTGGTCAGCGGGGTCTGTGTGTGAGCTGGACCTGCAGGGATCAGCCGAGGCCGAGGGGCATTTGGAGCAGAGTCCCTGGCACCCATGCAGTCTGGGTGGTTGGGTCACCGAGATGGCAGTGCACGTGGCCTTTGGCCCCCATGCTGTCCCAGTTGGTCCCCACCTGGCAGCAGAGAGCCCTGACCTGCCTTCTGTTCCCCAGCTCAGAGTCTCTTGTGGCTCTCCTTTGCCTGAGAAAACCCCCACGGCATAATAATGCCTTCAGCGTCCTCCCAGCCTGGGCTCCCTCCGCCAGAGCATTTCTGGTCTCACCTTGGTCCTTGGTTGCAGCCTCACAGCTGGCTCCTGTGCGGTTCTTGGAAAAACCTACACGTTCCTACCCCAGGAAGCGTCCCTGGGACACTTCCTCAGTGGAAGTGCATGGACATGCCCCCACCTCTGCATGGCCTCTGCCATGGTGTCCTGTGGTCAGGGAGGCTGGTGGGCAAAGGATCTGGAGCCCCTTGCAGCCCCTCCACCCTTCTGGGGTGTTGCGCTCAGCGAATGGGTTTGGGTTGATGGCTGTGTCCCCAGGGGCCAAGCAGTGCTGGGGGTGGGAGGGCCTGCAACATCCGTGTGTGGATTAAATGCAAGTGCCTGTTACCCCCAGCAGGGGGGCAGTGGTCCACCTGCACGGAGCTCAAGGGAGAGTCAGGTCGAGGAGCCAGATTGTGGCCCTGGGGATGTAGCTGTCTCAGTTCACGGGCTGGTGAGCTCCCCAGGTACCGAGATTGGGACTGGCCTGTCCTGGGAGGGAGGTGTCCTGGAAGACTCATGGAGCCAAGGAGGACTTGCAGGAGGAGGGCAGGCTGCGTGTCCTGGGCGTGGACTTCCCTCTTCCCAGTGGCCCCGCCTCCCAATTCCTGACTCTTTGCTGTGGCTGCTCAAGAGGACGACTGTCCCACAGGGTCCTGGCGGAGACACAAGACCACAGCCCGTCAGAAAAGCCGCGGCCTCTGAGTGCGTGGGCACAGGGCCAGGGGCTGCACCGTTTGGTTTCTGTGTTGCAACGTTAAACGTGTTGGATCTCCTGCAAACTTTGGTGAATCAGCACCCCAAGAACGTTTTTCTGTGGATTCCATTATGAATAGCCAGTGAGTTTTTAACAGTCTACAATTCCATCCTCCGACCATGGGAAATAGAACATTAGCTTCGTTTCCAGAAGAGAGCCAAGGAGAGGAATCTCTTGTGCCCTGGAGGGCCAGTGAGGACGCGCTGTTCACACACCAGGCCCTAACCAACCTCGTGGGGCGTTCGAGGACTCAGGCAGTAAAACCCGGGCACTGGTTTCTGCTGTCCTGCTGCCCTGCGGAGACTGTCCTTGCTGCTGTGATATCGACCCTGTGGGGGCCCCAGGACCTGGAAGATAGGGGCTGCCACCTCCCCCAGGCCCTTGAGACTCGCTGGCACAGCCGCTCTGTCCTGCCCGCCTTCTGGGGGCCTGTGTATGCATAGTTGCCCCAGACTCCTCTTGCCATTGCTCTCTCTTGCTTGCAGGGCTTCCCGCTTCCTACCGTTGCATCATACCTGGTGCTTAGTGCCCACCCCCTGTGCCCGCTGCAATGCTCCATGAGTGTGATTCCTGCCCCACTCACAGTGTACCCGTGGTGTCAGCAGCGATGCAGGGGCCTGTGCACCTCAGGCCCCATGACTGCATCCGTGTGTGAGTAGTAATGGCGACGTGGCCTCAGCATGGGACTGTGAGTGTGTTGAGACCCGTCTATAGGGGAGCAAGATCTGCATCCTTTTGCTTGCCAGGGTGGATCCCACTTAGTTGTGGGACCTCTGCCTGCCGGCCGTCGGGGCACAGTTGTGTGCTCGTATGCCCCCGGGAGCCGTGGGCCTCGCTGAGTCTGGGGATCCGTGGCATCACGGAGGAGTGTTCCCCAAAGACACCCGACTTGACACCTGGGTCCACGCCTGCCACAGAGATGGGCACCCTGCTGTCCTGGAGTTTTGGGGTCTGGCATCGGTGTAGCTTAGACAGGGTCTGGACTCCTGAGGGTCCAGGATGCCTCTGGGCTCAGCCTGCACCTCCCCTGGAGGGCCTTTCCTGCTGTGGCCCTCAGGACGGGTGTGCTTCCGTGGGCATGATTCGGTCAAGTCCTTCCCTGGCCCCTGGTGCCGAGCAAGTGCTTTGCGGGGTTTGTGGCCTTCCAAGGTATTGTCTGTCCCACTCCGGGACACAAAAGCCTGCAGTCCACGGAGGAGCACAGGACACTCACCCCTCCTCCCCGAAGCCAGAACATCGATAGGAGGATGCCGTGGCAGTGACTTCCCTGAACCCTGGCTTCCAAGTGGCTGAATGAGGTAGAAATGACAAGTTTATTTTCATATAATTTCCTGTCAGCTTGTCTGGGTGCAACAGCATGGCATCACCCCAGGAAGCATCGTAAGTGCTCTCCTGCCCGTCTGACCTAGGAAGCTCGAGAGAAGGGGAGAGAGCGGCTGTGGAGCCATTGCCAGCGTCGGGTGTCGGCAGGGAGCCTGCAGGAGCATGTGGCCGAGGCCCCTTCCATGGCCCTAGGTCACTTTCCTCCCACCTCTGCCTTGGGCCTCCTGTTGACCCCGTAACCAAAGTGCAGCGGCGAAAGGGAGCTCAGGCTCGGGGCAGGGGTAGAGGTGTCCCTGAGGGATGGAGAGATTCCGGAGCTCAGGATTGGGTGGATGGATGGGTGGGGAAGGCCGTGGGCTGAGCCTTCTGGCGCTTAGGCTCCTACAGCCAAGGTGAGAGCAGCTCTGGCTCCTCTCCCTACTCGAGGTCCTGGGTGGCCGGGCTTCAGGGTCTCCCTGTGGGGCAGATTCTGGCGGCCAGGATGTTTCATTGTTGGAGCTGCCCCTGAGGCTGCAGGGCTTGACAGGGCAGTGACCCCACGGACAGACATCTGGACCCCCCCTTCTGGGCGGTAGGGTCCCTGGACTGAGAGGCCTGTGCACCTGGCATGTGCCGTGAGCAGAGAAGTGGGTGTCAGGCCAGAAACCCAGGGTCATGACCGGTGTTGGGGCGGCCTTTGCTTCAAGGCCCCACCCCCCTGAATGGTCAAGATTGGTTAGTTGTGACCCTGAAACCAGGCTGTCTGAGGTGCCTCTCCTTCAGGCCTTCCTCTGGGCAGGGCCCAACAGCTAGCTGCACAGGGGCCCTCAGTTCCCGTAGCTTAAAGTGGGAGCCCCGGGCCTCTGAGCACCGAATTGCCTTGGGACCCTGGCACCCGGCAGTGTCTGTGCTGAGCCAAGGCAGGCTCGAATCCGCACGGTGGCAGCTCCTTCCATTGTCCGGGAAGGTGCTGAAAGTAAATAAATGCTCCTGAAGTTTTCAGGTCACCTGAGCAAATGGTTCTCACCAATAGATGTGTCGGCATGCCAGGTCCCCGCATTCTGATCTATTTTTTCTTTGAATTGATCTTTCATTATTTCTTCCTAAAAGCGTTGGAATCTGGTCCTGTGCCGTTGAATCCCAGTGTTTGGGCAAATCATTTCTTTAGGGCTCATGAGATGTCCCTGGTCCACTCACCCCCTCTGATTGATTGACTTTTGACTCAATCAGTCCTTTCCCTGCTTTATTTAGAAGTTCATCATAATTTTTTACGCATTTAGGCTTGACTTTTTTATTTCCTCTAGCAGATGAGCTGACATGGGTCTGTCAGATGGGTTGAAAACAATTGCTGCCATGTTAAATTTATGCCGGGCTCCTTGCATTTTAAGGAGATGCTGATGCTTCCCGGCTGCAGGCAGCTGGGAAGGAGCTGTGGGCCCTGTCAATCTGCTCCTGTGCCAGAGCCTCCCGGGCAGCTTGGTGGTCCTGAGTTGTGGGTGCTTGTGGTTGTTCAGAACCCTGTAGCGAAATGATGGGATGCCAGTCCTTTTTTTCTTGAGACGCTTTTTGTTACTAAGGCTTCCTGAGCTTGGTGCTGAGCCCCTAGTGCACCATGCAGCTCCGAGTAGCCTGTACCAGGAGAGTGCAGGTACTGAGGGCAGAGGGAAGGAACATAGGGTGCAGGTGCTGGGACAGAGGGAAGGAGGCTAGGATGCAGGTGATGGAACAGAGGGTTATATTCCTTCAGGGGAAAGGCAGGTAACTTTCAGCGCGGTTCTTTTTTACAGGGGAAGGCACAGGGATGGAATCTCTGCTAGCCTTCTTTTCAGGCCTCTGGGTTCCAGCAACATTCCCCGGGGGTGATTCTTTTCCGCATCTCCAAAGGCGTGGGCTGAGCTGCTAGTGCTGAGATGAGGAATGCTGAGCTGCTTGGGCTGTGCTATATGGAGCTCTCTCAGTTAAGCTTCCAGCCAATTAAATGAAACATCATTCATTGCAGCAGACACGCCTCCTCACCGGCTGCAGATGTAATCAGCAACAGATGAGTTTTACATGCCATCGGCTCATGTCCACAGCCACAAAGCTAGGCATCTTCACCTGGCCAAGTTGACAGCTGAACCTAACTGCCACAGCCAGTGACATTCAGGGTTTGCCCCTGAGTTTGAAAGGCACATGGCGAACGTGGTGGCATCTGCTGACATCCTCTCCAGGCCTCTTGTTTCGTGCAGCTTCCCAGTAGCTGTTTTCCTTCTTCATCTCCAAAGGTCGTTGTCTAGTGGAGTCTGTGGTTCTCTCATCCTTCTGTCGTGGTTTTGCGGCTGTCTCCTCAGTCTCAAAAGAAGCTCTCTCCAAGCTGTCTCCTCTTTTATAGGATTCCAGTAAACGAATCGAGACCCCGGTAGAATGGATGGAGAGATGTCTCCATCTAATGAAATTTAATACCCAGAATTGAGTGTCACATATCTGAATCAAATTCCCAACCTATAGTACTGAATAGGGATTAGAAGAAACAGTTGCTCCCACAAGGTTGTAGGATTAGAACATGGCTTTTCAAGAGGACATAAATCTTTCCAAACTGGCACACACCCCTACAGAAACCCTCAGGCAGAGGTGTGAGCTGCAGCAAGAGAGCTCTCCAGCTGTCTGCCATGGACTGAAGGTAGATGGGGTGTCCAAGGGGTCTGCCGAGCAGTGAGGGAGTGGGTGTGGCACACTCCTGGCTGTGAGCTCCTGCACTGCCATGTCCACCCCTTGGATGGCCTCTCCCCACGTGGATCTAGACAGTCAGGGCAAAACGAAAGTCAGACTGGTTTCTTTCTGAGAATTTGTGAAAACTGACAAGGTGGTTGTAAAATTTATAAGGAAATGCAAAGGACCTAGAATACTCAGAACAAGTTTGTGAAAGTAGAAAGCTGGAGGCCTCCCTTACTCCCCTGTGACGTGCCACAGAGCTCGGCTGAGCGAGACGGCATGGGGCCAGTGTGGGCCAGGTGAGTGGCCAGAGAACAGCGCTGAGAGCTGGGAGCAAAGCTGTAAATGGATGGGCTTTTGACAGAGGTACCAGGGCAGGCTCACTGGGGAGAGGACAAAATTCTCAACAAATGGTGCTGTAAAAGCTGCATGGCCATAGGCAGAAATGGAACCTCAGCCAGCCCTGAGCGCGAAACATGTTTTAAAAAAATGAACCCAGGTTGATCATAGGCCTAAAAGCTCAGATTGTAGAACTTCAAGAAAACATTACATCTCGTTACATCATTACATCTTAAAACATGGTTTTGACAAAAGAAGCCACCAACTAGTACAAAATTCAAGATGAAACTCAGCTAGACTTCATCAAAATGCAGCCCATTTGCTCTTGAAAAGCCATTTACAAAAACAAGCCAACAATTCCCAGCCTGGGAGGAAGAATTTGCAAACATGTCAAAGAAAAGACTTGTACCTAAACCCTGTACGAGTAACCAACTGCCACAACCGGGTAAGACAAACACCCAGTTAAAGAAAGCTAAAAATCTGAATGGACCGTGTTCTAGTTTGCTAGCTGCCAAATGCAACACACCAGAGATGGATTAGCTTTTAATAAAAGGGTATTTATTTTGTTAGTTCTTCAGAGGAAAGGCAGCTAACTTTCAGTGGAGGTTCTTTCTTGCAGGAAAGCACAGGGCGATCTCTGCTGACCTTCTCTCCAGGCCTCTGGGTTCCAGCAACTTTCCCTGGGGTGATTCCTTTCTGCATCTGCAAAGGCCTGGACTGAGCTCCAAGTAGTGAGAGGAGCTATGCTGAGCTGCTTGGGCTGTGCTACATTGAGTCTCTCATTTAAGCACCAGCCCATTAAATGCAACCTCCTTCGTGGCAACAGGTATGCCAACTAACCTACTGCAGCTGTAATCAGGAACAGATGAAGTTCACGTGCCATTGGCTTATGTAGACAGCGGTAGAACTGGGCATCTCTTCACCTGGCCAAGTTGACACCTGAATGTACCTACCACAGACCCCTCACCCAGGATTCAGAGGGCCAAACTGTGTGTGTGAGATTCTCGGCATCACTTGTCTCATGGGAGAAGTGCAGTCAAGGCCAGAATTTTCCCCTAAACACCACTAAGTTTCCAACATTTGCTATAATTAAAACGTCTGATCATGCCATGTGTGGGCAAAAATGTAAGGGAACTGGTGGTCTCGCAGGCTGCAGGTGGAAATGGACAATGGAACCCCACCCGGAGAAGCGTCCAGCAGCCTCTTGGAACGTTAAAATACGCCTTGCCCATGACCCAGCCATTCGACTCCCCGGCGTTTCCCTAAGAGACATGGAGGCCCACATGCACATCTCCACGCGTAGGAAGCTTTTCATCCGTTCATGGTTTGGCTTCATTCGTAATCGCTAAATATGGCAAACTTGTCAGATCACACTCAGCAGCGAATGGATAAACGCTGTGGTGCATCTGTGCATTGGGACACGCCCAGCGAAACACAGGAAAGAGCACCCATCCTACCTGGGCGTGAATGGATGTCAGCGTGGTGCTCTGCATTAAAACAGCCAGGCCGAAAAAGGGTGCATCCTTTGGACTCCAAGTCATAGTCTCGAAAAGGCAGACTGCTCTCTCGGAACGGAAAGCAGATTGGTGGTTTCTGGAGAGGGTGTGGGGTGGTCGGGGTAGGGTCACAATGAGCCAAGGAGACTTCTGGGTGGGTCCTCAGGGTCGGGTCCTCAGGGGGTGGGTCCTCCGGGCCCAGTACTTGGGGCGGGTCCTCAGGGGATATGTCGTCTGGGGCATTTCCTCAGAGGTGGGTACTCAGGGTGGGGTGGGGTGGTGGGGGTTGACTGCCCAGACCAGCAGCACTTGGGAGCTTGCTTGTCCTGTGGATTCCCGGGCTCCACCCATTACTGTGGACTTATGGGGTAGGCCCTCTAGGGACTCTGATGGCATCTGAGCCTGAGATCTCTCTCCCCAGCTGCCTCCGCCCCAGTGGCAGGTATAGGCTGCAGCCTCTGTGGATGCCCTCCTGGCGGCCGCTGTGGGGTCAATCCTCCCAAGCTACCTTCTTCCCTTTAGCTAGATTAAGAGCACTCAATGAACACTTGTGGGTTCCTTCTGACTAGTACAGCTTGTATTTCAGCCTCTGTTTTTTGTGGTTAAGAATTGTTGAGAACTAGAGTGTCTTTAGAAAAGTCTTGACTTGTAGAGCAGGTCAGTGCCCACAGGTTGTTGGTGCCAGCTCGGCGGCGCATGCAAGCCAGGGGCGTCCCTCTTTCCAGCGAGGCCTGCAGAGGGCTTCGCTATTCCAGGTCTGGTTACACCATCACAACTTGCTGTTCCTGAGTTCTGACCTTTATTCATCGTTTGTCCAGCAGATTTTTACTGCCACCTTACTGCGGGGTCACTGGCCCTGCTTGTCCTCATGGGGGGATGAAGGGCCTATGGTGTGCTGTGGGATCTGCGGTCCTGGGGGCCGTGCCTGTTGGGGAGCCAAGGTTCGTGTCCTCACGGCATCCTGTGTCCGTGCCCTGTGTACTCTGCCCATGCCCAGGCGCCTGCAGGGTCCTGGAGGTCACAGACCAGCAGCACCCTGAAAACTGGGGTGGCCCGTGAAGCCTTGGAAGTGTGTTTGTGGCTAATGAAGGGTGCCCCATGCCCACCAGAGGCCCTTCCCTGTGGAATCCATGTGTCTCACACTGCGGATGCACACAGACAGGCATGACTCTTTCCAGGCGGGGCTGTGATGGCAGCATGTGGGTCAGATTTGTCACTCTGTGGGCTGCAGTTAAAATGTATGCAAATTAAACACTATGCTCCTGCTCTGCCTGAGAGCATGCAGCACCCCTGGATGGGTGGACACATGGGCTCCGTGTGCTGCCTGCTGGTGCACTCCCATGGGTGTTCTTAATGCCTTGAGTGCTGTGAATTGGCAGCTGGGGTGCTCAGCTGGGCTCACATGACAGGGAGTGACGGCGGTGCCAGGCACGCCATCTCCCCCAGGCCCGCCATCTCCCCCAGGCCCAGCCTCCGCACACCTGCTTCCCGGTCATTCCTGACAGTACCTGTGACGGATGTGATTTGGGGAGCTGGTGGCTGCCTTTTCAAACCAGTTGCCAGTTGCTGACGCATGCATACTAAGTGCAGGCCAGGCCTGTCGGGAGTCAGGCCCCATATATCAGGGGTGTTTCCTAGGGAGAAGTGGACAGCAGGGAATGGGCTGGAAATGTGGTGCTATGGGAGAGGAGGTCAACAGGCACTGGAGAGGGTGGTGTTCCAAGGGAGGAGCAGCAGGGACGGGGGGGGGTGGTGGTGTCCCGGGGAATGGGGCAGTTAGGGACAGGGGGTGATGGTACACTGGGGAAGGGTGTCAGCAGGGACAGGGGAGGCTGGTGCCCTGGGGTAGGGGATCAGCAGGGGTAGGGGAGGGTGGTGCCCTGGGGGAGGCTTTCAGTGGAAGTAGGGGAGGGAGTGAGATGCCCCAGGGGAGAGGACCAAGAGACAGAGAGGAGGGGCATCAGGGATGGAGGGAAATTGCCCGCGTCCTTTAGGGTTTCATTTTCAATTGGTGCCTGTTGGCCAGCCTCCTGTCCAGACCTCAGCCTGGCCACACTGGCTGGTACCTCTTCCTCCTCAACCGCAGCCTGTCCACGGTGGGTGGGGTCAGCTTCCCCTAGGGGGCAGGGGCACCCTGTGCTGTGGGTGGGACCACTCCCCTGTCTGGGCTCCTGCCCCAGACCCTTTTATCCTGGAGGCTGCAGGTCAGGGATGCTGGAGGACCGGTCCTTGAGACGCGTTCTCCGCACAATATCCTTAGTTTATTCACTCAGGTTTTAGGAATCTTGGGTTAGAAAACAACAGAGTTATTAGTTTGTCTTTTATTCTTTAATTAGCTGTTTTATTAACGCACTGCACTAATCGGTTTTTCTTTTGACCTGTGACACTGATCATAAATAAGTTATAGTATTATATATTTAATTATAATGTCAATTTTGAGTTGTAAATTTAAGGGATTTTTCTTCCAGGCAGTTCAGGTCCCTTTATAAACATTAGTCAGTGTTTCCAACTGCTGGTTTTATGTAAAAATAATGATTCCAGTTTATCGAAAAAGAAAACTGAAAGTTTCTGGGTTTTTTCCCTCATCTGTCTCGGGACTCTGTCTATCTTTTAGCAGTTCATCCTTGAGTTTGAATTGCTCCCTCTGTGCCTTAGGGTCGCCTAAGCCTGTGGGTGGTGGGCGTGGAGCCTATCCTGGGGCTGTGCTGAGCAGGCATCCCGGGGGTGCCGGGCTTTTTTCCAGTGCTGAACTGTCGGAACCTGTGGCTGCGCCTTGGAAGCCGCACATGCTGGGAGGGTCTGTTCCTCCCACAAGCCCGGGTGTGGGCGCACTGGCCAGGGGGGCCTGGGTGGTGCCCTGACAGAGGTCACCGAGATGGCTCAGGCTGAAAAAGAGGCCAGGATGGTGCAGGATGCAGAGAGACGCCTGGACACCGTGCTCCGAGGAAGAGCAAGGGCTCTCTTTTACAAGAGTCCGTCGAGTCCTCCATGGTGTGACAGGCCAGGCTGGCCTCGGGCGCCCCAGGTGCACGGTGCCCACACGCCCTCGCCGCTCTGTTAATGCCACATCCAGGTTTCGGGGACTGGGGCACAGAGCAGGCTCAGCGAGAGCTGGAAGGACCTTCATTGCCTGTTGTACTAGGTGAACAGTTGACAATATGAAAACAAGGAGGGGGGCAGGCCGCCTGGGCGCTGACATAACCTGACCCTCATAATGGTCCTTTCCATGGACTGTGCGTCCTGGCCCCTCAGACTCAGGGACAACTGACCTTTGTCCCCTTGGTTCGCTCATGCTGATGCAAGCTGTTTCAGACCCAGAGCCAGGACCCATCAGGGCAGCCACCAATAGCTTTCCCTCCTCCAGGGCCTGGGGCGTGCCAGGAAGGGCTGTGAGGGAGAGCAGGTCCAAGTCCAGGAGAGGAACAGCAGGTGGATGGCTAGATTGAGCACAGGTCGTTGCAGCCTTCCTCCTGCAATCCTGGGGTGATTTCCAATGGAAACCCAGAAAGGGCTCCGTCCCATCTCTTGGTTCTTTTGGTTAGTGTCTGTTCATGACCCTTCTTTCCTTCATCTGTCCGTCCTCCTTGTCCTGAATCCCACATAAATCCTCGCGGTGGTTTTGCTTTTTTGAAACGATCCTGGTTGTCCAGATGTCTTGGCCAGCTCTGTGGTTTGGTGCGTGCATGTGCAGCTGTGGGGCCAGGCTCACCGTGTCCCTTTGGGAAGTCCCCGTGGGGCCTCTGCCCTCGGCCCAGGCCCCAGTGAGGCACCTTCCCTTTAGTTGGTGCTGCAGAGGGTGTGCTATGGTGTCTGAGAGTCACCGGCCGTGCCGGACCTTTATCTCACCAGCTGGGTGCCAACAGGGGCCTCAGCTTCACAGAGCTGTGAGGACACACATTGCCGGGGCACGACCCGAGCTGACCTGCGAAAACCGACCTCCAACCTGGCGTTCTTCTGGCTGGTGCCACAAACCCATCTCCTAGGACCCCCAACTTGCTCCAGCTCGGGGTAGCCTGGGGCATGAGGGCAAACTTTCCCAGTGCAATGCCTGAGCATGCACTTATGTTTGATGGAGAAGGACACTGAAGTCCAGGCCACGAGAGCCCAGACCCTGGCCATCCCGTGCCACCATGTTGGTTCCATCCAAAACAGCGTGGCAGATGGCAGGCCTGGACTGCACCGGATGTTCTCGGCTCCGCCATCTCTGTACCTACCTCCTCGGTTGTCCATGTCTTGTCCCACACCTGTGGGAGCTCACGGATCATGGCATCAGGGGCCCACCACTGCCATGCACATCTCACGGAGAATATGACCACTGGGTGCCCTCCGCTGCACAGGAGCTGACGGTGGGTCTACAGGGGCGCTGTCCACCAGGAGCTGTCTCGCAGACCCACCACCCTGCACCTGTTTGTAATCGCTGGGGCGGGAACCTGCCGTGAGCGCCTTCTGGTCTGCTGTGTGGACCTGTCTGCAGCAACGTCTGTGGATGGTAGTTACCAGGAACAATGGCCGCTCGGGGCCTATTCTCCCAAAATCAGATCAAGTCCGAGGGCTGGAGATCCGTGGGGCGGTTCTGGTTCTTCGTGTTCTGCGGTGCCAGCCTTGCCGAGCACCGCTGCATTGCAGGATGAGGCCAGAATTGCAGGATCAGACTGTCACCCCCAGGACGAGGCTATCACCCCAGGATGAGGCCATCAGTCCTAGGAGGAGGCCAACACCCTGGGATGAGGCTGTCATTCCCAGGACGAGGCCATCAGCCCCAGGATGAGGCCAGCACCCAAGGATAAAGTTGTCACCTCCAGGATGAGGCCACCTCCCCCACGACAAGACCGTTACCTCCAGGACAAGGCTGTTACTCCCAGGTTGAGACCATCACCCCCACATGAAGCCAGCACCCAAGTATGAGCTTGTCCTCCACAGGACGAGGCCTTTATCCCCATGATGAGGCTGTGACCCATAGGATGAAGCCAGAACCCCAGGCTCAAGCCGTAATCCCCAGGCTATGGCTGTCAACCCCAGGCTGAGGCTGTGACCACCAGGACGAGGCCGTCACCCCCAGGACGAGGCCGTCACCCCCAGGACGAGGCCGTCACCCCCAGGACGAGTCCATCAGCCCGAGGATGAAACCATCATCCCCAGAATGAGGCCATCACCCCCAAGACGGGGCCATCACCGCTGGACGAAGCAAGAACTATAGGATGAGGTCAGCACCCCCAGGATCAGGCCATCACCCGAGGACAAGGCTGTCACCCCCAGGATGAGGCCAGAATTGCTGGAGGAGGCTGTCACACCCAGGACCAGGCAATCGCCCCAGAATGAGGCCATCAGTCCCAGGATGAGGCCATCAGCCCCAGGATGGGGCCAACAACCAAGGGTGAGGTTGTCACCCCCAGGATGAGGCTGTCATACCCAGGACAAGGCCGTTACTCCCAGGATGAAGCCATCAACCCCAGGATGAAGCCTACACCCAAGGATAGGATTGTCAACCCCAGGATGAGGCCTTCACCTGTATGATGAGGCTGTGCCCCATAGGACAAAACTATAAACCCAGTCTGAGGCCGTAACACCCAGGCAGTGGCCGTCAGCGCTAGGCTGAGGCCATGACCGCCAGGACAAAGCTGTCACCCCCTGGATAAGGCAGTCCATCACCCCCAGGACGAGGCCATCAACCCCAGGATGAGGCCATCACCTCCAGATGAGGTTGTCATCCCAGGGCGAGAGTGTCACCCCTGGAAAAGTCCTTCATTCCCCAGGCCAAGGTCAGAACCCCAGGATGTGCAGGGCAGAAGGAACGAGTGCAGTTGCCAGAGGAGATGAGAGAGGCAAGCCCTGTGGAGACAGAGTGGCACTAGGGGGATGGACACAGAGGGGAGCCTTGAGGAGATGGAGACAGTGGGAGGTCCTTTGGGAGATGGTGACAGAGGGGTTCCCTAGGGGGATGGCGACGGAGGGGTTTGGGGGCAGTGAGGGCTGCTGTTAGTGCAGTGGAACAGCCCTACCCATGGAAGTGGTTGTCTGGGAGCAGCCGTTTGTGCTGACCTCTGGGCCTTTTCACCTGGGTCAGGTGCCAGTGCATCCCTGCCTGACCTGAGAGATAGGATCTGTTGTGACAGATGGGACTCTAACCCCCTATCTCACACCCACCAGATTGGATGTTATCAAAAGAACAATAAATTGCAAATAGTGGAGAGGATGTGGAGAAAGCGGCACACTACTCCACTCTTGGTGGAATGTAAAATGTTTCAACTGCTGTGGAAGGCAGTTTGACGGTTCCTTAAGAAGCTAAGTATAGAATTGCCATCTGATCCAGTAATCCCATTGCTAGGTATCTGCTCAGAGGACATGAGGGCAAAGACACAAATGGGTATTTGCACACTACAGTGTATAACACCATTATTTAGGATTGTCAAGAGATGGAAACAGGCGAAAAGTCCATCAACAGATGAGTGGCTAAACAAGCTGTACATACATACGATGGAATTATATGCAACTGTAAGACATGATGAAGTCATGAAGCGTAGAAGAGCGTGGATGGACCTTGAGGATGTTATACTGAGTGAGAGTAGCCAGAAACAAAGGATGAATAGTGTATGGTCTCAGTGATAGGAACTAACGGTAATGGGTGAACTTGGGGAATTTCAGTTCAGAACAGAGATTATCAGGAGATAGAAATAGGTTAGAGATTGCATAATTGGAGCTGAAGGGGTGCAGATTGTGCAACAGAATGATTGTAAAAATTCAGAAATGGAGAGCACGGTATTACCTGATTGTGTCACAATAACATCAGTACGCCGAATGAAGCTGAATATGAGAATGATGGAGGAGGGCTGGGGGCACATAGGAAACCAGAAGGGAAGGTAGATGATCAACACTGAGATGGTATAATGTAGAAATGCTTAGAGTGGACAGTGATAGTGACTAAATGCACAAATTAAAAAATGTTTTTGCATGAGGAAAAAAAAAAGTGTTCTTTTTACTGGGCCCGGTGATTAGAAATGTTAGGCAACGGAGGAAATGCTGTGGAGTAGGCATGTTTGTTCTGAGAGAATTCCCCAAGTACAGTACTTTTTTCCTGTAATGCTTTTGCAGTGGTAAGCTCAGTAAACAAAATCATTGTTAAAATGCAAATAGTCTTGGGGTTGGGGGACTTGAAGAAGATCTAATTGTCAAATTTCCATTCAGGAAGAGAAAAAGTGTCCTTGAGACCTATGTAAATTTTTCCTGGATTTATTCTTGGAAGAATTAAAACCGTTGTATATTTTCCAGAGTTTGATGCTTCTGAAGATTTGTTCAAAATCTTCAGATATTATACAAAAAAGAGATTGGTTTTAACTTCCAGTATAAAAAAATGAGCATTATATGTATGAGTTAAAGATGGTAAAAAACATGTAATTTTGTGTATAATGAAAATATTTTGATGAGCTAGTTTTAAAACTGATTGCATTTTGTAGGATGTCTAAAGACAGTTTTGAAGATCTTTTTGGTAATTTAAGGTTCGTGGGTATGTAAAGTATTCAGGATGTGCTTTGTTAAAGAAAGGGGTGTAGCTTTGTGCTTTAGAATGAGGAGGGCAAACTCTGGGTGAACATGGAAAGTTGTGGAAGTTTGTTGAAGTGAATTTTGTTTGTGGTGGTCAATGCTGACTAGAAGTGAAGCTCGTGTAAGGGAGTGTGGTTTCGTAGATGTCTGGTTACAATGTGTTAGACAAAACCTGAATCGATAAGACAAGTTGTACCAGATTGTGATAGCGAATTCTGTTTGTTGTAGTCGATGGTAACCAAAAAACTGATAGGCTTGTTTACAATATTTTGCAAGGGTTTTTTGCATCCAACTGTGTATTCGTAAAATACGGGTTCAATTTTCCCTGTTAAAATAATGCAGATTATTGGTGTGATCTTAACGAACGATTATAAAAAGCTTTTAACCATCTGAGTACTCTGACTAGAAGACAAAGGATCTATGCCATATCAGAATAAAATTTGTTGTTGAGGTTTAGGTTGACCTTATCATCCATTAATTTTGAAGACATTTTGTTGTCACTTTGGTTAAATAAGGAACCAACTATTGTTTCACAATAACCCATTTTCCTACTTCACATAGTGCTCAAACTGACAACTTTTGACATTTTTTGCCCAGCCCAAATCAAACCCTAAAGGCTGTCTTTTATTTAAAACTGCTGCAAAGGATTTGTTCCTTTTATTATTATTTTTCACTTGAACACCAGTGTTTATGGCAGCATTATTCACAGTAGCCCAAAGGTGGAGCGCCAATGCCCATCAGCAAATGAATGGATAAACAAAATGAGTACATTGTTTGGCCATGAGAAAAGATGAAGGTATGAGATGAGCTGCAACATGGAAGAACCTTGAAATACCATGTTCAGTGAGGCAAGGAAGACACACAAGGACAAAAGTGTTATGATACTTCTCAGCGTTTACTAGAAACGGTAAATTCATAGAGATAGCAGATTCCAGATTATTGGGGGAGGGTGTGATGGAGGGATGGGGAAGGGAGCATATTTTTAAAAATATTTAAAAAATTAAATGACTAAATCCATTACATATTCACTTAGCATTTCTTTGATGGCTGGATCCATTTATTCAGAATTAAGGGTAAAATCAAAATAACTGTTGTTGTCACTAGGGTCTGACACCCTACCCTCCCCCCACTTCCTCAGTGCTTTCCCATGCATCAATAAATCGAGTTGTTGTTATCACTAGGGTACAGACCGTATTCCCACCTCCTTCCTCTGTGCTTTTCTATATATCAATAAATAAGTTTCCCCATCCCCCTAAACGGAGCACTATACACCATTAGCCAGCCGCAATCGCTGTTATACAGGGGGCTGTCCTGCCTCCAGGATATAAAAAATGTCACACAGTCACAGTATCTATACTCTGGGGGCACATCTATCTCACCAGCAGCCCATGCCCTTGCCTACATAAATGTGTAAATACTACCCAATAGGGAAGCTGAATAAAGTGGTACCAGTGTCCCCACCAGTGCCTCTGAAGAGGGGACATATGAGCCCCTCAGAATAAAGAGTGAATCTACCCCTCTAAAAAGAGGGTGGGTGAGTCCGTATGAATAGGGGACTACTTGGTAGAGGGTATGAAGGCCACCCATGAGCTTTGGCTCCTTTCAAGAGGCAGTTCTTCAAAATTAGCTACATTTGTTAAAACTGTGGGTCTTTTTTTTTTTAACCTGTGTTTTTTATTTAGTTTTTATTTTACTTTTTTGTACTTTTTGTCTTTGTGTGTTTAAATTTTTTTTTGTTTTTTTTTTTTTATCTGTATTAGAAATGTTGTATTCGACTTTACAACGGTGTTTTGGGCTTCTCAAAAGACATATTCCTATTCTGATTTAACGAATTTTAAAAGTATAATAATATTCTATATTTTTCGGTTTGGTATTCCTTAAAGGCTATGCATGAGTGTCTGGATAGCTGCATTTTTGCATTTTGTTCCTGTTCCAAGGTCACAGATTGGTAGTTCTGTGCATGAGAGTTAATGAGCTCATGTCTTCGTATTTACTCTTGAAAGATAAAATTATTATGGTCCTCCTACTGTGGAAGGAAGCCTGCAGCCCATCGCCATCAGTTCTTGAATTGCACCTCAATAATATTTCTACTTGGACATTGAAAGGCCTTCCTTACTTCGCTGAACAGGTTTCTACAAGAAAATGTCCTGCCTTTTTTACATACATTTTTTTGTGTAGCTTTTTTATTTTTTAATTTTTTTTTCCTTTGTTTCTTTCTTTTTTTCTTTCTGTTTAGGTTTTATTAGAACCAAATAATCAAAGCCCCCAAATTAAAACGTAGTCCTATCCTGGTTAAGGTAGAAAGCGGTCTATGAAGCACAAAAAAGCGCTTAAGGGGCCCCAGCTTACTACTCTAGAGATGAAGGGTGGTAGGTAAGGGGGGTAGGAAAGGGTGTGGGGAGGGATTGTTTGGGAAAAAGTGGAGGCCTAGCCCCCAGCCCCACTACCCGGTGTTTTGCCAGCCAGAGAGACAGGCTTAAATAACCCGAACCTTTGCTTCTTCATACTCCTCAGTCCGGTAGAAGAAGGGGAAGCAGGGATTATTGCCCAGGCCATGGTGGTCTTGAGGGTATTGAGTCTCATGGAGCAGTTGTATTTTCTTCTGGGCAGTGGGAGTCTCTGGAACAGTTTGGCCTTGCAGGGCCTCTTCCTTTACAGATCCCACATCATTTGCCAGGCTCCCCTTGTGAAGGACCTGGCTGTTGTCAGCTGCAAGCTCCTGGTGGCTTGGGGATGCTGTTTTTGCCTGATCAGCAGGGCTTCTGGTAGCTGCCGTAAATGTGCCATGCCAGTCTTTGCACTCACCAACATGTATTTTGTTGATCTCCTGCATCTCGAGCAGTTTCACCTTCATATCTTCTTTCTCATTTGCTAAGAGGTTGATGTTCGCCTCTTTTACACGGTGATGCTCCTTCATTACCGCCCTCTGACTTTGATAGAGGGCGATGCGCTCAACAGTTGTGTCTATCTCTCCAGATAGCTGGAGGCAGCGATGCTCCAGTTCTTCCATCCGGTCCATCAATTCTAGTTTTTCTTGTGTCATTTCTGCAAAGCATTGGTGCAGCTTCTTCATAGCCCCTTGCAGAGCCTGATTAATGTGCCCTGATACACTTTCCCCACCGGTCCCGGTGGTAGGGGGTGCCTCTGGTTCACGCTGAGATGAGGTCACCTGGCGAGCCAGCAGCTGGCAGCGTAGCTTCTGCTCCTTCAGCTGCCTCCGCAGACATGCCCGCTCTTCTTCAGCATTAGCTATGGCCGATTTGAAAAATGCCACCATGGCCTCTCGACTGTCTAGGTCTTCAGGGATGCTCAGCTCTGGATGCTGATCCTCTTCATCTGCTTGCTCACTCTCTGCAGCATTTCCTTCCCCAGGCAAAGTCATAAGGCCCGACTGGGCCTGCAATTGTTGATTCTGTTGGCTGGCAGCTTCCAGGTGCTCCTGAGTCCCCTGGAATTCCTGGCACATCATCTCGGCCATAGCCTCGCTCTGAACATCCTCGTGTGGCAGCTTTTCCACTAGCTGGGTCTGCATCCCTAAATGCTTTTGCAGCATCTCCTTCTAGCTGGTGGCTAGCTGCTGATAGGCAACCACGAGCTGCTGACAGGCAAGTATATACTGCTGCAGGTGGCTCTGGTACTGGTCACGCTGCTCTTGCAAACCCTGAGCCTCTATGCTCTTGAATTCTGTTGTCTCTTTGAGTCCCTCCAGGATTTCCTGCAGCTTTCCCAGCTTCTTGGCCAGTTCTCTCTTAACTGAATGCAGGGCATTGGTTACCTCCATATTTTCATTGCTCGGCCTGATATAGTCATTCTGTAATTCATCTAACTGCTCCGTGAGTTTGCAGTTTTGGGACAGAGCACGGCTAATGGTGCCGCGGTTGTTCTCCATGGTCTCCAGAATGTGTTTCCGCTCTGTCACCTGCTCTTCACAGAGCCCAGCTTCCTGTTCCAACTGCAGCAACCTCACCTCCTGCTCCTGCTTCAGATGACTTAGGCCCTCATTGTCCTTCATCTGGGCCTGCAGCTGCCCTGCTAGGTGCTCTAGCTTCTTCCACAGCTTCTAGACTCTACTTGTAGCCGTTGCTCCATCTCGGAGGGCCCGGCTTGGGTCTTCTGGGATGGGGGTGCATCTGCCTCATTCTTCAGTTTAACCAAATTCTCCTCCGATTTCGGTAGCTTTTCCTTTCTTGGTGTTCTCATCTGTTCTCAAAAGTGCTGAACCTGCTCCTGACAAATGGCACGCTCTTTTCTCAGGGCCTCGGCAGTTGTGTCTTTGTCTTGTTGCATATTTTTCAGAGTTTCTTCCAGCTGCCCCACATGTAGCTGCAGCTGTTCCCACTCCTCCAGGGCCTGCTGTAACTGCCGGTTGCCGTTAAGATCTCCAGGCTGCAGCAGTGATGGTTTCACAAGTTCTCTCACCTCCAGCTTCCTGTGCAGCTCCTCCATCCCTCGCTGCGTGGCTGACTTCTCCATGAGCAAGACGCGAAGAATCTCTTCCAGTTCTGAGTTATGTTGCTTCAGGGCCTCATTGCTTTTGCGTTCTTTACAGAATTCTACTTTCAGATTGTCATGTTCTTTGGTTAGCTCTTCGTTGGTCTTGTCCACCTGCTTCTGCTGAGTGGAGACAGCCGACAGGATGTGCTTCAGGGCCTCATTGCTTTTACTTTGTTTACAGATCTCTACTTTCAGATTGTCATGTTCTTTGGATAGCTCTTGTCCATTTTTGAATCTTTGTATCTAGTCCTGTTGCACAGTCTGCATCCCTCCAGCTCCAATTACCCATTATCTTTCCCTGTTTCTAAGTCCTGTTGGTCTGTCTTACCAATGGCGTATTCCAAGTTTATTCTCGAATGTCGGTTCACATCAGTGGGACCATACAGTATTTGTTCTTTAGGTTTTGGCTTGACTCACTCAGCATAATGTTCTCTAGGTCCATCCATGTAATTACATGCTTCATAAGTTTATTCTGTCTTAAAGCTACATAATATTCCATTGTGTGTATATACCACAGTTTGTTTAGCCACTCGCCTGTTGATGGACATTTTGGCTATTTCTGTCTCTTTGCAATTGTAAATAACGCTGCTATAAACATTGGTGTGCAAATGTCCGTTTGTGTCTTTGCCCTTAAGTCCTTTGAGTAGATTCCTAGCAATGGTATTGCTGGGTCGTATGGCAATTCTATATTCAGCTTTTGAGGAACTGCCAAACTGTCTTCCATAGTGATTGCACTATTTGACATTCCCACCAACTCCATGCTTTTGGCACTTGTGTGAGAATTGATAAATGTCATGCCGTCCTTGTCCTTGGACTTGGAGAGTCAGTTCTGTTTACCTCTGAGCTATCCTGGAAACTGTAATTTTCTTCTTTACCTCCAAAAGTCTCAAGTGAAGGTAAATTCACACAAAATGTCTAAACAACACTTCTAACCCATCAGACTTCTACCTCTTCAACCCAGCAAATTTCAGAGCATTTTTCTTTCGCAACATTGTGGAATTATTCTCAGAAGAGAAACAATGCCGGAAAAATCTTCACTTTGACATATTTTTTTTTTGTTACTTAAAAAAAAGTAACTAACAAAACATTTAGAAATCATTCCATTCTACATATACAATCAGTAATTCTGAATATCCTCACATAGATACGTATTCAGCATTTCTTAGTACATTTGCATCGATTTAGAAACAGAAATAAAAAGACAACAGAATAAGAAAACGATAATAGAAAGAGAAAAAAAAACCTATACCTCACATGCATCTTCATTCAATGTTTTAACATAATTACATTACAATTAGGTAGTATTGTGCCTTCCATTTCTGAGTTTTTGTATCCAGTCCTGTTGCACAGTCTTTATCCCTTCAGCTCCAATTACCCCTTATCGTACCCTATTTCTATCTCCTGATGGTCTCTGTTACCAATGACATATTCCAAGTTTATTCACGAATGTCATTTAATATCAGTGAGACCATACAGTATTTTTCCTTTAGTTTTTGGCTAGTCTCACTCAGCATAATGTTCTCTAGGTCCATCCATGTTATTACATGCTTCATAAGTTTATTCTGTCTTAGAGCTGCATAATATTCCATCGTATGTATATACCACAGTTTGTTTAGCCACTCTTCTGTTGATGGACATTTTGGCTGTTTCCATCTCTTTGCAATTGTAAATAATGCTGCTGTAAACATTGGTGTGCAAATGTCCATTAGTGTCTTTGCTCTTAAATCCTCTGAGTAGATACCTAGCAATGGTATTGCTGGGTAATATGGCAATTCTATATTCAGCTTTTTGAGAAACCGCCAAATTGCCTTCCACAGTGGTTGCACCATTTGACATTCCCACCAACAGTGGATAAGTGTGCCTCTTTCCTCCCATCCTCTCCAGCACTTGTCATTTTCTGTTTTCTTGATAATGGCCATTCTGGTGGGTGTGAGATGATATCTCATTGTGGTTTTGATTTGCATTTCTCTAATGGCCAGGGACATTGAGCATCTCTTCATGTGCCTTTTGGCCATTTGTATTTCCTCTTCTGAGAGGTTTCTGTTCAAGACTTTTTCCCATTTTGTAATTGGGTTGGCTGTCTTTTTGTTTTTGAGTTGGACAATCTCTTTATAAATTCTGGATACTAGACCTTTATCTGATATGTCGTTTCCAAATATTGTCTCCCATTGTATAGGCTGTTTTTCTACTTTCTTGATGAACTTCTTTGATGCACAGAAGTATTTAATTTTGAGGAGCTCCAATTTATTTATTTATTTCTTCAGTGCTCTTGCTTTAGGCGTAAGGTCCATAAAACCTCCTCCAGTTATAAGATTCATAAGATATCTCCCTTCATTTTCCTCTAAATGTTTTATGGTCTTAGACCTAATGTTTAGATCTTTGATCCATTTTGAGTTAACTTTTCTATAGGGTGTGAGATACGGTTCCTCTTTCATTCTTTTGCATATGGATATCCAGTTTTCTAGGCACCATTTATTGAGGAGACTGTTCTGTCCCAGGTGAGTTGACTTGACTCCCTTATCAAAGATCAAATGTCCATAGATGAGAGGATCTATATCTAAAGACTCTATTCGATTCCGTTGGTTGATATATCTATCTTCATGTCAATACCATGCTGTTTTGGCCACTGTGGCTTCCTAATATGCCTTAAAGTCAGACAGCGTGAGATCTCCAGCTTCGTTTTTTTTCCTCAAGATGTTTTTAGCAATTCAGGGCACCCTGCCCTTGCAGATAAATTTGCTTATTGGTTTTTCTATTTCTGAAAAATTGTTGTTGGGATTTTGATTGGTATTGCATTGAATCTGTAAATCAATTTAGGTAGGATTGACATCTTAACTATATTTAGTTTTCCAATCCATGAACACAGTATCCTCTTCCATCTATTTAGGTCTTCTGTGATTTCTTTTAACAGTTTTTTGTAGTTTTCTTTGTATAGGTTTTTTGTCTCTTTAGTTAAATTTATTCGTAGGTATTTTATTCTTTTAGGTGCAATTGTAAATGGGCTTCGTTACTTGATTTCCCCCTCTACTTGTTCATTACTATTGTATAGACATGCTACAGATTTTTGAATGTTGATCTTGAAACCTGCTACTTTGCTGTACTCATTTATTACCTGTAGTAGTTTTATTGTGGATTTTTCTCAGTTTTCGACGTATAGCATCATATTGTCTGCAAACAGTGATAGTTTTACTTCTTCCTTTCCAATTTTGATGCCTTGTATTTCTTTTTATTGTGTAATTGCTCTGGCTAGAACCTCCAACACAATGTTGAATAATAGTTGTGATAATGGACATCCTTGTCTTGTTCCTGATCTTAGGGGGAAAGTTTTCAATTTTTCCCCATTGAGGATGATATTAACTGTGGGTTTTTCATATATTTCCTCTCTCATTTTAAGGAAGTTCCCTTGTATTCCTATCTTTTGAAGTGTTTTCAACAGGAAAGGATGTTGAATCTTGTCAAATGCCTTCTCTGCATCAATTGAAATGATCATGTGATTTTTATGCTTTGATTTGTTGATATGGTGTATTACATTAATTGATTTTCTTATGTTGAACCATCCTTGCATACCTGGGATGAATCCTACTTGGTCATGATGTTTAATTCTTTTAATGTGTTGCTGGATACAATTTGCTAGAATTTTATTGAGGATTTTTGCATCTATATTCATTAGAGAGATTGGTCTGTAGTTTTCTTTTTTTGTAACATCTTTGCCTGGTTTTGGTTTGAGGGTGATGTTAGCTTCATAGAATGAATTACGTAGTTTTTCCTCTACTTCGATTGTTTTTAAGAGTTTGAGGAGAGTTGGTACTAATTATTCCTGGAATGTTTGATAGCATTCACATGTGAAGTCGTCTGGTCCTGGACTTTTCTTTTTAGGAAGCTTTTGAATGACTAATTCAGTTTCCTTACTTGTGATTGGTTTGTTGAGGTCATCTATGTCTTCCTGAGTCAAAGTTGGTTGTTCATGTCTTTCCAGGAACCCGTCCATTTCATCTAAATTGTTATATTTATTAGCGTAAAGTTGTTCATAGTATCCTGTTATTACCTCCTTTATTTCTGTGAGGTCAGTAGTTATGTCTCCTCTTCCATTTCTGAACTTATTCATTTGCATCCTCTCTCTTCTTTTTGTCCATCTTGCTAAGGGCCCATCAATCTTATTGGTTTTCTCATAGAACCAACTTCTGGTCTTATTGATTTTCGCTATTGTTTTCATGTTTTCAATTTCATTTATTTCTGCTCTAATCTTTGTTATTTCTTTCCTTTTGCTTGCTTTGGGATTAGTTTGCTGTGCTTTCTCCAGTTCTTCCAAGTGGACAGTTAATTCCTGCATTTTTACCTTTTCTTCCTTTCTGATATAGGCATTTAGGGCAATAAATTTCCCTCTTAGCACTGCCTTTGCTGCATCCCATAAGTTTTGATATGTTGTGTTTTCATTTTCATTCGCCTTGAGGTATTTGCTAATTTCTCTTCCAATTTGTTCTTTCACGCACTCGTTGGTTAAGAGTGTGTTGTTGAGCCTCCATGTATTTGTGAATTTTCTGGCACTCGGCCTATTATTGATTTCCAACTTCATTCCTTTATGATCCGAGAAAGAGTTGTGTATGATTTCAATCTTTTTAAATTTGTTAAGACTTGCTTTGTGACCCAGCATATGGTCTATCTTTGAGAATGATCCATGAGCACTTGAGAAAAAAGTGTATCTTGCTGTTGTGGGATGTAATGTCCTATAAATGTCTGTTAAGTCTAGCTCATTTATAGTAATATTCAGATTCTCTATTTCTTTATTGATCCTCTGTCTAGATGTTCTGTCCATTGATGAGAGTGGGGATTGAAGTCTCCAACTATTATGGTATATGAGTCTATTTCCCTTTTCAGTGTTTGCAGTGTTTTCCTCACGTATTTTGGGGTATTCTGGTTCGATGCATAAATATTTATGATTGTTATGTTTCCTTGTTTAATTGTTCCTTTTATTAGTAGATAGTGTCCTTCTTTGTCTCTTTTAACTGTTTTACATTTGAAGTCTAACTTGTTGGATGTTAGTATAGCCACTCCTGCTCTTTTCTGGTTGTTATTTGCATGAAATATCTTTTTCCAACCTTTCACTTTCAACCTATGTTTATCTTTAGGTCTAAGATGTGTTTCCTGTAGACAGCATATAGAAGGATCCTGTTTTTTAATCCATTCTGCCAATCTATGTCTTTGGATTGGGGAATTCATTCCATTAATATTTAGTGTTATTACTGTTTGGATAATACTTTCCTCTAACATTTTGCCTTTTGTATTATATATATCATATCTGATTTTCCTTCTTTCTACACTCTTCTCCATACCTCTCTCTTCTGTCTTTTTGTATCTGACTCTAGTGCTCCCTTTAGTATTTCTTGCAGAACTGGTTTCTTGGTCACAAATTCTCTCAGTGACTTTTTGTCTGAGAATGTTTTAATTTCTCCCTCATTTTTGAAGGACAATTTTGCTGGATAAAGGAGTCTTGGTTGGCAGGTTTTCTCTTTTAGTAATTTAAATATATCATCCCACTGTCTTCTAGCTTCCATGGTTTCTGCTGAGAGATCTACACAAAGTCTTATTGGGTTTCCCTGGTATGTGATGGATTGTTTTTCTCTTGCTGCTTTCAAGATCCTCTCTTTCTCTTTGACCTCTGACATTCTAACGAGTAAGTGTCTTGTAGAACACCTATTTGGGTCTAATCTCTTTGGGGTGCGCTTCACATCTTGGATCTGTAATTTTAGGTCTTTCATAAGAGTTGGGAAATTTTCAGTGATAATTTCTTCCATTAGTTTTTCTCCTCCTTTTCCCTTCTCTTCTCCTTCTGGGACACCCACAACACGTATATTTGTGCGGTTCATATTGTCCTTCAGTTCCCTGATACCCTGTTCAAATTTTTCCATTCTCTTCCCGATAGTTTCTGTTTCTTTTCGGAATTCAAATGTTCCATCCTCCAAATCACTAATTCTGTCTTCTGTCTCTTTAAATCTATCATTGTAGGTATTCATTGTTTTTTCTCTCTTTTCTTCTTTATCCTTCCCTTCCATAAGTTCTGTGATTTGTTTTTTCAGTTTTTCTATTTCTTCTTTTTGTTCAGCCCATGTCTTCTTCATGTCCTCCCTCAATTTATCGATTTCGTTTTTGAAGAGGTTTTCCATTTCTGTTCGTATATTCAGCATTCGTTGTCTCAGCTCCTGTATCTCATTTCAACTATTGGTTTGTTCCTTTGAGTGGGCCATATTTTCAATCTTCTGAGCGTGGACCATTATTTTCTCCTGGCGTCTGGGCATTTCGTCAGATTTCCCTGGGTGTCGGACCCAACAGATTGTAAGATTTTCCTGTGAAATCTCTGAGTTCTGTTTTACTTATCCTGCCCAGTAGCTGGCGCTCGTGGCACACGTTTGTCTCACGTGTTTGGAAGGGATCCCCCCGGTCACCTTTCTCCGCGGCTTGGTCATTTCCGATCCAATTCTCTCAGTTGGTCCGGGGGGCCGCGCCTGGTGGGGGCACCAGGCTCCACAGCTTGAGGGGACCCTGTGACTCCTATTATTTCTGCCCCTATTGCCTTTTGGTTGGACCCAGTCCCTGCCACTTTCGGAAATTCCCTCCTCTCCCTGGAGGGGTGCTGGTCGCCGGACTCCGCGGCCCTGGGAACTCACCACCGGACCAGGAAGCCGCTCATGGGGGAGGGGCACTGCTCGCCGGTCACCGCGACCTGGGGACTCACCACCGGACCAGAAAGCCACCCATGGTGGAGGGGCGCCGGTTACCGTCCACCGTTGCTTGGGTAGCCCTCTGATCCGAGACTCGTAGCTGGTCCAGTAAGCCGCCCTCAAAAGAGGGGCGCCAGCCACCAGCGCTTGGGAAACTTGCCTCTCCGAAACTCTCAGCTGGCCTGGGAAGGAGGGAGGGAGGTGCTCCGACCGCCAGCTGCCACGTCTTGGGGAGTCGGGCACCGCTCGGGGATCTCACTGCAGCAGAGTATCGCAGTCAGTCTAGCCAGTCCAGACTGGGGCACGCTGTGTGTCCATTCCCTACTGTGTCTCCGGGAGCTGTTCTGCACTGTTTCTGTTCACCTAGTAGTTGCTCTGGAGGAGGAACTAAGACCCAAAGCTGATCTAAGGCCCTCCTGACCCTGAAACAAGCTGTCCTGCCCAGGGACCACCAGGTAATCAGGATGGGCACCCACTGCAGAGCTGACCAAGGGAGGTCTAGGGGGATCACCAACCTCCATCTTTAAAGGTGGATATATTTTTATAGGGCAACCTCACAAAACAGTGTGTGCAGTATATATACTATATTAGTATATAAATTATTCTACCTTCATACAGTGGAGAGGTATTCAGTTAAATAGCAGTGATATTGATGCTTTCCAGTTGATATGGGAAAATGTCCAAAATATATTGAATAAAAATCAGGCTGTTGAGATGAAGATATTATTCCAGTTAGAAACCATATTTGAACCTATTGGCATATGGAAACATGCCATGTGTACCCATACAGGCCAGACATTCAGATAGTACCCCCTGAGCGCAGTTTGGGGCTGATGGTCTTAAACAAGGCTCTGGGATTTGGTCAAACAGAAATGTGTCACGAGTAGGTGGATGATAAGGGAGCTAGAAAAGCCATGGGAACTTTGCGTCACAATTGCAGATATGAGACATCCACCTTGAGGATGGTGTTCGTTTGGCCTCACACTGAAATTCAAAGATGCAGCTCTTCAGAGTTGAAGTGTACTACCTCGTTTGAGGGCCTCAGCTCACTGTCCCTCCCTCCGTTCCTCAGCCCTCTCAGAAAGTGGTGAATGAGCTGATACAGTTCTCCAAGGCTACCCTGGAAAAGATTGAGAAGGCCCATTCATAGGGTCTGTAACATGAGGTAAGAATTCACTTTTTAAAGAGCATAGCTTTGCAGAGGAGGGTGAAAAGGTCCCTAGCAAGGAATGGGGCTGAGGGTGATGATAATAAGCAACTGAGCAGACCTTTTATCTGGAAGATGGCCACTGGATGAGACCCTGACTTTTCTTGCCTTTAACCTTTAGCACCACTTGGTGGTGGGTTCTAGTGACTGTTCAAGCCCCCCGATCTGGGTCAGAGAAAAGCAGAGGAAAATCCAGTGGGAGTAGCAGTCGCAGGATTTGGGCGTTGTTGGATAATATGGAAAGTCGACGTCAGAAGCACAAATTAGGAGTGGTAGGAAGTGGGAGTGCTCCACTGGCCCCACATACCAGCTTTCCTCTTGTCTTCATTTCTTCCTTGTTTCCTTTCAGACCAGCCTCATCAGGGTATGTGTAGGGCCAGGTTCCCTGGCATGAACTTTCTCAAGTGCCTCGGGGAAAGTCTCAGAGCACAACTAGTTTTGAGTCGTGTGAATTGGAAGGAATTGTGTGACATGTAGGTCATTAGAGTGGCTGGGAAAGAAGAGGAAAACCTAGAGACCATTTTGTAGGTTGCTACTTAGCCTGTGAATCAGAAGAAAGCCTTACTCTGAGCTGGTTGGGTCCGGCCCATCTTGTATCTCAGCAGGGCCAGTGCTTCCTGGGAACCTCCCTCTCTGCTGATGTGTCTTCTACACTTCCAGCAGGACATGACTGTCACACTTCACTGTGCATATGGGGCACCCAAGGCTTGCATAAACTATGGAGTCCAGGATCCCTCCACGAGTATTTGTTTTCTATTGGTCTAGGGTAGGGCCCAGATGTCAGTGTTTTTAAAATGCTCCCCAGAAGATTCCAGAGAGCAGCCCGGGTAGTGAATCACTCATGTGGTGGTTAAGAACACAGACAGTGGAGCCTAGCTACTGGGTTTAGATCCTCGTCCCCATTGCTCACTGCGTGTGTTTTGGTGTTTTCATCAGATAAAAAGGAGACATTAGTAGTGCCCACCTCATTGCCCTGTGGTGAGAATAAGAGTATAAACCACCTATTCTTCTCCTTTGCAGTAGTTATGTTTTATAAAGTCTCTGCCAACACTGAATTAGTAAATTAGTAAATCCCAACTCATAGTCCCTATGGTTCCTACAAGCCTTTTGGCCCAAAGTTTTGTCAACTGATCAATACCTAATCTGATTTTATGTGTTTTTTTTTATTTTAAGACACCTTATTTAGTACATATTGATTATTCACACTGAGGGCATGGCCAAGACCTTCTCTAACACAGGTATTTTCTCTGAAAGCAGATTGCCACCTCTTGTGCTTGGGAACACTCGACAACACTTTAGCCTTATGCTGAGGGCCATTTTGAAGAGTGAATTTACCAACAAAAGATGTGGTATGAAAACACTGCAGAAAGGATACTTGTTTACCATATGAAATCTGAAACAAGGAGGCAGAGCATTACCACATTTGATTTCGGCTGAGATGAGCCCATTGGGCAAGTCAAATTTATTGCTTCTCCTCACTTCATATTCGTGAATGCTTACAAATGACCACGAAGGCACTGGGAGTATTGGTTTGTACAGGTACAGTTAAGTTATAGGATGCAGGAAAATTTCCAGATATAGAACATGCCAAATAATCATGAGTGACTGTATATGATTTTCTTAGCTCCCTGCTACCTTATCACTCTGCCACACCAGCCATGTCTTCCTCACTTTTGCCACTTACATCCCTACATCTTAGGGCCATTCTGTTATTCTGATCATTCTGCCATCAATTTCTGCAGTCATAAAGAAATGGGTGTTTGATAGCCTCAGGATGCACATTGAACATGTTCTCAGGGGCAACAGTCATTGTGGACTCTGTATCTCTCTCCAGATTTTGAATTTATGCAGGGAATCGCTACCAATGAGGAGCCAGTACTTGCTGACAACAATGCCTACCTGCTGCCAATGTTAAACATTGTTTCAGAGCTCCTCTCTTACCTGCAGGTCTTTGGGGTTGCCTGGGAA
Organism: Tamandua tetradactyla; assembly: GCF_023851605.1. Lineage (NCBI taxonomy): Eukaryota > Metazoa > Chordata > Mammalia > Pilosa > Myrmecophagidae > Tamandua > Tamandua tetradactyla. The sequence goes on along the minus strand of NC_135335.1, from coordinate 48,126,729 downwards.
TATGCCTGGAGCTTGGTGGATGGCTACATTTAGGTGACAGTCCTGGGCTCCGCCATCTCCTGAAAGTGCATCACTTCCTGAAAGACACACATGTTGCCAGCCCTGCCTCCTGCACCCCCAGCAGGCATCAGTAATCAATCATGTTTCTCCTTATGACTGAACAGTGATGACCAAATGATCAGAGTTGCTATTGTAGGTGAAAATTACTTGTCATCTGTGGTGTTTCCCAAACCTTCCAACCCATTGATCACTTGGGCAGAAAGTTCTGCTTTTGATTTTCTTAAGGCATAGTACAGCTTGATTTTTATTTTACCACCTCAGTCTTTATTGTCTATCTTTCTTTCTGATTTCATTTTTGCTCCCAGGTCTCCTCCCTCAGTCATTCTCACATTCAGCTTCCTTCAGTGTTCTAACATTATTGTATTACAGTTAGGTAGTATTGTGCTATCCATTTCTGAATTTTTACAGTCATTCCTGTTGCACAGTCTGTATCCTTTCAGCTCCAGTTACCCAATATCTACTGTATTTCTAGCTCCTAATTGTCTCTGTTGCCAGTGGAAATTCTCCAAGTCCATTCACTAATGTTAGTTCATATCAGTGAGACTATTCAGTATTTGTCCTTTTGTTTCTGGCTAATCTCACTCAGCATAATGTCCTTCAGGTCCATCCATGTTATTACATGCTTCATGACTTTATTCTGTCTTATAGCTGCATAATATTCCATCATATGTACATACCACAGCTTGCTTAGCCACTCATCTGTTGATGGACATTTGGCTGTTTCCATCTCTTGGCAATTGTAAGTAATGCTGCTATAAATATTTGTATGCAAAGGTCCATTTGTGTTCTTACCCTCATGTTCTCTGAGTGGATACCTAACGATGGTACTGCTGGATCATATGGCAATTCTATACTTAACTTCCTGAGGAATTGCCATACTGTCTTACACAGCGGTTGTACCATTTGACATTCCCACTAACAGTGGGTAAGTGTGCCTCTTTTTCCACATCCACTCCAGCACTTGTCTTTTTTTTGTTACTGATAATGGCCATTCTGGTGGATGTGAGAGGATATCTCATTGTGGTTTTGATTTGCATTTCCCTAATAGCCAGGGAAGTTGAGCATCTGTTCATGTGGGTTCTGAATTTGTTTTTCCTCTTCTGAGATGTGTCTGTTCATGTCTTTTGCCCAGTTTGTAATTGAGTTGTCCATCTTTTCGTTGTTGAGCTGAACAATCTCTTTATATATTCTGGATACTAGACCTTTATCCAATATATCATTTCCAAATGTTGTCTCCCATTGGGTAGGCTGTCTTTTTACTTTCTCAATGGAGAACTTTGATGCATAAAAGTGTTTAATTATGAGGAGTTTCCATTTATTTATTTATTTCTTCAATGCTTGTGCTTTGGGTTAAGATCTAGGAAACCCCCTCCTGTTTTGAGGTTGATAAGATATTTCCCTGCATTTTCTTCTAAAAGTTTTATGGTATTAGATCTAATGTTTAGGTCTTTGATCCATTTTGTGTGAATTTTTGTATAGGGTGTGAGATATGGAT